>NC_079437.1:28700852-29035852 GCF_903798145.1 Danio aesculapii
GGATAACTTCAAGAGAGGTTTCCGTAAGGCCTTGTGCCGCTCCTCTCGAAGAGTTGAAAACCACGAACCCACCGAGCAGCAGCAGCAGCATCAAGAGGAGCGAAGACGAGTGTTGATGCCGAGGGAAAGCCTTAGAAGAGCGGTGAGAAATGAAGAGGATGAGGAGGAAGAAGAATACAGGGAGGAAATGACAGAGATGACGGAAATCTGCAGGATTACTCAGAATGGAAACGGAAGCGGACAGCCTGAAAGTACCCGAGCGCTTTTCTTAGAGAGACCTTCGGGCACAGGGGTTTCAGAGGTCTGTTCCCCTGACAGGAGAGGCACGTGCGGGGATGTGGTTGGTAAAGGACCAGGCTTTGGACCTGCTGCAACCCTGTTGAATGGGGCTAAAAATGGCAATGTGAAAACTCTGCCAGAGGAACCGGTAGAAAAGAACAGCTCACTGGAGATCAGCTACTTGTAAACCTTGTGAGTTGTGTCAGCTGGATAAACAGTGTTATTGTACATGCCTTTGTAGTTATTTCCTTTTCTGGAGTCTATTTGGCTGCATTTACACTGCAGATCTTGATGGTCAATTCTGATTTTTCTGAGTGTACTCAATTGTTTTTTGATGGGCCAATTACATCTGATATCCACATCTGATACATCTGATATACAGCTGATATCCACATTCATACTATAAACAACAAAGATGCTTTGACTCTGGGATAAAAACAACCCAGGGTCTTTGTGAAAGTGTACCCCTATATACATCTATGGAGATTGCCATATACGTCCCAGGTGGTACATTTTGCAGTTTTTTTTTTCATGAATCCGCCAGGGGCCGCTGGGTATGCTTTTTCAGATCTCAAATTTCTCTCTCGAATACCTTTTTGTGCCTGCTCTTCTCACGTAAATTCACTAGAGGCCACTGTTGACTGAATGACTGACCAACTGTCCAATTACCCCAACCCACCCCCTTCCCTAAACCCATCCAATAATGTTTTAAAAAACACAGATTGACCAGCGCCCAGCCCTTTCCCTAAACCCAAACGACAGCATTTTGAAAAGCAATCCAGAAAAAGAAAAGCCCTCTCCTGACTTTTACAACGTTTTCAGATTTTACCACGTCCTCACCCTGGTATTTACTTGTTTATTTTATTTTTTGGCTTTTGTTTTACTTGCTTTCTGAAATTGTTTTTGGCCAGACTCAAACCCTGTCGTCGCAGAACTCCTGTGAGCCACCAGACAAACTGGTAACAGCGGGAAAGCCGTCCATATAGAGGTAGGCAGTAAACTGCTAGCACGAAAATGAACGGCGTCATACCGCCCCATAGCATTCGTTTTAAAGACAAAATGCAGCCATATGTGTACCTCTGGCTACATAATTCGCGATCTCCAGAAATGTATATAGGGCTACGTTTTCAGAATGAGCCTATGTTGCATAAAAATAGCAGTTGCTGATTCTTTGCTCCATTCCATTTTTAATCTGTTTGCAGGGTTTACTAAGAGCTGTCTCACATACATGGCATACTTAAGCACTGTATTTCTCTCTCTCTCTCTCTCTATACTTTTTAAGAAAAGTTAATTTGTTATATATTACATAAAAGTTCACTATAGCCATCCATTTAAATTTTCGACTAGTAAGCATTTGAATGTCATGTCCATGTGGTATAAAGTATGCACAATTTGACCAAAATAGTTTTTACATCATGTATGCAACAGTTTTATATTGTTTACATGACAAATGCCACTCTCTCTCTCTCTCTCTCTCTCTCTCTCTCTCTCTCTCTCTCTCTCATGCTGCTTAAATGCATTTATGTGTGCTACATAAAAAAATTGTCCTTGTATATGAGATTTAGGGTGCTTTCACACCTGCCTTATTTAGTTCGGTTAAATCACACTAGAGTTTGTTTTTCCTCTTGGTGCAGTTCATTTGGGCATGTGTGAATGTGGCAATCGCACTGGAGTGTGCACCAAAAGTGGACCAAAAAAAGCGTACCGAGACCTCCTTGAAGAGGTTCGTTTGTGGTGAGAACATGATCTGAACTTAAACAGACCAATTTGCAGAAAGTACTTCGCCTTTTTGGACTAGGCCAGCTGTCATAGTATGATGAGCTGTCCCATCTTATGTGGTGTGGAGGAACAGGCTGACAGCGCTTTACAAACAATTTTAAACAGAGAGAGAGGGAAAAACATTACCTGATGGATCGTTGGTAATATTTCCAGAAGATGACCATGTCACAGTTTAGCTAAATTAATTCACGCCTCCTCCTGAAGTGACTTACGATGTGCCTTCACCGTTTGCAATGCATTAAAACATTGGTTGTGCAGCGACCGCGCTACATTCTCAAAATGTATAGTTTGTCTAAAGTGATGTATACAAGCTATATACTATACTATGACCAGGGATACAATCAGCCAGCGCAGTCGTCCCTCCATAGTAAAAAGCGACATTTCATGTCTGCCAGTTTGTTTACTTGTGGGAGTTCCAATGGCATTTTTGGCATGTTAATTCGTTCAATTACATCTGGCCAATGAGTGATCTGGATTTTGTCACATGACTGGTTTTTAGTTCGAACCAAAGCAATCAGTGTGATGTAAAAAGGACCCAAAAACAGCAGAAAAATGCTACAATGTATCATTTGTTGCACTTGGTCTGAACCAAATGAACCGAACCACAGATGTTAAATCACCCTTAAGGTTTAGGACTTATGTAGGACTCAGAGTTAATGTCATTTGCCACCATTTTTCAAAGGTGTACAACTTTTTATTGACTGATGAAAATCCAATCTACCTGCTTACACTTTTCATTCATATTGATTCTATTTCCTCATGAGGCCTGAAACCAATCTGAGTGTATCAGACTCCATGGGGACTTTTTCCTGCTTACATGTGTTTGAGCCATATCCGATCTTTGCAACATGGGAGGAAAAATTGGAATTGTGCCCCTTGCTATGTGACTATGCAGTGTAAATGCGGCCTTTAGGACTGAATTTACTATGAAATTTCTTTCTAGAGATTAGCCCTGGTTAAACGGAAGTGTAAAATCTGTAAACAGAATCTGAATCTGTATTGCCTTATTTAATGGACAGCAAATCCAAGCAAGAGTTTTCTGCAGCATTCCGCAGTCCATGGTACAACAACCTATATGGGACCTGCACTACAATATGTGAAGCATCTGTGTGCCTTTTTCTAAAATTGTTTAGGAGATTTAATCAATGCAGCGAAGACATGGCACTAGATCACCAAGTACGTTTACATGCACTTCTGCTTGATTAGCTGTGTGTGTAGATCTACTAAGTGTGACTTGTAGCATAACATTACAGAGAGGATTTTGTATATGTAAACAGATCTGTGATTATACACCGCATCATTTCCTACATCAGCTTGTAGATTTCTATAAATGTATTTTGTATGTGCTTTTGCCTTAATTGTAAAAGTGTTGTACACTTCTGTTGCAAACAGGTCTGCAAATTTAATTGAATCGCGTTGTAATATTATACAATTTTGTGCTGTCTATCAGCTGTGTTCTTGTTTATTGGCATTGCTTGAAATATTACACAAATATTCAACTGGACATGATTATCAGCCCTAAAATGGAATGCTATTCGGCTTAGCTTTTTGAGTCTCATCTGTTTAAAATATATTATGATACTGTTAATGCACCATGGTTATAATGAATGTTTAAAATGAATCTATTTTTCATGAATAAGTTTGTGCTGGGAGACTAAAGGCCTGTTCTCCCTGATCATGATAATGATAGCAGAGTTCATCCCACAACTATAGCAGTAGCAATGGAATTGGTTTAAAACTTGGGCTGGGCCGATAAACGATATTATATCGAATTTCCCTAAAATGTATGTCAGTAACAATGATAAGCTCTGGATCTCTTTACTCTGTAGTGATCTAAAAGACAATCACACAACAGAAATGTGCAACAATGGGAATCTAAAGGTGTGTTGATATATGAGATACATCAAATTTTCAGCCACCAAAAATTATTGGCTGAAAATGTTATACCATTTAATGGACCCTCTAATTTTTGTGGCTTCAGTCATTGTTGGGATACTCTTAAACCTGGAAGCATTAACAACTTATATATATTGATATATATATATATATATATATATATATATATATATATCGTGATCGTTTAATATGGGAAATAATTATTGAGATTGCATTTTTGCCATATCGCCCAGCCCTATTTAAAACTTTATTTATCAAGCTGATGATGGATTAAAAATACTGAAAGCCAGTTAGATTGAATTTGATGTGGCAGACGACTAAACAAATTGACATAGCGTGCAGGTGTGGATGGTAAATTAGTTACCGTTATACTGTACTTCAGTGTTTCTCAACCATGTTCCTGGAGGACCACCAACACTGCATGTTTTTGTCTTTCACGCCAATTACAGGTCTTTCAATCTCTGCTGATGAGCTGATGATCTTAATCAGGTGTGTTTGGTTGAGGAGACATGGAAAATGTGCAGAGTTGGTGGTCCTCCAGGAACGTGGTTGAGAAACACTGCTGTACTTGGTTATCATTCTTGGTGTGAATGGGCCTTAACACAGTTATTGTTATTAACACTTAGATTTAACCTCCCAAACACTTCTTAATGATTCCACCCAAAAAGACACACCAACACTCAGGTATTAACACTAATGATAGATCACCAAAAATGAAATAAAAATAGATATATATTTTAATCTAACCCTTATATCATTCCAAACCTGTATGATTATTTTCTGTGAAGCACAAAAGTAAATAAAATGTTTGCCTGTCCACAAGGCCCAAAAAACATCATTGTATCAAGCAATTCAAATGTGTTTTTTTTTTTAAATCTGAAGCTGCTACACGAGTCTCTTACTTGCATTACATTGTTTCAGCACTTTGTGGTTTGGGATGAGTGTATGGAAACTCAACAATGCTGATGTTTCAACTGTGACTAACCTAAACGCCTCTGATTGGCCATTGTGTTCATAAGTTTAACAGAAATGTGTGATTGAATGTAATTCTCCAAACGTCTCTAGGAAACATCCTGCACCACAAAGAACTTAAATTGATATTGTGAAAGTGACATCATTTTCAGAATCCTATTCTAAAAATTTCTATGTGCACAGGATCGTGGAAGCATCCAGATATTAAATCAGTCAGCGCAGAGTAAAGTATAAATTGTAGAGGGCAGAAAGAACAAATCTTAAGTTATTATACGAAATTAGTTTTTTTTTTTGACTTATAAAACAAAATCAGCAACTTAAACCCATAGTTATACTTAAAATAGTATAATGTAGCCACTTTAATTGATTAAAATCCTTAGATGTCATGTAATATTAGGGGTTCTTTTTTAATGATCTAGGTGCAAAGTCTAAAGCGCATGGCGCAAAATCATTAAGGGTGTGTCCAAATCCACTTTTGCTATTTTAAGAACAGAAAATTACGCCCTGATGCATGCTCTAACAGGGTTGTGCTTATTCTCTAATAAGTTATCGGTGTGTTTTGAGCATAACGTGCATTTAACCAATCTCATCTCCCATTCCCTTTAAGAATCAGTTGCATCACACCATGGCGCATTTGCTATTTACATGACAGACATTGTAGGGGGAAAAACTGAATGCTTTACTAGCGAGAAAATGGTAAACAGACCATCTGTGCTATAGGATAAAGAATGATTCCCTCCATTCGGCCTCTTTACTTTCTCTTAACTTTACCATATTATTAGGCTTAAATACAGAGAAACAGAAAAAACGACTGTGGTCTGTTCAGGTCTAGGAGGACAAACAGAAAGCGCTGATGTACATACACTGCTTTTGTACAGCATATATACAGTATACCAGCAGGTATTGCCCCTGTTAGTATTGTAAATTCCTTTAATGTAATAGGAATTTGTATCTTTCGATAAGTTCTGTAAATGTAAATAATATCCCTTCATTATCAAATAATTGATAAACTAATGCTAGTCCGTTGTTAAACCAACTGTGAAAGAATAGTGACTTATTTCTATACAAGATATTGGGATTATTCCAAATAATTTGGAACAAGTTTCACTTGTTGGTGAAATTTAGAGAGTTTGATTGGGAGTTTTTCAATTTTATAATTACACATTAATTTATCCAATTAATTTTATAATGACCATTTAAGAAATTAAAATCAATCAAATTTAGACCGCCTTTATCATATGAATTTAGCGTTACTGATTTTTTTAATATAAAGAATTTTGTTTTTCCAAGGAAATTTTGTCAACATTCCATCAATTAGTTTGTTTGTGTGTTTATCATAGTTCACTAAGATGTGATGCAAACAGCTGTCAACTCTCAGAATGATTATCTTCGATTTCAGGATCACATTTATTAAATTGGTCATTATTTTGTCAGTGAACTATGGCTCTAGAAAACGCTGCTCCATCTGTCCTGATTACAGAGCTAGCGTTTTGACGATTTGTCTTATCAGATTGTGCAGCAAGCTGTATTTTGATGTGAAGTGGTGGGATGTGAGGCTGAAATATCACCCAAACTACCCCAACCCTTAACCCCTTCCTTAAAACTACAAGTAAATTGTAAAAATTGTAAAAAGTGTTGGTAGCACAACATGATGGGTAGCATGAATTATCACAACACTGGCTTAACTACCAACATGCACATGAAAATTACGTGTGCTAATTAGTTGCTGAGACTTTTACTTTGGTATGTTTACATACTTTCAACTGAAATAGAATATTTAGTAGGAGGTGGGGATCATTTCCTTGTTGAAGCCCTCAAACTGACTTTACAAATGCAGAAGCAAATGATCAGACTTTGATTGAAGGTTACTGAAACAAACTTTGTTTCAGTGGATTAACTACATTTATTCATTCATTTATTTTATTTTCGGCTTAGTCCCTTTATTAATCTGGGCTTGCCACAGAGGAATGAACCGCCAACTTATCCAGCATATGTTTGTTCGCAGCGGATGCCCTTCCAGCTGCAACCCATCACTGGGAAACATCCATACACACTCATACACTACGGACAATTTAGCCTACCATATTCACCTGTACCACATGTCTTTGGACTGTGATGGAAACCAGAGCACGTGATCACGGGGAGAACATACAAACTCCACACAGAAATTCCAACTGACCCAGCCGAGGCTTGAACCAGCGACTTTCTTGCTGTAAGGCGAACGTGCTACCCACACTGCACCACCGTGATGCCCCGTGCATTAACTTGAATGGATTAATTGTATCCCTAAAGCATACCATTGTGCGCTAGCAAAATAAATGCACATTTTTATTTCACAGGGGCTTTACTTGTTCAGCCCTATGTCATACAGACATCATTTGTGTTCGTGAACATGTAAAAAAAATAAATAAATCTCCTTTTGCCCAATGATAAAAATAAAACCGCATGCGAGTATCTTGAGGCTGAATAAGTCCTTTTCCCAGCTAATTTAGTTTGATTCATCAGGCCTTCGAGTCTGACATTATGACCTCCGAGTTCATCCAACACCATCTGAAGAGGTTTAAGTGCCTCCGATTATGATGTCATTTATACTGGAATTCTAGGCAACATTCAAATTCCACAGCGTCTCTTCCCAGCTGCGTAATATGCTTATGTGACATTCAGATACCCTTTTCTAAATGTTATAAATAAACGTTAACTATTGAGATCATAGCAAGCAGCAACATATCAACTACACTCCCCAGCACCCTACGCCACCTCCTCCTACGCACGGCCTCACACTCGGATGGCTTCGGAGGCGTATAGAAAGCCACTGCCGACACATTACTGAAAAACCGAGAGAGATAAACTATTATATTTTTCATAACCACTCTGTGGATTTCACAGCTTTGGCTTAGAACTGATTGTTTTTAGCAAATGAACATGGAAATGAAAAGCTGTGTGAAAATGTTTACAGTGGCTGTTTTTTAATTGTTGTGCTATAGCTGTGTGACATTTATTGCGCACTGTGTTTACTATCGACCCGCTCAGAAAAGCTGCCGTTTGTGTCTGTGGGCAGAAAGGCACCCATCCTGTGACCTTCTGATTGGACAGCTCTCCGTATCTAAATGAATCTCTGTGATTCACTGGACGCTTGACACCCACCGGGGTCCACCCACACTCGATATGGATGCACAAAGAGGCAAATAGTGCTGAAGGCTGCTTGTGAACGCTGTGATATTATTCATTTCTTGGCACAGACTTAAATGGGCCTCTTGTGCAAACAAAGCCATTTGCTCAAGTATAAAAATACATAGCGGCCCATATGTCCTTAGTCAGTACTTTGGCTTGAACAAAAAAAGTTTATTTTTTTCCATGCTACATTAAATGTCAAATCTTCAGCAAGTTTCGCAGTGTGCAAACCATTTTGAAGTGTTCAGTGCAGGATTAGTTATTATAAAATGTTTGAACTATTTAAAGGTGCAGTATGTAAGTTTGACACCCAGTGGTTGAACTAGGGATTGCATTCCTGGATCAAAATTAACGCAGGTTGCCAGATTGAAGACGTACAGGAGTGAGCCTGACTGTTGAGCCTAAATGCTGATTTAAATCGTGTTCTATATAAAAGCAACGTCACATGGTAGAAGGAATATTTTCCTTATAAAAGGAGTTTTCGTCCTAACCAACACCTCGAATTGGTATGAAACTGCTTTTATTTCTTGCAGCTGAACAAGAGAAAACTGACAATGATCACCTTAGGTACACCTCGTGTGCTTTATTCAGTGTTAAATGGTGATAACGTGAGTTTGAATGCCATTTTACATGGCATTTATTGCCGTACTACTGAAAGCAGCAGCAGATAGTTCACCTCAGATCTTGAAAATAAAATAAACCCGTTTATAAACAGAACTGTGACTCAAAACCAAGACGTAGTGATTCATTTATTAATGTTAAAGAGATTTAATATGTATTAATTAGATTATAAACCTTAGCATTTTGTAAGTGAGTGCATATTTTGTGCTTCGGAATGGCTGTATTTAAATTTCTGTCGTGTTCTGTCTGGTGCAAACAGCCAAATTGCTTATCACTGCAAATCTCGTCGCGTAATCTCATGTGAAACTCTAAATCTGCATCTCATTTCGTAGTCGGCTACTGTCCACCGGTAGTCGCATTTCGTGCAAGCATGCATGCTTTGAGAGCCTTTCTGAATGAATGAAATACACGGTTTTCCACCAAGGCAACCCAGGGTGCAGAAATATAATTGGCTAAACTGGCTTTGGGCAGGTTGAAACAAAGACATTTTCAAAGCAGAAAATCTGACTTTAGCATTGTTTTTCAGAAAAACAAGACTCTTCACTTGGCATGTGTCTTAAATATCTGCAAACATATTATGGTATTTTTATGCTTTAGTAGAGTCAAAAACGTACATACAGCACCTTTAAGTATGTATTGTAAATGCAGACAAGTTTAGCTATGGAAGGTTGCATCGTCAGCACTGCCATCTGAGGTGCTATAGACCTCTACTGCGAGGATATTAGCATATCTGGTTGCAGCATTCTAATGTCGGTTGTTTTTTTTTTTTTGGTTTTTCAATGCTTGAAAGGGATCTGCGGTTAACACAAACACAGATATGAAATATGTCATGTTTTATCGTACAACTTAACAGATCAGTAAAACACTTTTGTTTTTGTTTTTTAGCTTTGACTTGCTTACAAGTGACTAAATGGGATCATAGAGGTTTTTCTGGACATAAAAAAATATTTTGAACATAACTTACCTACTAGTCTGCTTTACACCTTTGTTGTGTTTATTTTCAAGGTTTGTATTCAAGTGCCCTTATTATGCCATTTCATGTTTCTTGTTTGTGAATATAAAAAGTCACAATAAATTGCATGGCAAATTAAATTATCCTGTCCCTGTTTCACAAACAGAGGTAAGCTTAAAGGGATGGTTCACCTAAAACTTTAATTTCTTTCATCATTTACTCCCTTCACTTGTCACAAACATGTTTGAGTTACTTTTTTCTGATTAGAATTTTTTTCTGATATTTTGATTAGTAAAAGTCAATAGTTACTAGTTTCTAACATTCTACAAAATATTGTCTTTTGTGTTCAACAGAAAAAAGAAGCACATTAAGGTTTGAGAGTGAGTAAATTGTGAGTAAATTTATATTTTGGGGGTTGAAATGTCTCTTTAAGCTGGTCAAGCTGCTTTTAGCTGGTCATTTCCCAGCCTGGCCAGCTAACACAAGGCTGGAAATGGCTGAAACCAGCATGGAAATGGCCAAAACCTCTCTAAAACCAGGCTGGTCGACCAGCTACTACCAGCTTTAAGCAGTTTTATTTTTCAACAGAGACAGCACTTTTTATAGAAATTATTTCTAACACACTACAAAACACACTACAAGTGTGCATCTTGAGACTAATCTATGTCACTGGTGTATTAAGATATTTAACTGGCAATTATTTTCAGTTTTGACAGCTCAAACATGCAATTTAGTCTAGGAGTAGCCTTAAGCCTTTTCTGTGAAGCCAGGAGATCGTCTTTTAAAAAGAATCAATTGTGTAAAATGATTGCACATCTATGAAATATTACATACATTTAAAGTATACAAACTCTTTCCTTACGTATATAACCTGTATGAGCATAAAAAATACATTCTGCAAACATACACTCATTGCACAGCTAAGATCTCAGAATGCATCGCAAACTATGAAAAACTAACCAGTGGAGGAAACATCCTGCTCAAATCCACAAATTAATCAAAGAAATCATTTGAGACTCTTATTGAGGAGATTTTATACGTATTTTATGAGAAAATCAAAGTGTTTTTGACATGAAATCTATTTTAGGAGAATAAGGAATTTTTAATATAGCATAAATAATAGAGGCACTTTAAATAAAAACTGAACATTTCACTCAGACTAAAATGAAGTAGTTTAGTAGGCTTAATAGCTGATGTAATACATTACAATTAAAGGGAGTTATGTAATCAGATTACTTTTTAAAGTAACTATAAAAGTAATTCATTATTTTTTACATTTACAAAAAAAGATGTATATTATGTATAAGAAAATGATTGGATTTCATTGACAAACACACAAGGTGATTGTACTTTCTTTTCTGTTCGAGCAGTGGAAGAGCTTTTCTGGCAAAGTGCTTTGTTTTGTTCACACATTCAAAATGTCCTCTAGTCTTGAAGGTTGTGCTTTGTGTTAAAATAAACTAGTATTTTCATTTCTCTGTAACCACTGTCTGTTCAGTCTGAAAACGGCCAAATTCTAGATTTATATATAAACAAATATTCATGTTATTATTAATGTTTTAAAATCAGGATTGTTGTTCAAATAAATCATAATTGTGAGCAGAAGAGAGTCTAACTGTATGTTATTGCTTACTCTCAACTCTTACTGTTTAATAAAAATACCTAAAATGTAGGTTTGGAAAATAGCCACATACATGGAACCTGTTTATTATTGAAAAACCTGATGCTACAGTTAGCTTGACAATAAAGAACAAATGTATTCGAGTCAGTGAGAGAAATACGCCTTTGCACTTGTTTGTGATGTCTGAGCATGAGCGCACCATGATTGCACAACAAACCAAGAATTGTTTTGAAGGAAATTCAGTCCTTTTAAAGCTGAAGAGATGATGTGAGGAAAGAAAATCAATACCAGTCCTACCGGCATATAGACTTAAGGCTACAAAAGCTTTCAATCAATGTAAATGTCTTGCTGTTTTTTAAAATCTCAATAATAAATAAATATAATATAAATGTTGCTCCGCAAATAAAACTGACTGCAGAACTGTCAAGCAAGACAAACATTTTGACATGCATTATTCGTATGATTGTGTTGGTAACACTTTACAATTAGGTCGTATTTTATAATGTTAGTTAATGTATGAACAAACAATGAACAATACATTGTGTTATAGTATTTATTCACCTGTATTAATGTAAGTTAATCAAAATAATGGCATTCATTGTTAGTACAAGTTTACTCACACTGCATTAATTAAAAATTTAAAATCTGAAAAATCACATGTACATAAGTATTGACAGCCTTTGCCATGAAGCTCTAAATTGAGCTCAGGTACGTTCTGTTTCCACTGATCATTCATGAGATGTTTCGGCAGCTTAATTAGAGTTCCCCTGTGGTAAATTCATTTGATTGAACATGATTTGAAATTGCATACACGGGTCTCAGGGTTGACAGTGCATGTCAAAGCACAAACTAAGCATGAAGACAAAGGAGTTGTCTGTAGACCTCCGAGACAGGATTGCCTCGAAGCACAAGGCTGGGGAAGGTTACAGAAAAATTTCTGCTGCTCTGAAAGTTCTGATGAGCACAGTGGCCTCCATCATCCGTAAGTGGAGGATTTTTGGAACCACCAGGACTCTTCCTAGAGCTGACCGGTCATCTAAGATGAGTCATCGGGGGAGCAGGGCCTTAGTCAGGCAGGTGATCAATAACCCGATGGTCAATCTGGCTGAGCTCCAGCGTTCTTCTGTGGAACAACCATCTGTGCAGCAATCCACCAATCAGGCCTGTATGGTAGGGTGACAGAAGGCATCTGAAGGACTCTCAGACCATAAGATACAAAATTCTCTGGTCTGATGAGACTAAAATCGAACTCTTTGGAGTGAATGCCAGGCATTCCGTTTGGAGAAAACCAGGCACCGCTCATCACCAAGCTAATACCATCTCTACAGTGAAACATAGTGGTGCAACATCATGCTGTAGAGATGTTTTTCAGCAGCAGGAACTGGAAGACTAGTCAGGATAGAGGGAAAGATGACTGCAGCAATGTACAGAGACATCCTGAATGAAAACCTGCTTCAGAGTGCTCTTGACCTCAGACTGGGGCGACAGTTCATCTTCCAGCAGGACAATGACCCAAAGCACACCGTCAAAATATCAATGGGGTGGCTTCACAACAACTCTGTGAATGTCCTTGAGTGGCCCAGCCAGAGCCCAGACCCTATTGAACATCTCTGGAAGGATCTGAAAATGGCTGTAAATCGTCACCTCCCATCCAACCTGACAGAGCTTGAGAGGTACTGCAAAGAGGAATGGACAAAAATTCCCAAAGACAGGTGTACAAAGCTTGTGGCATCATATTCAAAAACACTTGAGGCTGTAATTGCTGCCAAAGGTGCATCAAAAAAGTATTGAGCAAAGGCTGTGAATACATATGTGAATACATGTGATTTTTCAGCTTTTTTTATTTTTAATAAATTTGCAACCATTTCAAAAACTCTTTTTTTCATATAGTCATTATGGGGTATTGTGTGTAGAATTTTGTAGAAGCGCTATGAATACTTTCCAGGTGCACTGTATGATATTAGCAATATTTCAACACATTTTACACACATTTCTTATCTAATCCAGATATTTAAAGACATTAGCATTTTAAAGCAGGTGTGAAATTTGAACTCATTTCTGTTGTCAGTACTTATTTATATCGGACATTCTGATGACATTGTTCTTAATGTCACATTTCCTAATTAATTTATCCTGGCATTTTTTTCAGAGTAGTGACTCATTGACCAATTATAATGAGGAGATGGTTGAAATGGAGAATGTGGGCTGCAGGAAACGTCTAGTACTTTCTCTTTCAATTAAATGTTCACAAACTCTCTAAATCCCTTGTCTTTAATTTTCACTTCCGCGCAACAGTGTTCATTACGCTTGTGTTTGGGATGCAGCCATCATAGGTGAAAAAACACTTAACAGTCAGGATTTCCTGGAAACCAAGTTTATACGCCTTGTTTGAAGCTGTCTCATGGCAGAAAAGATAGACAAAGACGAAAAAAAGAAAGCGGAGGAGTGAAGGAACTGAAAACAGCAGAGCTGGAGGTCATGCACTCGTACTGTAAATGCTGAAGTGCTTTATGTAGAGTTGAGTGGGTTTAGATACGAGCACAACAGTTTTAACATAGGGTAAGAAATGCCATCAAAATGACACATTTAAAGCAGCCTTAAAAAAAGTATGTTTTTCTTACTTTCTACAGTACCTCATAAAATATCCACTTAAGCAGAAATATATTTTCAGTATGCAATTAACCAAATAATAATACCTGCTTTATATTTGTCTTGGTGTATATTAATCTCTTATTTTAAATAATTTATATAAAGCAACCGTTTTTTATTTTTGTTTGTTTGTTTTGTACAATGATGCAGTTCCTAGAGAAATGGAATATTAAATGAAAAACGGTGAGTGTGGCTTGTTTTATTCTACTGCAAGCTGATTGGATGTAGTCGACATTTCATTCAGAAAGATCCCAAAGGGTTTTGGAAGAGTTATCACAACCTAACTGGCACCTGTTCCCAGTATTTCTGTTTGTTGTCAAAACTGACCGTTGGAGGGCGTGGTTAAGTATGTTAGCCCACCCAACGCCTCAGATACACCAAAGTTCCTTTAAGGCAGGGATGTCAAACTACACTTACCTGTAGGTTTCAAACAAACCTAAAGGACTTAATTAGATTGGTTGGGTGTGTTTAATACGGGTTGGAACTAAACTGTGCAGAGCTGCGACCCTCGAGGAACTGAGTTTGACACCGGCGCTTAAGGCAAGTCATTTCACTCTGCGGCTATCTTTGAAGCATCTCTTGAGCAATATGCTTGGTTGTTCTGTCTGAATGGGGAAACATCAAATTCTCCAAAATTGCTTGCCAAGCTTATGATTAAATTTCATATTTGGAATCAAATATGGATGAAATTAAACAACAACTGTGTCTTTACTTTCATTTCTAAACTTTTGAATCACACAAAATCTGCAGAAACTCACGTCTGGTCTGAACCCCTCCTCCAGAGATTCATCAGCCTATAACGATCACTGATTGGCTCCTGTACTAGAAGGCAGGGCTTCTTTTGCCATATTGACCATTACACTTTTCCCCATTCAAAACTATATGAGTGACACGTCTTGTGTATTCTATACTCTTTGGATAGATATAATCCGAGCATTTAACTGAAAACAAACAGGAAATGCATTTTTAGATTTCAATTTTATATTACAAGGGGAAACTCTTTTTTTTCCCTAATGACATGCACAGATGAATTGTTCACCAGAAAACTAGCTATGTGAGCTGCATGATCTCCATCAATCTTTTCAATTCTTTACCTTTTCCATCAACTACATTCCCCATAGCCCTATAAACCGATAATTACTCCATTTCCTGCTACAAGCGCTATTTGCTTTAATAGTATTTTAAAAAAATGTAAAGAAAAAAAGTGTGTTCCAGGGTGCTTAAAGTATTCCAAAGTTACCTGCTGTGTACTATTTTCTAGGTTGGGTAAAACCTAGCATTGTCAAATAACATTGTTGGTGGTCCTTGACCATTCAAAGTGGCCAAAGTTCCCAGAGCTTCAGCTGTCAGTCTAAGACTAAATTTTCCAGACTGCTATTGCAGAAATTTGAAGTGCACATCTATGCTTTTTAACCGCTATTGCCTACAGCACACTGTGTGTTGAACGAGATTTTTTTTTCTAGAACAAACAAACATGGGTAAAATGTGTATCTGCGATCTACAAACATGATAAACACAAGAGACCGATGTGGAGAGGGGTGCAATTAAGTTTATGCTGCTCATTCTGAAAACGTACCTTCACGGATGTTTCTGGAGACCATGAAGTACGTCCTAGCGGCACGTTTTTCTGCAGTTTTTGTTTTCGCGAATCCGCCAGAGGTCGCCGTGTGCGCTTTTCGAGATCTCAAATTTCCCTCGCGAGTGCCATTCGAGCCTGCTGTTCTCGCGTAAACCCACCAGTGGCCGCTGTCGATTCATTTTTGGACAGACTTTCTGACTGACTGAGCGAACGAACGGCTGACCCACCCTCCCCCTTCTCTAAACCCAACCAATTTTATCGATTGACCCGCCCACCCACTTCCCTAAACCCAACCAACATGTTTCAAAAGCAATCCAAAAAAATAAAAGCCCTAGTCTGACTTTTTTTTTTTTTTTTTTTTTACCACATCCTCACTCTGCTATTCGCTTGTTTGTTTTATATTTTGGATTCTGTTTTTGTCTTACCTGCTTTCTGAAACCGCTCTTCACCGGACTCGAACCCCTGTCTTCGTGGTCAACTCCTCTCTGCATCTCAAATGTTTGTCCACGACGGACGTGGACAAACTGGTTGCAGCCGGAATGCCGTTCATACGGAGGTAAGCGGTCAGCTGGTAAGCGCGAAAAGGAACGGTGTCACACCGCCCATTATCATTCGTTTAAAGAAATAAAATGCAGCCATACGTACCTCCGCCTACGTAATTCGCTGTCTCCAGAAACATCCGCAGGGCTACGTTTTCACAATGAGCCTGTGTTGTGCTTTTGTGTCCTCATGGGACAATTGTACTTTTAAGGTGTTTAAAATTGCAACCGTGTGTGCGTAAAATGGCATTATAGCTTGTTTTGATAAATTACAAGAAAATGTAGCAGGGTTTGTTAACTCTGCTTATTGAAAATGAGGAAATTTATCATCATTTTAAAATTCGTTTATGAGGCCACATTAAAGTCAGAATATGTAACAGAAGTTAACATTGTCTTTTTTTCCATATTGTGACGTACATCCAATTGAAACAGTCCTAATAGTAGAAAAAAAAATGGAGAGCAGTGTCTGATTTTGTCCACTGGGAATTGATTGGATTGTTGGAAGATGGATGTTTTACCAAATTGAAGGTAGACTGACAAATGGATAAAAGCAGGGCAGAATTTAGTTATGCCCTGATAGGCTTTCCATGTAAATAGAAATGAAGAAAAGTCATTTCGAGGGAGCAGGGATGGTTATGGTATTTGATCAAATATTTTAATTTCAATGTCGACTTTAAGCTGAATTATATAAGAATTTATTAACTGATATATCACAATTATGTCAGATTCAAAAAGCTTAATTTTTGAAAACTCTTAAAAGTATGTATCTTACTTTTTCTTCACAAAAATACTTTTTTTTGGGGGGTGTAGTATAGATATGTGAATTGAAATACACTGAACTATTTGATGTTCTCAGAACAACACCTAGTTTGAAGTCTTTTTGAGTTACTGTTCACAAATATAACATTAGTCCTTTCTATTGCCCTGCCTGCTTTGACTTAAGGATTATTTGCTTTCTTAAATCTTTGCTGCCTGACTTTTGCCCACCTTTTTTGTCTACTTTCTGATTGTTAGCTGCCTTGACTATCTGCCTGTTTGACCATGACTCTGCCCTTCCTCTGCTATTGTGTTTACTGGTGATTTGATCCTGACCGTTTGACCTTGATTCTATCAATACACTCTCTTTTTACTGACTTCCACTGTTATAGTAAGTGTTTAGTGGCCCTATAGGCACCATAGTGAGCTGCAAATGGAAATACAACAAAGTCACTAGCAGAACTGCACTCACATTTACCATTGTTCTTCATAATAGTAATTTTTATAGGAATCCACGCCACGGGAAATATTTACATTTCCCCAAGCAGATAAAGCAACAGATATAGGGCTTTTGAGTCGTGACAGATTTCAGATTTTGTGTAAGAACGTTGGGGTGGCACAGTGGTTAGCACTGTTTCCTCGCAGCAAGAAGGTTGCTGGTTCGAGTCCCAGTTGAGTCAGTTGGCATTTCTGTGTGGAGTTTGCATGTTCTCCTCATGTTCACGTGGGTTTTCTCCAGGTGGTCCGGTTTCCCCCACAGTCCAAAGACATGCGGCATACAGTTGACGTCAGAATTATTAGCCCCCCTTTGAATTAATTTTATTTTATTTTTTTATATTTTCCAAATGATGTTTAACAGAGCAAGGACATTTTCACAGAATGTCTGATAATATTTTTTCTTCTGACGAAAGTCTTATTTGTTTTATTTTGGCAATAATAAAAGCAGTTTTTAATTTTTTAAAACCCATTTTAAGGTCAAAATTATTAGCCCCTTTAAGCATTTTTTTCGATAGTCTACAGAACAAACCATTGTTATACAATGACTAGCCAGTTATTAGAAATGAGTTATTAAAACTATTATGTTTAGAAATGTGTTGAAAAAATCTCTCCGTTAAACAGAAATCGGGGGGAAAAAAATAAACGGGGGGCTAATAATTCAGGGGGCTAATAACTGTACTTCAACTGTAAGTGAATTGGATATTCTAAATTGGCCATAGTAAGTGTGTGTGAATGTGAGAGTGTATGGGTATTTCCCAGTACTGGGTTACAGCTGGAAGAGCATCCGCTGTGTATTCCCCTGTGATGACCCCTGATAAATAAGGGACTAAGCCAAAGGAAAATGAACGTAAGGACGTTTTTAGTTTAGAATATAGTCCGAATGTCTAAGCATCTGTGTGTGCCACTTTCATATAATTTGGGTAAATTTTGCTAGGAAAGTTGACATGACACTTTGTAACTGTAAGCAAATTTGGTCTTTTGTTGATTTTTGTTGATGTTAGAGTATAACAAAATGGACCTTGAGTCAGATACAATCCTAAAAATCTGCAGCAATTTTTCAGTTCTTAAAAAAATCAGGATTTTCTTAATGTTCTTTAAATTATAAAAATGGACTTAACACAAAAAAAACATGACTCTTCAGATTTTAAAAGTTCATCATGGAACCACCAAAGCCAATCAGGGGCGGATTTAACCAATAAGCGAGGTAAGCAGCTGCATAGGGCCCCAGGAAATACCTTTAAACTATATATAACATAATTTTCTATCATATTTTGTAAAGTGAAAGCTAAATAAATACAATTTCAAAATAATTAAATATAATATAGCAAACAATCAAATGTATTATTATTATAATAATAATAATGTAATGTCATGTAATAATAATATTACAAACTAAAATATCCATCATGGAGCAGTCCAGCAGTCAAATTTATTAAAAAAAAAAAATATATATATATATGTATATATATATATATATATATATATATATATATATATATGTATATATATATATATATATGTATATATATATATATATATGTATATATATATATATATATATATATATATGTATATGTATATGTATGTATATATATATATATATATATATATATATATATATATACATATACATATACATATATATATACATATACATATACATATACATATACATATGTATATGTATATGTATATGTATATATGTATATGTGTATATATATATATATATATATATATATATATATATATATATATATATATATATATATATATATATATATATATATGTATATGTGTGTGTGTGTGCGTGTGTGTGTGTATTTAAGTTGTAAATTCATTTTACAAAAAAATAAATAATCATTTAAATGTAAAAAAAAAGACTATATAACAAACAGCAATATAAATAAAAATTACATAAAAGTAGAAAGGGAGCATTTCAGGTCTGGGCCCTATGGCCCCAAAATCACTAAATACACCCCTGAAGCCACTGAAAAACCTTTATATATAAGAATGTAGAAAAGAATTCACTAAACAGTGCATCATTCATTGGTCTGGATGCCCGAGATTGTCACTCTTCCTCACCTTTTTCAAAAATAATGCTAAATACAATTCATAGCGTTCTATGATAACAGACAGCCCTTTTCCAACTAGGTGTGCGGCTACAGCAAAGCACTTAATAAAGAACGTATAGCAGCTGCGCTACAGGTAGAACATCTTGATGGAGACCTTTAATACACAGCAGCTGGTGATCATTTCAATCCTTGAATGCTGGAGAGACGCCAACAATTCAATTACTCTTTTCCAATGAAGTGTAGATTCTTACAATCACGATGAAGCAGATGTAATCCTCGCAATATGCTTAGACCTCAGCGGATGTTACCTCCACGTGTTAATCTTGGCTCTCTCGTTTTTTGCTTCACAATTATCTCAAAGGTTATTTGGATTTTTTGCTCTGAGACAGCTCCTCGGAAACATTTAGAAAATTGAGGCTGCATTAATATTAATTTATCCTCTACCTTTGCAGGTGTAGGCTAGATAGCTTTCTTTGTATGCCAAATTATACCAATTATGTCATTATGTTGTCTTTCTGCACAACATATTTTTGTTTTGTTAAGGGGAATCACTTTTGTTTGAAACAGGTGCCGAAGCAGACATGCATTCAAATGCAGAAATGTACATCCCACTATAAATAACAGATTCATTACATAGCTACATTTAAATGTGATTATTTTTTAATCCTCACCTTGTCAGGGATGGTAATAACAGGCTCTGCAGCTGTCTTGACTTTTAGCGAGGTATACAGCACACCGCTGTGTGACCTGTGGACGACCTGGAAATGAATGACAGGCTCAGATGTAAAACAGCTCATCTGCCCTAATTGCAATCCTTCATAAGTGCTGCAAGACACATCTCCAAAAGAGCCAAATTAATGTCACCACCCCTAATTTGCTGCCTCTCGGAATACATAAGGAGAGACCACTTGAGGTATGCTTGTCTTCCAGCAGTTTGAGTATCTGCAGAGCACAGCAACCTTTAAGTGCATTATTGATTGATTCGTCCTCTTTTACTAGTGCAGAGACTGCTATTGTATCACAGAGCCTGAGAGGTAGAAGACTGGGGGTCTTTAATGCCGGAGTCTCAGAGGGCTCCAAACTAAAAATGGTTCTTACACATAGTAACAGTTCTATTTAGAACCATATTATCCAGAAGCATCCTGACATAATTCTTTGTATAAGTGGCTTCTTTATTTACTGCCGTTTTGGTTTTTAAATCTGTAACTGTCGTTGATTTTAACAGTTGATTTTCTAGAGTTCAACCATCAACTTCACACGCTCTATCAACGCTCTTTCAAAGGGTAAATCTTATTTTTTTGTATTTCTATAACCATGTTTAACATTTTAACTTTCAAATGACAAGTTTTTTCATCCAAAAGTTACCACTTTTTTACAAATTTGCTCTTTTCTGTTTTTAGTTTTACAGAATGAAAGTGTGACCAGCTCTGTTCAGTTGAGGAGACTTCTTCTTTACAGGGTAAATAACAGCTTTATTGAATTTAATATACTTTTTCATTATTTTTCTTTTACCATTTCTTGGTTTTATGCATAAACAGTTTTAAACAAAAAAGGGAAAGCTATCCAAATATGTTCTATTACTTTTATAACACAGAAAGGGCTAATGTACTGCCATTTATGCCATTTTTATAGCCATGCTTGTTTTTATACAAACAAAAAAATGAGACGCACTTTGTGACACTTTGTAACTATATTGTGTATTTCTGATGCTGTCATTTCAAGCTCATCTGCAGAAAAAAAATACACTCATTATTAAGGATGTCCAGATCCGTTCACATGATCGGAAATCGGGCCCGACCACACGGTTTCAGACTGAATGGAAGCGTACATTACCCCCTGATCAGGACTCATATATATATATATATATTTTTTTTTTTTAAAAATACGGTTTTAAAACCTTGACTTTTCCTCACCGCGGTAGACCTTGAAAACGATTATCGTCCCATGCCTAGTTGCCTACAATGGAAAAACATATACTGAATACATTCAGCATGCGCATCAAAAATGTAATGTGATTTGATTTTAACCAATCATGGGATAACAAAAATGAGTGCTGGTGGACAACATATAGACAAATCATCAGACCAACCATATTACACAATATCTAAAATGTTGTTCAGGTCATTTAAATCCCTTTGACAATTTTCCTCATCAAAGTGGTTTGGTATTATTACCTCCCAGAAATGTCTTAAGAGCCACCAAGGCTGTTCTCCCAAAGATTGGTCTCGCACCTCTAAAAACTAGATTACGTTCATTGAACTGTCTTCTGGGGTGCAAGTAATTTATTATATAAGAAAAAAATTATATATAAATTTTCTTTTTGAAATTTGGTGCCAGTATGTGATGGCTTTGTTCTCTTTGACTCAATGGATGTGAAAATGAGCTTTATTCGCTAATGTTTGATGTATTATTCCAGTTTTGCATATGAATCTAATTCACATCTTTGGATAGAAAGCTACTGACAAGCCTAAAGACACCTAATAAGTGGCCATGGTGAAACTGCAAGAATGTGCTCTCTGACGCAAACTACTGTACCAGTCATTAACAAAACACAGCGCCTTCATTGACAGTGATTTGGTTAAAATGGCAGAAAATGACGTCATAAGTCTTTGAACATTGCAATGTTATTTTGTCTTAAAATTGCTTTGAATGAGATGCCACAGCCATGCTGTCGATTGTTTTAGTTTCAGGAGTGAGTCATGTTCTGTAGACACACACACACACACACAGAGGTATTTTAATGTGGCTGTCACTCCTGAAACTGTGTGTAGGATTCATTAGTTTGGACATATACCTGTATGTTCATTTCAACCCAAAAGTAATTTCTTGTCTGCGGGAAATAAAAACTTGTTTCAATTTAACACCCTGAACAAGCAAACAAAAACAACAGCTATCATTTGCGCCTGCACCAGAATGGAAGTTATGAAAGAGAAATCCAAATTGTTAATCACGTACACTTTGAAAATAGACAACTTCACTCCAGCCTGGTCTCAGCGGAAATGAGTCATGTTGCTAAGAGACCAAAAGGCTGGCAGCTTAAGACAAGGAGAAGGAAAGAAAGAAAGTTTTGTGTGGTGATATATTAGATAGAGTAGCAGGTCAGTGGGTGGCTGGAACAACAAAGTAGTTAAGAAACTGGAGGATGGATAGAAGAAAATGAACATATGTAATTTAATATCATAACAATGTAATTAAAGAAATGGGACATTATGTTTAGAGCTTTACTTAGCTGTTATTTACATAAAACTATTTAGTTGGAATAAACTAAATCATGAGGTTACATCATTAAAGAAAACTTTTGCTTTAAACGGACAAGGTTATATACACTGTAGAATGTAAAAAGCTGACCTTACTTAGAAATATTGACGCAATCAGTTTTATCAATTTTAAGTGAGCATAACTCAAAACAGTTTGTATTTACAACTTCTTAATAAAGTAAACTTCTGTACCGTTGACTTAAAATATTTAATTGTGTTAAAACTTCTTATTAGTGTTGACATTATTAGGAAAATATTAGGAGACCAATTACCTTAAAATTATCACGTAAGCTAAACGAAAACATTTAAGTAAAGACAAAAACCAATATCTTAAGTACTCTCTCAGAGGGTCATTTATATTGAAGTTGATATTTAGCCGCACCATGTTGGTGTTTCGTCACATCTAATTTTTTTGAGGTAAGTCGTGAGTCCAATGCTTAACTCCCAACCTAGAGGACCAGGACATACATACGCATACTGTACTACAGACAATTTAGCTTACCCAGTTCACTTATAACTCCACACAGAAATGCCAACTCAAAACTCAAAACGACTCCTGCGCCAAGCTGAAACTAGCAAACAACAATTGCGTCGCGCATTGCGCTGGGTGTATGATAGGGCCCATTAAGTTAATTTAACTTAACATTAATTAAAATACCAATTTTTGGCCTCAAAACTTAAACAGGTGTTTAACTTAGTCATTAGGCATTTCTTTAAACGATTCACCATGTCTCTGTTTAAAACAATTGGTTGCACTTGAAATTCTGCTTTGACAACCACACTGATTGGTCGATATATGTTATTTGACACAAGGTGGTCATTTTGCTGGTAAAGCTGAATTTTGCTGAATCGCAGCAGGACTGAGGGACTACCTGAACCCATCTGATGAGAAAGAAAGGTTAAATTAGTAAGTAGATATTTAAATGCTTTTTTTTCTTAAATGATATACACGCAGGGGCGACATGATGGCGCAGTGGGTAGCGTTGTTGCCTCACAGCAAGAAGGTCGCTGGTTTGAGCCCCGGTTGTCATTTGGCATTTCAGTGTGAAGTTTGCATGTTCTCCCCATGTTTGTGTGGGTTTTTCCAGGTGCTTCGTTTCCCCCACAGTCCAAATACATGCGGTACAGGTGAATTGGGTAAGCTAAATTGTCCTTAGTGTATGTGTGTATGTCCTGGTCCTCCAGGTTGGGGGTTAAGCGTTGGGCTAACGACCCAAAAATTAGATGTTACAAACACCAACATTGTGTGGCTCAATATCAACATCCCTGGGAGTGATGTAAGTAAGTAAAGAATATAAAAGCTGAAAAATTTGGAAGTTGTGTCTATTAGCCATTTTAAGTTATCTGTAATTAAACATTTAAGTTAATTCAACTAAGAGACCACATTTGGTCAACTCAATTAATTGAGTTGTCAATTTTTCATTACTGAAACGAACTGACGTGATCACTTTCCTCAAATCAGTTGAGTTGTCTCAACTCATTAAGGTTTACAGAGTAAGGTTGTATTTTTTAAATCAGAAATACAGTCGTAAAACAACCAATAGTAATAATATGAGGTTAAGTCAAACTTTTATAATAATTTTGGTAATATTAACATATTGCACAATTAACAATAATACATTTTCTACCAACAGATTTCTTTAACGGATCTGTCGATTATTTGTTAAATAAAAGGTCAATAGAAAATGTGAAAAAATTCAAATTTTTAAGTTTGGATTGTAATTTTGTGTGCCTGTGTGTGTACATCCTGTATAGATGTCCCAACAAAAATGGCAATACCAGTAAATTCTGACCAAAACAATTTTAGTCCCCATGAGGAAAATAGTTCAGAATGGCTCATACCTGTCAACCCTCCTGTTTTTCCCAGGATTCTCCCATTCAATTCTATCCTGCTATCATCCCATAAAGATTTCTCCTGTATTTTTAATCTTTCTGCGAAGGGTGACGATAAATATCAAAGAGCCGATCAATCCTACAGTAGTCAACATTCAAAAAATGGGTGTTGTTCATTAGTGCAAGGACAACTTTGACGAAAACTGATGATCCACTTCAAATGTTGACTACTACATACGCAACCTACACTGCCGAACCACCAGGGGACGCCACTTGCTCTAAATTGTGAATCTGTTCTGTGCTTTCATTTTATTTAGGCATGAAAACACTTTGAAATAAATATAAAATGGTGGGATTCCCTTTATTTCCATTACAAGCGCTGTTTCCCCTCCTATGCAATCCTCAAAACAGTCAGTTCATGTAGCAGAGTGCTCCAAAATCACACAGAATTAAATATTTTGAAAGATTTTTTATTCCTGTGAGGGTTGGGTTTAGGGGTAGGGTAAGGGAACATATACTATATCAGTACAGTATAAAAAATATTATGTCTTAACATTATTAAGTCCCTATAAAGAAAGTGTGTGTGTCTTTGTGTGTGTTCAGGTGACCTTTCCTTGGGCTCTGCTCAAGACACCTCCATTACTCTTAATCAGTTGATGTCTGATTGGTTCTCTGCACCTATTATCCCCCTGCATCCAGCATTGCACAGCCATGACCTCATTGGTCAAAGCCCTGATCTAATGCCACAGCAGCCGTCTGCTCTGATTTATCTGGAGAAAAGTGTGAAGATTACGCATGCCAACAGGTTTTATCACGTTAGTATGGCCTTATGGAATTTGACATGTGTGTCCATAGCATATGGGCAGAATTTAAATTCCCATAAAGTTCATATAAGAAGTTATTTGAGATAGTTAGGATGGAACTATTTAAGTTTGTGAACCTTAGATTAGGTTCATATTGGAATGTCAAGTGCGATTTGTTGCAGTTTTATCCATACAACTTTGCCACATTCAAGTGAGCAAGGTCACTTACTTAACTGAGTCTTTTAAAATGGTTTGAAGCTAAAATCCAAACTGCAAACCGCACGTACTTTAACCCCTTTCCATTATTTTCACCTTCATTCTTAATCGAAGGCCATTACATTAGATTTTCAGTACAAAAGAAGTCTAAAGGAGAGTCTGAATAGTACAGTTTTTCATGGCTTCTTACAAAGAGACTATACATGTATCAAATGTCTATCGTGTCTTTTAAATCTTTACTGTTGCCATGCTGACATCAATAATACGTTTTATTTATAATGTGCTTTTCTAAGACCCAAAGCACTTCCAACAAAGTAAAAAACAACAAAGCACAGTAAAACAATTGAAAATACAGTAAAAAAAAAAACACAGTAAAAGAGATATTACAAATTAAAAACAGTCTTAAAAAGACGAGTTTTAAGTGGCTTCTTAAAGTAGTCCAAGGAACCAGCATTCCTAATGTTTGGGGAGAGCGTTCCAATTGTAAGTTGTCATTGTAATGCAATGCTCAATATATGAAGTCATACTGTAAGATTTCTATAGTGCTCAAAGGCAAAGAAGCCTCAGATTTCAAACAGCTTTAGATGTGTGTCATAAGTTGTTGCAAAGAAAATTGTAATACTCACAAATGTGTTCTTGTTTTTTTTTTTTTGCCACTGGGTGTAATGAAATGCTTTCCTCATGTCACTGTGCAATTATAATGGAAAAAACAACTAAATTGATCTGCATCATATCGATTTCTACCATCACATAACTAAAATAAAGTGGCGCTCAGTTCAGAGAGCTATTCCTTTCATTAATGCTGCCGGTAAAAGCTCCCTAAAACATCAAATGGACTCCCGATCCATCCTAATGAGGCCAGGAGTGTAAATATGCCTCATTTCTATCAAGCTGAAGATAAAATGCAACAGATGTAAAAATGCCAGTGGAGAGAATCTCTAAAAGAGTTTGATGATGTGAGAGACTGCACTCAGCAGGTGCTCTTAGAGATGTGTACAAAAAGCCATAGGAGGGACGACATCGGGGAGCACCAGAAACACGTCACCGCTCGATATGGGTTAATGAGCAAAGCAATTGAATTTGCAAGATCTAAATTTAAGTAAACCCTGTAGAGAAACAGTATTTACTGGGAACGGAAATCATTTTAGTGTCTAGTGATGTTAAAGTAGCTGATTATCCTTTAAATTAGTGGTTTTTAACCATAGTCCTGTGGACCCATGCACCGCTCTGCACATTTTGTATGTATTCAGAGCATCAGCTTGTTAGCAAAGAGCTTTAATAGAGCTTTCAAGTCATGTCTGAAAAATCATATTCATTATGTGAATGCAGATGAATGATATAACACAGTCATGATAACTAATGGGAAACTCTTTTACTGTAACCACAGAGTTTCAGAGTTCTGAATATCACTATTTTACAAGACTAAACCTCTACTAAAAGTATACTCACTGTCCAAAAAAATTATAAAGTCACACACTTTAATATTTTTTTATTTGACAGTCTTACGCTCTGACGATGCACTGATTCACAGTGGCATGGTTTTAGTGTGCTTCTGCAATGTGACAACATTTATTCTTGTCCAAAGTTGAAATACCTTTTCACCAAGATCTTATATTCAAGAGTCAGAACGCTGTGCCAAGACCTTCTACAGCATACCCTAAAGCAGGGGTAACCAACCTTTTTATAACTGAGAGCTACTTCTTGGGTACCAACAAATATGCTCAATTTACTTTTAATTATATGTTATTATTAATAATTAATGATATTTATTTATGTGATGTAACATGACACTGATATGTGAATGATTTCTCACAATAGTTGTCAACAATGATTTAACAAGGTAGGAAACAGATAAATATCAATACGCAACTCTTTATTTCTATAAATCTCTGCAAGTATTTACATTTTAAAATGAGGACTTCTTCAATATTTTCACTAGCCTCTAACAATTTTTAACAAATCATGCACTACAGTGTACCATGTTTGTCAATCAAATGTGTAACATAAATCAACTTTCAGATTTTACTGAAATTATCAACAAATCTACAGCATTTTTTAAGTTGGACATCTGAGAGTGTGGAGATTATATTTGTTCTATATTCTTTATTCAGTCTTTAAGCACAGTTTTGCCTTCCACTCTGAAAATGCCTTGTTTTTCTAATAAAAAAAATTTGTAGATCTAAATCAGGGGTGTCAAAGTCAATTCCTGGAGGGCCGGAGCCCTGCAGAGTTGAATTTCAGCCTTGCGTCAACACACCTGTCTGTAGGTATCAAACAAGCCTAAAGCACTCAATTAGTTGGATCAGGTGTGTTTAATTAGGGTTGGAACTAAACTGTGCAGAGCTGCGGCCCTTCAGGAACTGGCTTTGACACATGTGATCTAAATGATTCTTCCGTTGCTTTTTGGGAGTTTTTACTGTTCTCATGAAAAAAAGATTGCTGTTTTCACAAACCTTCCTTTAAATCATGGACTTTTTCCACTTGCAGTGCGCTGCCCGGTGGGTAGTTAGCATAGTTAGCATGGTAACGATAGCTTGCGTGACACATTCTAAAATGTTTCTCAACATTGTGCCGCTTTGTCATCACCAAATGAAGTAAAAAAAGAACTCTTCCTCCGATTCACTGTGAATATGAATATATATATATATATATATTTATTTATTTTTTATTTTTTTCTACCATCTTTTTAAATCATCTCTTCCTCTTTACTGCACCCACAACCATTGCTGTGGAGACCAGCTAGCTCTAATATGAAAATTTGTATTTTTTTTATACTGTACACAATTTTATGTCATTTTCAAATTTATATTAATGCAAGTGTGATTTTAAAAGAATGGCTACAAAAAATATTAGATGGAGCTTACTGGTAAGTTCATGCTGATGTTGACACTTTCTATTGTTATTCAGTCTAAACGCACTAAACGGATGTGCATGAGGAGTTTATGAGTAGTTATAAGAATGGGTTATTGATGATGTGCCCCTCCAAGTAAAGTCATGATATAATTATACATTAACATACCATGAGTTCATGATGGTTAAATTAAGCATGAACTAAAGTGGTAATTGATACATTAATTAACAAACAATCATGGACTAACAAGTAATTAAGGTCTTCAATTACTCATGTTGTAGTTAAAGTTGGTTTAAGATTAGCTCACGTATAACTCATCATTAGTCCATAATAAAGTAATGTTTAGTTTACATATTAACACATCATTATTCATGTACTGTTATTGTAAAGTGTTACCGAATTATGGATGTAGAATAGGTTTATGCAGAATATGTATATGAATATGGCAAATAACTTAATAATAGGCATATAATAAGCCACTAGTTTATAGTTGGTGCTTAACTAAACTGAAGTGTTACCAAATAGTCTACAGCCAACCAGAAGTCTTCATTCAATCCTCAGATCGTCAATTTATTTATTTTCTTTATTATATAACTGATATTTTATTATAACAGTGGAACATCTAAGAGTTAAACTGACCAGTTCATCAGTAATTCACTGACAAATGTAAAACATCAATTTAATATTACAAAAATATTGAGCAAATAAAAAAAACATTCTTCAATTTCTCAGTTGTTTTTTTTTTTTTTTTTACTTTTTTAACTTAATTGTTGTATCTTCAATCCACTTAAATCTGTAAAAACTAATAAGTTAACTTAATTCCTTCATGTTGTCCCAACACAAATCGATTGTGTGGAACCCAGCATTTTTACAGTGCACTTAACTTTATAAAGCTGTTACATTTTTCGCCTAAAATCAAATCAAATCAAATCACTTTTATTCTCACATCATCAGTAGCACATGTACTATGATGAGGGAAAAGCTTAGGTTGCTTTTGCACACCAGACAGTGCAAAATACAACAACATACGCCCAAAAAACAAAACAGTATACAATTAGCAATGTTGACAGTAATACGTTAAAGACAATAAATAGGTGTACACATAGTGTACACTGTTGGTGGGAAATTATTGTAGGCAATATTGTTTTACTAGCATTTTACACCATTAAAATCCGAAACATTTTCTTACAGCATCATATAAAGTCCACATCTGTAGTTTCACCTCATTTAACAGAGCCTGAACTGTTTCCTCTATGGAATTAATAACGAACATCTCAGCAAGCATATGCCCTCAAAGCTGTCAACTGGCACAATACCAATCTATAACTTCTGACAGGGTCTGTATATGAATGCCGTCATTAATTTTATGTTGAACGGACAGAAAGACAGCGCAATTTATATTAAAATGTCAGCGTCTCCCTAGGGACCGTCGTGTGTTGGACAGCCATCAGCACAGATTCTGCCTTTGTGCACTGAGCAGTGTACATGTACTCAACTCAGCTCTCATGGTTACTTCCATACGTGTGTTTGCTCATTCTCTATGAATAAATGCATGAAGCTTCAAGCTCTCGGCACAGACCGAGATCTGAAATGCATAAACCAGTCTTCAAAAGCCTTTTATCAATGTGTTTATAGTGGAGAGGAAAGGAAATGTCCCTGATGCAATAAGACTACACTCTCAGAAATAAAAGTAACCTGTCACTAGGGTGGTAGCTTTTTAAAGGGTACACATAACTAACCAGTACACATCTGTAGCTTAAAGGAAATCGAAAATATGCTCACTATTTACTCACCCTCAAGTGGTTCCAAACTTTTATGAGCTCCTTTCTTCTGTTGGACACTAAAGAAGATGTTTTGAAGAAAGCTGAAAAGCTGTAACCACTGACATCCACGGGAAAAACAAATACTATGGAGGTCAATGGTTACTGGTTTCTTTTGTGTTCAACAGAAGTAAAGACTCAAAATGATTTGTAACTGGTAAATGGTGAGTAAATGGGTGAATTTGGGTGAACTATGCCTTAAACAGTACAATGTATTCTAGTGTAACTCACTGTCTTTTTAGCATTCCCATAACATGCCTAATTGTTCACACATATATAATTTTAATATCGCTGTAAAAGATCAATGAGGATGAGTAAATGATGACAATAAACAATGTTAGCTTTGGGTCAACTCTCCCTTTAAGTTATTCACAGTCATAGCACCTTTCAGAAGTGAAGTCAATGGTTACAGATTTTCAGCATTCTTCAAAACATCTTCTTTTGTGTTCAATAGAATAAAGAAACTCAAACAGGTTTGGAACAAGTAAAGTAAATAATGACAGAATAACTTTTTTGGGGGGTGAACTATCTCTTTAAGAGTCCACTATGCTTGTACTTTTTAGGTATAACTTTATGCTCCTAATGTGACCTGATGTTGAAGGTACAAAAGTGTACCTTTTAAAAAAGTACCACCCTAGTGACCAGTGTTGTGGGTAATGCATTACAAGTAACGCGAGTTACATCATAATATTACATTTCTAAGTAACAAGTAAAGTAATGCATTACTTTAAAAAATAAGTAATAATATTTGAGTTACTTTTATGAAAATGTAACGCAAGTTACTTTTTAGTTTCTATAACTTTTAATAATCTGTGTATATGTTATGTAGAGCTTTGGGGTCAGGAAATTCTCTGATATCATTATCCAAAATATTTTAAAAATGTGTTTTTTTTAAAAGTAAATAAAATGTGTAGGTTATACTGTGTGTTGTTAATTGACAACTCCTCTATTAAAAAAGAAAGAAAAATTGTTCTGAAAGAGACCATGCCTCAGCCAGGTAATTAAAAGTAACTTAAAAGTAACTTTAAAGTCACGTAACTCATTACTTACTATAAAAAGTAACGCAACTAGTTACTTTTTTGGAGGGAGTAACTCAGTTGTAAAGCATTGCTTTCAAAAGTAACTTTCCCCAACACTAATTATGTAGTTATGAGAATGACAATATTATATACATATCTTACAGACACACACACACACACACACACACACACAAACTGCTTAAAAATGTACTTCTTAAAGAAACAATTGTTTTTTAATGTCGACAACACATTGTTGATCATATTTTATAGTGCTTTTATCGAACGCATTGCAACATTTTGTGTGATCTGTTGGTATGGAAATGCTTCTGAAGCCCAGAAGAGGTCACTGGGGAATGCGGTAGCCGCAGCCAATAAGTTGTTGGGAATAAAATTAAAGAGTATTGATATACAAAGAAAAGAGTACTAAATAAGGCTATCATGATTGTCAATGATGAGCGACATCCAGATGTGTAAGAAATAGGATAGAATTAACATTTATACCTCAAATAATTACGTTTTTAAATTCCTCCTTTCTCAGTAGCAGTTGATGGATATAGTAGACTGGATATTTATTTAGAGGTACCATGTTTTTTAAATGAATTATTTATACCCTGTGAAACCCAAAAAGTTAAGGTAACTCAACCCATTTGAGGAAACCGATTGCAACAAACCATTTAGGTTCAAAAACTAATCCTAATGAGTACTGAGAACTTAATCCATTTGAGTAAATGAAGCAATTTGAGCACAATAAAACCCGATAAATGAAGAGAACTCAAACCAACTGAGTACTGTAAAACCCAATAAGTTAAGGAAACTTAAACTGTTTGAGGAAACCGATTTCTACAAACCATTTGAGTTAAAAAAAAATCTACATGAGTACTGTGAATTTACTCCATTTAAGTTGAAGCAATGAGGTATTTAATTAACTCATTACCTTCATGAGGTCAAAACTCTTTTCAAATTAGTAGAATTAACTTTCAGTACATTTTGAGTATTTATTTGTTTTGATTTTACATGACGTCCTCTTTTGGGGCTCGTTGTTTCTTTATGTGTGAATGTGCTTATCTCCAGGAGTGCAGGAACTTGGCTCCGTCACATCCTCAAACTGTGCCACCTACACTACGGGTAACTCAACTTGCAGAAAACCGCCGAGTTGACGCACATTAATAGCCTCAAGCTGAGTGGGTTTTTAAGGCTCTCCTGAGTAATCACTCTCTATCTAAAATATAAGTTACTGCAAGAAAAAGATACTGTTAAGATCACATTTGAAAGACAGGTGAATTTGTCAGTGTAAAAGATGCTTTATTTTTTACCTGACACAATGCAGAAAGTGAATAAGCAGTGCAAGATACAGTAGTCCATTACTGATTATTACAGATATAAATAACTGTAGCTAATGTTATCTAAGTGAAGTTTATTTATAAACTAATTTCGAGAGGATCACATGCTTATGATTGCTTGCGGCTGGTCCTGCATTATTCAATTTATGATTCACCAATCAGACGATTCCTAAGCGACTATAAATACCCTAAGTTCCATATCACAGCCATCTTCATTTTTAACCTACTTTTCTAGATGGGTGGCACGGTGGCCCAGTGGTTAGCACTGTTGCCTCCCGGCAAGAACATCACTGGTTAGTCCTTACCAAGCCAGCTGACGTTTCTGTGAGGAGTTTACACATTCTCCCCGTGCTCACGTGGGTTTCCCCAGGGTTCCCAGGTTTCCTCCCACCGTCCAAAACCATCCAACTTAAGTTAGTTGACTAGTCCAAGTCGGCACCATAGACATGCTCCTCGTAAGTAGTTATCTCTTAAGAGCAATCACTATCTGTTCATTAGCTACTACAGCAGGGTAGTTCTCGAGATCTACTTGAGCTCAAACTCCCCTCTTGCCTTGCAATCGGGAGGAACTAGACTAGTCATCAAATAGACAGATTAGACAGACTTTATATGTGTAGTCATTCATTTCTGTTTATTTGACGACTAGTCTAGTTTTGACCTATTCTTAGATGTCTATTATATTTTTACTGACAGCCCAAATTTAGCCTTGTTTTAGCCAAGACGATGTTTAGATGTCTATTTGACATCTATTAAAAACAAAAATGCTTGCTGGGCATCAGCTGACATCTGAGAACTGTGAACATGCAAATGTTACAAGAACAAAATAAACAAAACATGAAAACAGTAATGAAATTTCATGTTCAAAGTCTTTTTAAGTTTTAAATATGTTTGTATGTTTTCTATCTGTGTCAGTGACTGTTTATTATATATTTTTTCTCTCATATACGTGGTGAAATTGCTTACGAAATTCATAAAAATGGATTAATGGTGGCTCTATATTCACTCATCTATTTGCCTTTGGCTTAGTCCCTTATTTATCAGGGGTTTTGTTCTGTTAAACAAAAAAGAATATATTTTAAAGGAGTAACAACTGGCTTCCATGGTAGGAAAAGCAGATACATAGAAGTCAATGGTTACCAGTTCTAACATTTCTTTCTTTTTTTTCTAACAGAAGAAAGAATCTCTTCAGGTTTGAAACAAGTAAAGGTTGAGTAAATGATGACAAAATGTAAATGTTTGGGTGAACTGCCCCTTTAACTAAGGAGGACTCTTATCTTATAGTCGTAAAGTGTCGAAAACGGGAGTGACGCGCTCCTTTACGGCACGAGCTCTTGCCGCAACGTCTGGGAGTAGTCGTGCATCCTCGAATCAATACGGATTCGTACACCAGTAAAGGTAAGTTTTGCGCGAAATCATGTAATATACATTGTTATTACGCCCTGGAGCAAAAGCGGCAAACGGAAGCTCGCGGCAGGTGACTGGGATAAGGTAGTTGTCGTGTAAGGAGTGGAGCATGTGCGCTTCTTCTCAGTCCATCAGCTGCATTTACGCGCTTAAACCTACCTCGCCGCTCTTCAACACTCAGACCTTATTGTTCAACAGTGACAGCGGCTTTTATGTTTAACAACCTATATATGTTTCCAAATATGAGCTGTAAGTCAAATCAACAGGGACGGGTTGTGTACCTAGATGTGTATGAGTGAGTATAGCGGGAGAGACTTCATCATGGCCGCTCGTAAAATCCTGGAAGATGTCGTTGATATGCAACTGCGCAGTGTAACGTTAGCAGTGTACATGGATTTCCAGCATATGACGCCTATTCAAGTGTTATATTTGCGAAATATTTGCGAAACCATTTAATATGGTTCCGCGTCAATCTTTACAAGCCAAATATTGATAAACATAATACTTTAAGTTTTTTTGTTCGTCAATCAAAAGAATGGTCAACAACTAACCAATGAGAGTGTAGCTTTAGGTCATGTGTGCGGAACCGGCTTTAGATTATTGATAAAGGTCGAGCAGTTGGTATCGTATGCAGTGTTGCCAGATTGGGCGGCGCTTTTTGGTTTTCAGCGGGTTTTCGACAGTTTTTGGGCTGGAATCAGTCAGCCACACCTGGCAACACTGGTCGTATGACTTCTTGATGAATTCAACACAATAAACCTTGTTTATGAGTATAGTACAGTAGACCGTATTATTCATTCCGTCATTATATAGCATCATACTGTTATATAGTACCAAATACACCCAAGTCAAATTAAATGAACAAAAAAAAAAACATTTCCTTGACCCACATCTCATTTTCAGCTTGCTTTGCACAATTTTATTTGCACTCAGTTCACTTGTTGTGTTAACGTTTAGTTAGTGTTTAGAATACAACACTGTCAGGTTCTTAAGTTATATAATGGTTATACAATTAATTGTGCACTTTTTTTTAGGCGATGGCAAAGTTCCATGCACCTGTGATTCAGGACAACCCATCAGGATGGGGTCCTTGTGCCGTTCCTGAGAAGTTTAAAGACATGCCCTACCAGCCTTTCAGTAAAGGAGACAGACTGGGAAAGGTGAAAGCTCTTTATTATCATTTAAACAACCTTATTAGTTTATGTTAGACTCCTAGTTTGTTGTTCAATCAATATAATTATTTTTGTACACAGGTGGCTGACTGGACTGGTGCAACATACCAGGATAAGAGATACACAAGTAGGTGTTTGCGCATCTTTTTATTTTACTATTTCAAGTGACTCATGAATCAGAATTGTTGTTGTCTTTTTCTGTGTAGATAAATATTCATCTCAGTTTGGAGGTGGCAGTCAGTATGCTTACTTCCATGAGGAGGATGAGGCCAGCTTTCAGTTGGTGGACACTGCCAAGACTCAGAAAACTGCCTATCAGAGAAACCGGATGCGATTTGCTCAGGTACGTTTCTGACATTTACATTTTTACTGCTTTACTCCATCTTATCTTGTATTGTTTTAATGGCCTGTTGTGTTTGTGTTCTGCAGAGGAACCTCCGGAGAGACAAAGACCGCAGGACTCTTACTCAGTTCAATATGCAGACCCTGCCTAAGAGCGCCAAGCAGAAGGAAAGGTGAGTTCTGTTTGATCAATAGTAAAAAGCAGTGTCTGTTAAGAGGTATGACTTGAGAGCACATACTCACCGTTTCTTTCTGAATAGGGACCGTATGCGCCTGCAGAAGAAATTCCAGAAGCAATTTGGCGTGCGACAAAAGTGGGATCAAAAGTCACAGGTATGAAATGCCAGCTTTTCATCTCTTTTTTTTTTATCTTAAGCCACAAAGCATTCCACATCCACTTTAAATTTGCTTTGTCAGTGTTTCTTGCCCATTGTTTAGGCACAGTTTTCTATTTCAGATTTTTTGTCATTCCTTTTAGGGTGAATACTCAATACAAATTTGTACAATTTTAATAAGATAATAAGTGCTTCAGGTTTACATTCATCCTAGATATGTCATGTCTTTTTTACAATTACTTAGTTGACATAAAGTTGACCTGAAATGAAAAGTCACCTTATTTCTATTGTAAATGTGTGTTATTGAGATGAGATTAATTGAAATAACAGAATCCTATGTGGTGGCATATACCAGGGGTGTCAAACTCTGTTTCTGGAGGGCCGCAATCCTGCAGAGTTTAGTTCTGAACCTGCTTCAACAACACCTACCAGCAGATTTCATTCTTGTTTAATTATAGTTAAAGGTAAACTGTGCAGATGAAACTGAATTTGATACCCTGGGAATATACCATACTTCACCAGTAGTTTAAGCTGTTTAAGTCATGTCCTTCCACAGTAAACTGCAGATTTGCATTCATGATTTGAGTGTAATGACCACGTCTCAAAATTCAGTCAGTATAGATAGTCGGATAGTACCAGATTTACAATTAATTTTAACATTTTTTTAAAAGTCATTTATTGCAAAGTGAAAACCAAGTGATCTGAGGGAGTGTAAAAAGAATTGTCATTCTGCATTGTGGGAAAACCTGAAACGGCTTTTTCAGGCCAAAAACAGAAAGTATTAAAAACTCCTTAAAACAATGAAAATCATTACTCATTCATTCTGTTCTAAACAGCATTATATGCCATTTTAAACATGTTTAAAGTGAAAACCAAGTGATCTGAGGGAGTCATTTTGCGTTGTGAGGACTAGGCCAAAACTGCTTTAATAACAAGTGTTAAGTGCTTAACTATGAAATTGATAATTTTTTATAGGGCTGCACAATATATCGTTTCAGCATTAATATCGCAATGTGATCATTCTCAATAGTCACATCACTAGTATACACGATTTTGAGTCTGGATTATACATCTTTTGCATTTGTTTTTAATGTCTTTGACTGTATAAAGACCTTAAAATCATTCAGGCATAATAAATTGTCCCATTTGTGACCTTAACTATGATTAATTATATTAATTTATTGTTATTTTTATCATTCAGTTACTGTACTTGAATACTGTTAAACTCGGAAAACAATAAAACACTTTATTTCAGTTGTATCTTTTTCTTGACTTTTATATTTTGTTATGCTTGGAAATACTCAACACATGCAAATATCATCACAGACCACATCGAAAATTTTATAGATTGTTTATTAGATTTTATGGAGGTGCACTCCCACTGCAAACTCATGCCAATTGATCTAACGTTATAAATTCTTTCTAAATAGAGATATTAAGTCATCTGGTGAAGTTGTATTCATAATGCAATTTATATTGCAAAAAAAAAATATATATATATATCGCAATGTTATATTTTTCCAATATCGTGCAGCCCTTTATGTTCTAAACAGCATTATATGCAGTTTTAAACATGTTTTATAAGTTTAAAGTAAAAAACAAATGATCTGATTGATTTTGAAAAAGTTGTCATTCTGTGTTGCGGGAAACGGCTTTTTAGATAGCTTTCTGTTTTTGTTTCATTGCCCTTTTTTTTTTACACAAACCAACTGCCTTAACATGCAATTGGCTAGATCTTGTTGAATCTGACTTCTCCCTCGACCTCAGGCTCAGCTCAAGCCCAGAGACTCCTCTGTTGAGGTGCGCAGTGACTGGGAGGTGAAGGAGGAGATGGACTTCCCCAGGCTCATGAAGATGCGATACATGGATGTAGCTGACCCGTCGGACATGTGAGCGTTCTGACATCATCACCCATGTCACTCAGAGTAATTGTCGTTAAGAGAGGGTTGCTCGTGAGGGTGTCCTTAATAATGTTCCTGTTTTTCAGTGAGTGCTGTGGAGCTCTTGAGCACTACGATAAGGCTTTTGATCGCATCACCACGCGAAATGAAAAACCACTCAAGAGCATCAAGAGGATCTTCCACACCGTTACCACCACTGACGACCCAGTGATCCGCAAGGTACACTTACACAGACTTCAAGTGTCTTGAGCTGTTTCCATCCACCTATTTTATTCACGTTTAAGGATATTGCATAAAAGATTTATAAATGGAAACACTAAGATTTTTTTACACTTTTTAATCTCAGAAAGCATCGGTTTAATCTCAGTTCTGCAGAGAGAGTGTGGTATAAATCAATAAAATCTTATTGATCTAAAAAATATAGTTGCTATTCTTCACATTCACAGCAAATATATCTAATGCTAAATAGGCATGCACCGATATGGATTTTTGGGCTGAATATGCCAAACGGAAACAGTGCGTTGATAATAACAGATAATCTCATTAGATTACAAACAACCCAACGAGATTTTTAGCAAGTGTGCATTGGCGCTATTATGTTTACATTTTTAATATTTTTCCTGAGGCAGTTTAAACGATACACAATGACATTCTATCAAACATATTTACAATGGTAATGAATATGGTTACTTACTGAGTTATTAACGCATGCCAATACCACACAAAGAAAGGACGGACTTTGAGGGAATAAACCATGTGAGGAAACTTCGTTATAGTGCACTGAACAAGTTGGACCCACGTATGCGAGAGGCAGGCAGTTAATGTATCGACTTAAAGATATCAGGCTGATTTTGATATCAGACCTATAACTGGAGCAAGTTGAACTGCCGCTCTAGGCAAAGGACTCGCCGCCCTCAACCAGTGTTGCCAGATGTAGCAACACTCGTCGCCTCTATGGACGCGCCGGCCCTGATCGGACCGATAACAATAACATTAAAAATAGCATTCATCAGCCGATTATAATATGGCTGCCGATATATAATACATCCCTAATGCTAAAATTAATAAGTCTTTCAAATCTTGTACGCTCCTCAAAACGTTCTCCTCCATCTACTAATATGCTTAAATTGAGCTAGTTGTACAGGAAGTGTTTTTATTCTGTTGAACTCATGGGATGGGAATTGTTTTATTGGTAAAATAGATTCTAATTTTGCACCTTTTTATTGTAACTCATGTCTTTCAATTATACTGATGTGTTGTGGATTTCAAGTATAAATCACCATGGATGATGATCCATTGCTGCTCTTTTAACAGCTGGCCAAGACCCAGGGCAATGTGTTTGCCACTGATGCCATCCTGGCTACTCTGATGTGCTGCACACGCTCGGTCAACTCCTGGGATATTATCGTTCAGCGTGTGGGCAACAAGCTCTTTTTCGACAAGAGAGACAACTCTGATTTTGGTAAGCATGTGCTACTGTTGAGTGTGGCTCAGTTTAATGATGTCAAAGGGCAGAGAGTGCTGATGCTGGACATAATCTGATTTAACTCAAGTGTTATTGCATTTGCATTTGTCTTAATATGCAGGGCTCTAGAAGTAGTATATATATCTCCCAGGGTCGGTGTGAGGGGTTCAGGCTAGTGCTGCATTGATTTACTATTTAAGTCTTACTAGCTTTTGAGTTGAGTTGTTGCCAATAGCTCTGCAGATCTGAATATGCCGTTAATGTAAGATGTTAAGCTGGTTAACATATGTATTTACTTTTTTACTCTTGGTGCTATTATAAACACTAAGTGGAAACCTATTTGTGAAAATATCTGTTATGACATTTAACATGGTTGATTATTTGCAATGAAAATTCATGTAAGGTTATATTATTTTATAACTTGCTTTATAAATTCATTTCATATTCTTAAATAACTTAATGTATGTTTATTTATTTATTTATTTTTTATAAATGATTCAAATTTTAGATAATTGTATTATTATATATATTTTAAAAGTTTTTTTGGTAATAAAGGTCACTGGTTTTTAATTAACAATTCCCACATGCTGCTGCTTTTCATTTTAATATGGTTTAGGTTTGAAATTTGCATTAATACTGTAATATCTATATCAATATCTTTGTTTAGAACTTATTTTCATTTATTTCCCTCTTCTAAATGCTGTCAAAAGATAAGGGTTTGTTGTGGAGTGAGGGGAACTAAAATGCACGTTTCTAATGTTCCCAGTTTTTGGGAGGGGGCCAACAGAAGTTAACTTTAAAAATGTGATTTGCACAAAAGTGACACCGGTGTTTCTTTTTTTCTAATGCAATTATGACCCATTGCAACTTGTTTTCTAGAGAATATATTATTATTAAATATTCAAATGCCAGGATGAAAAAATTGGCGCAAAAATTAATTATCATTGGATATAATTCTTACTTAAAGGTGGCCTATAATGTAAATCTGGGTATACCATGGCATGGTAGAATAATGTAAATAAAAATACATTTTCTTGTAGACCTGCTCACTGTGAGCGAGACTGCGAATGAGCCGCCTCAGGATGAGGGCAGTTCCCTTAACTCCCCCCGAAACCTGGCCATGGAGGCCACCTACATCAACCACAACTTCAGTCAGCAGTGTCTCCGCATGGTACGCTTGAGGTTTTTTCCAGTACACTGATCATTAGCATCATACATCAACTTCAATATTCTGTAAAGAAGGTTTTTTTTATGTGAATCTTTTTTTTTTGTTGCTCTTCTTTTAGGGAGGAGAGAGATACAAGTTCCCCAACCCTAACCCATTTGTTGAGGAGGACACGGAGAAGAGTGAAGTGGCATCAGTTGCATACAGGTCTGTGCTGACCTCATGTGTTTGTATCGGGGTTCATCATTAAAGGTGTAGCTTACCCAAAAATGAAGATTTACTTACTATTTACTAAACCTCAAGTCCTTATAAACCTTTGAATTTCTTTTTTCTGTTGAGCACAAAATAAGCTATTGTGAAAAAAGCTGGAAATCTGTAACCATTGACATGCATAGTAGGAAAAACAAATATTAAGTCAATGGTTACAGGTTTCCAACATTTAAAAAAAATCATCTTTTGTGTTTATCAGAAGAATGAAACTCCTAAAGGTTTGAAACCAGTAAAGAGGGAGTAAATGATGACTGAACTATCCATTTAATGAGTGCTTGTGGGAAAAAAATAAATTCTAGTTTATTTAAATACTGACTTTTTTTTTTTTTTTTTTTTTTTTTTTTAATTGTTTTGAAATCCCCTAAAATCTGGCTCGGTTCAATCAGAATTTAGGTCTTATTTTTTTATCCCACCATTCTAAGAAAAATTGTGAAATGTATAAGAAGATGTGAGGTACAATGGTCCCTTGTTATTTGTGTTTTAAAAATAACCCGCAATAGGCAAAATCTGCAAAGTAGTCAGCTTTATTTTTTACAATTATTATGGATGTTTTAAGGCTGTAAAACCCCTCACTGCACACATTATACACTTTACTCAGACAGCCATTAACATTTTCACATTTTCTCAAAGTTCAAACCTTCGTAGAAAATTAAGTCCAGTATTACAGAATGAAACCAAAGATTAAAACCATTTGATCTTCATTCATTTATTCCGTAATGGCGCCCTACAGCCACGTAACTTTTACCTTCCGTTAGCATGTACAAAAGTTCAACTTTTTGTGTGATGGTTAGCATCTTCCTCTGCCTTTTAGGTGCTACTGAAGGTGCCTTTGACGGTGCAGAACGTTTTGTCGACATTGTGGGGAGAACTTGCAAACACACAGTACAGCACTTCAGAGTCACACTGCTAGCGATTGAAGATTTCTGTAAATTTGGTGAAGCTGAATGCATTCTGTACAGTACAGGTGACAACACGGAAGACATGATTGATAATGGTCTACAGCCAATCGGGAAGCAGAACACTATCTGCTGTAGGAAAAAAAGCATGTCAAATTGCACGACGCGAAACTGCGAGACCGTGAAAAGGGAACCGTGTTATAGCGAGGGACCACTGTATTCACTTGTTATTGGCATAAATTGGTGATTTTTGTCAGGTTTTTATATATTCATGAGCTAAAATTATTATTGTCCACTGTTGTGTCATCCTAAGGCCACTAGGTGGCGGTGAGACTGGGTGCGAGGTCCCTTTCATCGCTGCTTGCAGCTTTTAATACATTTTTTTTTCTTTTCATACTTTCAAACTCTTTAGTTGTTTTTTGGCAAATTAAATGTAATGTCCTTTATTCACTCTTTCTTTTAAAAAAAAGAATACGTGTTTGAGTCAAGTTGGTTTTAACACATGATATGATGAAATAATTGTCATGCACTTTGTAAAATGTAAAAAAAATCCCCGATTGATTCTCAGGTACCGGAGGTGGAAGCTGGGTGAAGACATTGACCTCATTGTCCGCTGTGAACATGATGGAGTGATGACTGGAGCAAATGGAGAAGTCTCTTTCGTCAATGTCAAGACCCTGAACGAGTGGGACTCCAGAGTAAGACCCAACACGCATGTATAGAAATGTAGTCCTCAATTTTATAAATCCAGCTCCTATAACGATGTGCTCTCCGCAGTACTGCAATGGAGTGGACTGGAGACAGAAACTGGACTCTCAGAGAGGAGCCGTTCTGGCCACTGAGCTCAAGAACAACAGCTACAAATTGGCCCGCTGGACATGCTGTGCCATTCTTGCAGGATCCGAGTACCTAAAATTAGGGTGAATACCATGTAACACTGTGTTAATGTTTTTTTTTTTTTTTTTTTTTCCTTGGTAGATTTCTCACTACATGTCTGTCATTTTTTATAGGTATGTGTCCCGTTATCATGTCAAGGACTCCTCTAGGCATGTGGTTCTGGGCACACAGCAGTTCAAGCCCAACGAGTTTGCCAGCCAGATTAATCTGAGCATGGAGAACGCCTGGGGGATCCTGCGCTGCGTGATCGACATCTGCCGCAAGCTGGAGGAGGGCAAATACCTCATCCTTAAAGACCCCAATAAGGTGAGGTGCTCGTAAAACAGTAATTATGATATTGCTTTCCTACACTACACATTTTAATTGAAAGTTTAACTGGTGTTTTTCCAATGGCACATTTTGACAGCAGATAACAGCGTTCCCATGCTACTTAAAAGAACTTCAATTTCAATCATGTGGATTTAAGCCTGGAAAGTACTTAAAAACAAACACAGATCCTTGAAAGTGCTTGAATTAACCTTGAAATTAGTTTTTGGCGTTATTTCAACAATTTTCACCCTACTGTCAAAATCAGAATGAAAAAAATACTAGAAATTCTTAATTTAATAATCCTAGATCTCTGACAAATAATGCATATTTTATACATATTTCAGAAACCGCATTGAATTCAACAGCTTTGATTACATTTCTATGAACATTGTTTAAATGGTCTAATTTTTTTGAAAATGACAATTAAAAATCATTACTCCAACGTTTTTAATGTGAATATTAGGTGTAAGTGAAATATTAAGTACAGTTAGGACTTTCATGGTGCTACATATGCTGGAGGTGTGAAGTAGCTTGATTTGAATTTAACGGTGCTTTAAAAAAGCCTTGAAAGTCATTGAATAGGCTGTTTATGAAAGACTGGGAACCCTAAGATAAACACGTCAGCTGTTTGGATATTAATACTTGGTTGGCTATATGATTTTCACGTTTGTAATCAATCGGATGTGAATTCCTAAACGTCTAGATTAAGCTTTTTGCCTGTGCTCCTATTTTTTTTTTCGCCTTTTGCTAATTGGTTTTTGCTTTTAATATGAAACAATTTCTAAATGATTCATACCAAAATAATAAATATTAATACTAAATAACTTTTAATAATAGTTATTAGTTTAGTTAATTTAATACAAAATTATTTATTTTAGCATTATAAATGCATTGCATCTGTCTCAGCTCAAATGCTACATAAACTCTTTTTTTTTCCATCTATTTTTATTATTTTACTATTTTACTTAAATCAACTCTTTCTCTGGAGTGGCTGTGTGTGTTCGAGGCTGGGGCAGGACACGTAAGCAACCAATGATGATGATTAATGCGTATGAGCACGTGATGATTGGCTTAGAGTGCGTTTCCATCTTTTGCCAATCAGAGGCAGAGTAGTGCGGGTGTTCACACACAAGCAGTCACACACACCAACGATCAGGAGTCAAAACGATGGTAAATCCAACAAGTTCAAAGGTAGCGTTTGCAAACTGGAAATAGAAGCACTACTTTTCCCTCATTAAGGTGAAAGGTAATAATGTTTACGTATCGTGCAAATTATGCCCAGAAAAAAAGTCTCTGCATCAGTGACAAGTACTTCTAATCTAATGAAGCACCTCATGTTGTCACATGCCACCACAAAATTAGTGGCTACTCGGGTGATAACGTGAGCTCTGCTAGAAGAGACGAAGCCACGACGTCAAAGCAAATAAAACTTCTCCACTGCAAACACTTATTACTCAGACAAAATTAAACAAAATAATATCTAGATATATAGTTAAGGACATGCTGCTGTAGTCTCACATTGACCCACAAAAAAAACATTAAACTAGTGTAGATTCGTTTTCAATTTATTTTAGTCATTTGACAAATACATTTTTTGCGCAATAGTTATTTTTCTTGGTAAATAGTTACATTTATAATTATGTAATTTGTGAGAAATAACTATAATTAATTACACTTCAAAGAACGTGCCCAGCACTGATCTTCATCATATTAATTCAAACACCGCTAGCGGGTTCACGTCTGTCACTGCAAAAAAAAAATGTAATAGTTTATTTTTTTCTTCTTGTTTCTAGGCCAAATATCTAAAGTCTTGAATCAAGAAGATTTTGTGGACCAATCAGAATACATTTTGTTTTCAGAAGGAAAAAAATGTAAAAATGAACCAAGTTTCTCCTGAATAATCCAGTTGGGAGAGCAAACGAATCCAAAAATAGGTTTATTTTACTTTCCCAATAGACTATTATCTAGCTTGTTTTAAGGAAAGACATCAATTTTACTTCTCAAAACAAGTTTTTATTGGTCTATTAAGTACTTCTAGTTTGCAGAATATGATTCTAGAATTATCATAAGAAATGTCAATATTACCCAGCTGTAGTATTATTGCAGTTTCAAGATATTTGACAGAATGAAAATGTCTTTTCTCTTGTATAAATGTGCATATAAAATAAGCCATGCTTGCGTAAATATGAAAAGCATTGTTTAACACATTTGTGCAGTGCCGTTGTTAATTTTAGCTGCATCACCAGTGCCAGTAGGAATTACCTTGGCAACTTCAATGTACTTCTCTGCCATAATCTGTATTGTTATGAAAGCGTAACTATTGTTGTTTAACAGCAAGTCATCAGGGTGTACAGCCTACCTGATGGGACCTTCAGCTCAGATGAAGACGAGGAGGAAGATGATGAGGATGAGGAGGATGAAGAAGAGGGTGAGGATAACAGATCATTTCTTACTAATGTCTTTGTAAATATTGTGTCTGGTTTCCTGTTTCATACACATTTTTCTCATTTCTCTAAACAGACGAAGACAATTAAGCTGTCATTAACCGCCACAGCTGTCTGCATTCTGTGTTTCAACGCTGTCAGAGCTGAATAAAGAATTGAGTATATACTGTGTTGATGTCTCTCTATCAAAATAAACACACACACATGGCTTAGTTGTGGAGTTTAATCACAAGTTCAGTTCTGGAGCTTGATGGTAATAACCTTTTCAGTACTGATAATGATTGCAATTTGAGCTTGTTTGTTCAAACATGGTCTTAAATGGGTCTGACAAACCGATGAAGTCTATTTCTTGAAGCACCTAAATATGTAAACTTGAACATAACGGTCTGAGGTTTCCATAAATTTGTGTTGTGTTATAACATTTGGAGTTAACATGTCTTAAAGTTAACAAAGCCTGTTTATGCTTTTTATGACTTACTATGTTAATATGTTGTGTCAGTTGTCGTACAGTCATAAATTATAATTGTTATAATTTTGGTCATAATTGAATGGTCAATAATTTTGGTCAATTTTTGAAATCCTAAGTTTACTTTTTTTAGACAATTTCAACACTCATAATTTTGAATTGTCAATTTTGACTCGTAATTTTGAATTACTAAATCATAATTTTGTCTTTTTATCTCATAATTTGGTCTAATTTTGACCTAAGTCATTACTTTGTTTTTAAAGTTATAATTTCTATTTATCTCATAATTGTTAGTAAGACAAAAGTAGAAATTATAACTTCACAATTATGAATTATGAAGTCACAATTATGAGATAAATAGAAATTATAACTTTAAAAACAAAGTAAAAAATTCTCATTTTTATCTCATAATTTAGATTTTTTTTAGTCATAATTTTGTCTTAGCTCATAACAAGTCTTAACTTTGACTTTTTAAAGTCATAATTAGAATTTTTCTCATAATTTAGATTTATCTTAAGTTTGACAGTCAAATAAAAAACATAGAAATTGACTGTCAACTTTGACTTTTAAAGTCACAATTTTGTAAAACTGTCTTACCTCATAATTTTGACCTACTAATTTATAACTTTGACTTTTTAAAGTCATAATTTCTTATTTTTATCTCATGATTTTGACTTTTTAAAGTCATAATTTAGTTTTTATCTCAATTTTGACAGTCATAATTTCTATGATGTTCTTTTATTTGACAGTCAACTTTGACTTTTTAAAGTCGTAGTTTCTCAGTTTTGTCTCATAATTTCCACTTTTTAATCTCAAATTCGACTTTTTAAAGTCACAATTTTGACATTGTAATTTTTAAATAAGTCATAATTTGGACTTTGTCTAATAATTGTAACTTTACCTGTCAGAAACAGGTTTCCATAGTTTCCAAATATGATGGAAAATAGCAATATAATAATTATCTCATGAATCATTATTGTTAAATACAAATCTGACCCTGGACCACAAAATCAGTCATAAGTGTCAACTGAATTAAATTGACAACATTTGGCATAGATAAAACTTATTAAATATTTGGAATCTAATGGTTTAAAAAAAAAAAAAAAAAAACTTCCCAATACTTAGAAAAGCCGCCTTTGAAATTGTACAAATGAAACGTTGAATTTACATTTCTAACCAAAAGTTTTTTTAAAGATAGTTTTGAGACAGACACATTCTAATCATTTTTGGCATAAAAGAAAAATGCATCATTTTGAGATGTAGGATGACGACACACGTGCAATATAAGAACTGTTTTTTGGTCAAGGATCACATATGTGGATTTTAGTAATGCTTTAGTCAGAAACTAGCTCAAATTGTTAAGTAAAAGGACTTTTCCATTGCCAATTGATCTCCACAAAATGACACTTTTCTGTGGACATTTAGATATCCCAGTAAAACATCTTAATGTCCACAAGACAAACAACGCTTTTGTAATTTATGTGACTACTGGTTTGTTTTGGTGTCTAAATCAAAGATGAAGTGCAGTGGTACGTTTTTCATTCTTTCTTCAAATATCTGGTCAAACATCTCGTTTTGTGCCACGGTGAATGTGTTTTTCCAATCTCCTACAGTGCCTGCAACAGAAAACCATTTAACACACACACACAAAGAGAGAATGTCTACATGTTACAAGATTGTGATCTTTGAACACCAACCTTTGCGCAAGAATTGAGGCTTGAGTAGCAAAGTGTTGGGGAGAAATTCATAGTTGGCCTTGGGGTCCTGCTTCATGTTTTTAAACGTGGCCTTTTCCGTAATACATGCGATAGCAGCAGCAGTAAGATTTTTCCCCAAGAATCTGCTGACTTTTTCAACTGCCGTCCTGAGATCCTGAACACAATGGCAAATGCAAATATAAGACAGACATGCACACATAGAAATGTTGTATTTTGCACATTGGTCAATGACGAAAGATCTGTTTTTGGAGTCCACATCAAATAAAATGTATTAAAAGCATTTTATGTAAACAAGCTAATGCTTTTAAATACTAATGTTCCATCATCATTGTAGTATTGTAAACAAAATACAAGCTTAAAGGTGGAGTAGGTGATTGTCTTCAGAAACATTTTTGGTTGTGCTGGTTGAAAGTCTCTTCACATTCCAATAATAATGATCACAATAAATGATCCAAATGTATTTATATGTATGTTTATATTCTGGGCAGAGCATAAGACAAAAAACAGTTCATCCAATTAAAATATTGGGCCGACAAAGCGTGTGAGAGAGTGAGACTAGAGACCCTTGCATGCATGAAATACTGCACATTATGACAAGTTTTGCTAACTACACCACTGAAAACGTGCTACATATGACTGAAAAAAAAAACATCTAACTGGCGAATGACATGATCTAGTGGCTTGTCTACTGTCATCTTTAAGGTGCGCGTTTGTGATTTCAGGAGGTGTGGCTTTGGACGGCAGGGGAGGGACTGTGTTTTCAAAGATATTTTGCTAACGGTTAGCATTTTGGCAGATCACCTACTGCACCTTTAAAACTATAATTTTTAATAATATGTTTGATTCTTAAAAAATGTGTCTACAGATAAAAATATATTGCTATTAACGATAGTGTCAAAGTGCAAACATTTCAACACCAAATAATATTTTGGGGCTGCACTGTGATCCTTAAATAGAGTCTTTTAATATGAAATAAACCAATTCTTGTTCTCAAAGGCTGACATTTATTTTCTGTATATAAACACATTATACTGACAATTTAGTGGGTGTCTTGAGTCTGAATAAATGTAAAAAATATTTCAAGCCATTGCTAAAAAAAAAAAAAGTAATCACATACATTATTGTTTATTTGTTTTTTAAACTCCTATACTAAGGCTGACGATATTGGAAAAATGTAACATTGCAATATTTTTTTATTTTGTGATATATATTGCGATATGAATACAATTTCACCAGATGACTTAATATCTCTATTTAGAAAGAATTTATAATATTAGACTGATTGAGATGATTCTGCAGTGGGTGTGCATCTCCATAAAATCTAACAATCTATAAACTATTTGGGTTCCCCAGACATGTTTTCTTTGTGGTCTGTGCTATATGCAGTGCATTTCTGTATTTGCATGTGTTGTGAGTATTTTCATGCATAACAATCTAGAAATTCAGTCAAGAAAAAGATACAACTGAAATAAAGTGTTTCATCGTTTCCGGAGTTTAACAGTATTCAAGTACAGTAACTGAATGATTAAAAAAAATTCTATAAAATTAATTATAGTTAAGGTCACAAAAGGTACAATTTCTTATACCTGAATGCTTTTAAAATCGTTACACAATCACAGGCATCAAAAACACTTGGAGATGATAAATTATAACACTCAGCATTGCATATATCCTGCGATGTGACTATTGTGAATGATCACATTGCGATATCGATGCTTAAACGATATTGTGCAGCCTTATCATTGACTTATTATAAAGCTTTGGTTACTCACAATGATCATGTCCTCGTATGACAGGAAAAGTATGTCGTAGTTCTCTCTTTCGTTGTACCATTCTTTGACGTGATCAAACCAAGACGAACCGCCAACTACAAGATAATTTAATCATTTAAAATCGCACTCACAGTATAAATCCACAGATTAAAAAAAAAAATTTAAGGTAAGTCAAAGCAAGGTGATCCTCCATCTCAATTTTTCTACCTTTATTCTACACCGTATCTCATCTAAACAACACATCTGATAACTTGGCCTATGTTAATGTAGTCATTTCATCTGAATATCAAAAAACTAATGTTACAGTTAATTTAATCAAAGAAAGGTTATTGACATTGTCCCTGACATCAAGATTTTTGTTTGTACTGGTCTGTATTTGAGGGATTTGAAGACTGAACAGAGATTTAAAGAACAATAAGAAAACAACTCTTCTTTGAAATACTACTTGTATTTAATATGATTACTGCTAAATATTTTCATTAATTACATGTCTATTTCTGAAATCTTTTCTTTTCAGTAAAATCAGTAAAACAATTCAAGACAATCTGCAATCATAGAGCTGCTATTATTGACTTCAACTGTACATATATCATTTTCTATATTTAAATGGAAGTCAGAATTATTCTCCCCCATTGAATTTATTTTCTTTTTTTAAATATTTCCTAAATGATGTTTAACAGAGCAAGGAAATTTTTTACAGCATGTCTGATCATGTTTTTTTCTGGAGAAAGTCTTTTGTTTTATTTCGGCTAGAATAATTTTTTTTGTGTGTGTTTTAAAAACATTTTAAAGTCAATATTATTAGCCCCTTTAAGCTATATTTTTTTCGATAGTCTACAGGACAAACCATCATTATACAATAACTTGCCTAATTACCCTAACCTGCCTAGTTAACCTAATTAACCTAGTTAAGCCTTTAAATGTCACTTTAAGCTGTGCAAAAGTATCTTGAAAAATATCTAGTCAAATATTATTTACTGTCATCATGGCAAAGATCATTAGAAATGAGTTATTAAAACTATTATGTTTAGAAATGTGTTGAAAAAAAATCTCACCGTTAAACAGAAATTAGGGAAAAAATAAACAGGAGGGGCTAATAATTCTGACTTCAACTGAAGATATTACAATTAGGACAAATCTCTTTCCCCACATTGATTGTATAAGAATAATAGCAAAAGTAATAATTCTATAAATATTGTGTTGGGCCAAAGGGGACCAACTTGCCCTGTTAACAATAAAATTTAAAATTTTGTGCTGCAATGTATAAAATAGCATTCAGTTTTTTTATAATAAGGTAAAGGCATGACATGTTTCCATGTATGGTGACCCATACTCTGCATTTAACCCATCTAACCCACACACACCGTGAACACGCACCCGGGGAGCAATTGGGAGATCTGTGCCTTCCTTAAGGGACTCACCTCAGCCGTGGTATTGAGGATGGGGAGAGTGCTGGTTATTCACTCCCATCAACCTACAACCCATGCCGGTGTTGGAATTTGAACCTGAGACTTTTTATTTTTAAGGAAAGGGATCATGCATTATCTAATTTCCCTATAAAAAGTTTTACATTGTGCTTTTAGTCTTACCGTTTCCTGCTAAATACTGCTGCAGAAAGTCTTCAAAGCTCTTCGGGGTCTCAGTTTTGGCCCAGACGTGGGAAAAGTGGAAATATGACACTGCGTTGTCTTTTGGATTTCTTCTCACGTATATAATCTGGGATTTAAAAAAACATGTAGAGCAATGAAAATTGTTGAATAAATGGGACCACAAAACTTCTCTAGCACAAGTATGTTTGTTGTCAATTGACAAAAATACACGGTATGAATCAAAATGATTTTCCGTCTATGCTAAAAGTCATTAAAATATTAAGTAAAAATCATGTTCCATGAAGTAAACAATTTACATCTCAATTTTTGATTAGTAATGTGCATTGATAACTTCATTTGCACAACTTTAGCCTTTGTGTGCTTTTGAGGATTTGTTCATCCACTCTGGAGTGATTTTGAGTCTTATTTTAGCAGCAACATTCTCTGTTTCAGAAAATAGAATAACTTTTGGTGACAAATCTTATTTGGACACACGTTTTGGGAAGATACTTTGAAATTATTTTTAAAAATTCTACATACACTCTGGGCAAATGTACTACCCTTTCATTGTGTTCGTTCCCATTGACTTCCATTATAATACCATTTTTTGATTGCAAAGGCATGACATCATATAATGATGTATTCTTAATTGTTGCTGGTGTTCCCTGTTGGGGACTTCTTCTTTTTACTTTTTACTTTTTACAATTGATCATCAGTTGCAGTTGGAAAAAAAAGCTTCTGCCTTCTATATGGAGTATAGTGTGTGTGTGTGTGAGAGAGATATCTCTACTTATCTTAATATGTCTGAGAAAATCTAAATATGCAGCTCAGCTCTCAGAACATACTAAACATAGAAACTGTATTTATGCACAAATATAATCTGCTGTTTTGCTCTATAAAACTCCATATAAAAGCCAGATACGTTTTTGCACAGGTCTATCTAAAGCGTTAATAGTGCCAACGAACAATAAACAGTAAAAATTACACATTTTACCTCTTCCCAACAAGTAAAATCAACAACAATTAAGAATGCATGATTACTTGATCTCTAGGATTTACAATGAAAAAAAAGTTATAATTGAAGTCAATGGGGCAAAAACAACCACAAACATAATGAAAGGGTAGTACATATTTGTACACAAAGGTTAAAGTTCTATTATTACAAACTTTCAACATCTCAAAATGTTCAAATAGTTTTATCTCGACCAATTATTGTCCTGTGCTAACAAACTATACAACAATGTAAAGCATATTTATGCAGCTTTAAAGGGATAGTTCACCAAAAACTGAAAATGCTGTCATCATTTACTAATTCTTCTATGGAAGTCAACTTTTCAGGTTTTCAGCTTTATTCAAAATAACTTATTTGTGTGCTTTTAAAAGAAGAACGAAACTCGTAAATGTTTGGAACCACTTGAGCACAAATCAATTTTTGTTTTTGGCAAACTATCCATTTAAAATGCCAATTTGAAATCTCAATTTCCAAAAAAACTGGCACTTACAACCGGTTTTATGGTTCAGGGTCACAAATAAATAATGCATTAAGTTTCGCAAACTAATTTCGAGAGGAGCACGTGATATGATTGATCATGGCTGGTCTATCATCTGCAGTCATTAGCAAGCCAATCAGATCATTCCAAACTGACTATAAATAGCCCGACTAGCATTACTTCCTTATCTTCAATTTTTGAAGAATCTCCCCATCCACCCCATCTACGCCTTTCCTCCTTGACCAGGGGGAGCTCTCGAGATCTACCTGATCTCGTACCCCTTTACATGCTCATGACCAGGCAGGAACCCTGGGCTCAATTATGTCCGAGCTCAGGGTTCTCTCCCAGGACAGCATGCTAAACCGGCTATTATTATCAAGCAATAACTCTTGAAGTTCATATTAAAGAAAGTGTTTTACAATTAGCACGGTAAGAATGTTTAGATACCTTTCCTTTCTTGTTTTTTAAGCCTTGTGGCATCAGTCTAGGTATGAGATGAGTGGCAAATAGTCGTGGAGACGGACGCAGAGAATAATCAGCTCGGCCTTCAAGGTACTCTAACCATGGCATCTGCTCAAGATTGTTGGAATATTTCGTTTTTTCTGTAAATGAGTCCTCACAAACTAAATTTATGATGTTCTGCGCCCATATTGTACCTGCAAACAAGCAAGCAAACAAAAAAGAATCTGTGTTTATGTAAAAAAAAATAATAATAAAAAATCTTTATGGTAATGTCCAGGGTTCATTCTGACTCCGATACAAAGTACTGCCGTGTACTTTAAGACTGCTATGCTGAATAAACATCTTCACTGAGATCTTCTTCATCCTCATCATTTTTTTCTTACATTATCTTAAATAATTTATTAGTTTCTGATGAATTAAATGAAAACAGCATGCTAAATTGTATTAAACATTTTTCCACATACATTAGAATGTGTTTTGAACCTCTTTTTCTGAAAATCTTTTTTTTTTTTTGATTTACAATCAGTTTCCTCCATTCCTCAAACCAGTAGCTTTTAGCAATTTGTGAAATACATTCTACCCTTATTTTAACATTTTACTTGAAACAAATAAGACACTTGAATTTGTTATGCTATGTATATAATATAAAATATGTTTTTTAATTGTATTTAATCCTCATACAAAAAAAAAACTAAAAATTAGTCGCTTACTGGAGTATGTTTATAAGAAAATAATATATCCATGTTCAAAACATAACATTACTTGTTCTCACCTGACTTGGGGTATGTCACCAAAAAAACATCACTGTCACGAATCTCAAACTGTTGCAGGGAGTCTATGTACTCCGCAGTGGCTTCACCTTTTGCAAAAATATATCCCTTGTATTTAGATAAGTAGTCGTTAACACGCTCCATTATGCTGCACGTCTGTCCACCTGCAATGAAGAGAAACGAGGGGAAATCAAATGACCTTTGGAATCAATGTTCAAAAAAAGTGAGACTTGCAGCTCTGGTCTTATAAGTTCAGATGTTAATAATTAATCCAAATCACACAGAATAATTTCAAGAACATTTCAAGGTGCGTTAATTACTGTTAATGTATTAGCACGTACTAACATAAACTATGAACAATCTTGTACTGAATTTATTAATCATACAACATTTACTGCATGATTAAAATACAAAGCTGTGCTTGTATTCACATAAATGTACTCAGTTAACAAGAACTAACAATGAACGACTTCACTGTCATCAATTAACGTCAACAAAGATGAATACATATAAATGTATTGCTCATTACTTTTTCTTGTTAGTAAATTCATGAACTAACATTAACTATAACTGACCAAGTGTTACCATAAAGGCTATGATATGACTATATGAGGATTAGAAATTTACATATACAGTTCTTAAAACACCATAAAAGTTCAGGAAGCAATATAGGCTTGGTCTTCATAGCTTGTACTTTGGATATGTGCGAGGTTGTAAACACAAGATTGCACTCACAATATACAGGGAAACAATATTTAGATAAGAGGATAGAGGAAATATGTATTAGTCTAGTCATTTCTATGAAACAGACCATCAAGAAAGCAGGACAAAATGAAGATTTAGTAAAGAGAGAAGCCGAAAATCTGACTGAAAAGAATGGATGGGATAACAGATGATCACGGTCAGTAATCTCTTCTGGACTGACTGTCCGTTATTAAACTTATACTAAACTGTGACTTTTTGTAGTAAGAACACTTTATCCTGTACAGGCAAGTAACTTTCATTCAACTAGCATTTTTTTTTAGCAGAAATGACAAGTTTCTCCCAAAGGGCAATATATAAACGGCATCATTGTGGAAAAAAATATTTCTTAGCTTTTATATACGTCTGAGCAAAAACTTTAGGTCAGAATTCGCCAGGGGTATGAATAATTTAGAGCTTGACTGTATATACACTCTGCCATTGTTTTAGAAAATCAATTTAATGCTTCAAATACTCTTAAATGTTCATTTATATTTAATAATTAAAGGACACCTATGATGAAAATCATCTTCTGGAAACTATATGGACAGCACTGTGTTTAGGTATAGTGTGCCCACAGTCATATTACAGTGAAAGAAACACAGTAAGTCTCTTTTTTTTAATTTCCTGATGTTAAAATGGGATTCAAATCCCTCCCATAATAAGGCCCATCGCAACGTGACGTAGGATTGCAGTTTCCCCACCCACCAATTTGATTGACAGCCGTGTACGAACATGTCTGCGTAGTAACGAGTATTATCAACAACAAGACAGGACGTGCACGAAGCAACCAGGATTAAAAGATCTGTTCAGCTCTTTGTGATCATCAATCATCATCAAATGTGATCAAGAATAAGTTTTAAAAGCTTAAAACGTTTTTAAAACAGTGCATGTGTGTAATGAACTACAGCGGTTTTACCGTCTTTGCTTTATCATCACAGCCGTATGTCAGTACAATTATTACAGAAGACGCATCAATCCTGGTTTGTGGACGTTAAATCAGGTTTATTTTGTACATTAACATAACAGATATCCATATAGCAGTGGATATTTACGTGTATCCTGTCACATTTGCTGTGCAAAAACAGTGCAAAGCTAAACATGTGCTGTGTCTGTGAGCGTGACCTTTGTAACGACATTGTGTGTGACTCATTGTAGCAACTCCACAACAAATACATCAAATAATCATTGGTGAAGTTGTTATCTGCTTCCTTCATGTCTGTCACTGTGCTGTTTATCTGACACAGCCAAGGCGGCATTTGGGAACGGTGTTAACCAGCATTAAAGGCACGGGCAACAAAAACAGCTACATTGTGTTTAGAGCAGAAAACCAATATTCTGAAAGGTATAACAAATAATCCAATAAGTGATTTGAGCTGAAGCTTCACAGACTCATTCTGGAGACACAAAAGACTTATCTTAAATCTTGAGAAGGGGTAAAATAGATGCCCATTAAGCCATTTAGTTAGTCATTTACATACATTAAATCCATTTGCAAGTCAGGAATATGGCGGCAAATCAATGCCAATATTAATCGAGCGCAGCGGTGATGTTTGCGCGCGAGGAGAAGTGAACCGTGAGCAGATTACAGATCTACACGCGAGAAAACTACAGCTCGTGAGCGCACAGGGGATCTTCACACGCGCGCTCAACTGATCCAGCGCGAAGAAAACAAGTCCCACGCGCGCACCTCATCATCTGTGCGCACGATGTACGCTCTCGCGAGCGAGGTCATGCCTACATCAGTTCTCTCCGCTCGCTCGCTGGTTCTTCTCTCTGCTCGCGCGAAACATTTTGGAATTTTGTCAGTCCTGGGGTGGGACTTGGCTCACTTGTTATCTCTAGCGCTATTGGCTACTCTACCTTTCCGGAAGTTAGCCGGGATTGGACGCCGATTAAACGACGAACCATAATTCACGTGATCTTATCATCACCTTAACAAACATGGCTTCAACGGACCAGCACGTAAGTAATCATTTCATTTATTATGAAAATTATTGCCTTTGTTAGAAAAGGTAGTTATTAGAAACTTTATTAACAGGCGCCCTGTTTACTGACACATTGTCTTGTTAAATCAACTAAATCTACTTAATCTTTAATTTATATTTAATTTACACAAAGCAAATTAAAATTTTTATTATGCTTACTTTGTAGTCAAAGTATCAATACTTCATCAATATATGCAATTGCACTATTGAAGGTAGTAAAACTACATTATTCACAAACTAGTGTATACTTTATATTTGGTATTCTGCTCAAATAAAGTATATACCATTGCACACTGTATTTTTTCTTTCACATTTAAGTTTTCATTATATAAATTTTGTTTAGAGAGAGCACTGCAAAAAATGCTTTTCTTGTTTAGATTTTGTCTTGTTTCTAGTATAAATATCTAAAATCTCTCATATCAAGAAGAATTTTCTACACAAGCACAACATATTGTCTTGTTTTGAGAAATAATATGTCAATATTAATTGAGTTTTTGCCAATGGGGTAAGCAAAATAATCTTACGTCAAAAGAAAAAACAAGATTAATTTGCTTACCGCATTGGCAGATTATTTTGCTTGTTTTAAGAAAAAAACTCACATTGGCATATTATTTCTCAAAACAAGACAATATGTTGTGCTTGTGTAGAAAATTCTTCTTGATATGAGAGATTTTAGATATTTATACTAGAAACAAGACAAAATCTAAACAAGAAAAGCATTTTTTGCAGTGCTCTCTCTAAACAAAATTTATATAATGAAAACTTAAATGTGAAAGAAAAAATACAGTGTGCAATGGTATATACTTTATTTGAGCAGAATACCAAATATAAAGTATACACTAGTTTGTGAATAATGTAGTTTTACTACCTTCAATAGTGCAATTGCATATATTGATGAAGTATTGATACTTTGACTACAAAGTAAGCATAATCAAAATTTTAATTTGCTTTGTGTAAATTAAATATAAATTAAAGATTAAGTAGATTTAGTTGATTTAACAAGACAATGTGTCAGTAAACAGGGCGCCTGTTAATAAAGTTTCTAATAACTACCTTTTCTAACAAAGGCAATAATTTTCATAATAAATGAAATGATTACTTACGTGCTGGTCCGTTGAAGCCATGTTTGTTAAGGTGATGATAAGATCACGTGAATTATGGTTCGTCGTTTAATCGGCGTCCAATCCCGGCTAACTTCCGGAAAGGTAGAGTAGCCAATAGCGCTAGAGATAACAAGTGAACCAAGTCCCGCCCCAGGACTGACAAAATTCCAAAATGTTTCGCGCGAGCAGAGAGAAGAACCAGCGAGCGAGCGGAGAGAACTGATCGCGCGCGCGCGCGCTGTAGGCATGACCTCGCTCGCGAGAGCGTACATCGTGCGCACAGATGATGAGGTGCGCGCGCGGGACTTGTTTTCTTCGCGCTGGATCAGTTGAGCGCGCGCGTGAAGATCCCCTGTGCGCTCGCGAGCTGTAGTTTTCTCGCGTGTAGATCTGTAATCTGCTCACGGTTCACTTCTCCTCGCGCGCAAACATCACCGCTGCGCTCGATTAATATTGGCATTGATTTGCCGCCATACAGGAATATATTTGATTTCTTCATGGAATAATTGTGAGATCCTTCTATGTTGGATGGGGCCATCACAAGCCAGAATATGAATTACTTAAACTGCAGCGTTTCTGTAGCAAGAGCACTTTAACTTGTAAAAACATTATTATTATTCAGTGTATTGAGAAACTTATGTTTTGAATTCATAAACTACTTCATACAGTAGGCAACTACAACTCAAAAGAAAATTTTTCCAGAATTTACAGTATTAGATTACATGTTTGGTGGTCATTTCAATTTACGGAACTTGTCAATTGTACTAGATTTGTTTAAGGACTATTCAGAGAACATAGTAGTAGTTACATTCAGTTTCTGTCATGTTGATTTTACAGGAAAACCTTTCCTTTGTTTACTGCTGTTAAATCATGCCTAATAGCGGTGACGTAATTAGGTAGTCAAGGCAATACAATAAGGCCAAAGTTACATTCATCAGATAAATATGATATGATAAAGTCAACAGAGATAGACCTTCAGCATGTGATATTTGTGACATTTAATAAAAAAAGACCTCTACTAAACCTCCAAATCAACAAGGCATTCAGCAAATAAAATTTAATGAAGCAATTAGTGTCTACAGACCAATCTGGTGTGTGCTCATTATACAAGATTATTACCGAGGGAGCAATCTTTTCAATAGAGCAGCTGATAATCATACAGCCTTTTTATTACTGCCTTTATTGCTTCCAATTCTGACCAAGCAACACAAAAAGTAATGTGATTAATACAGAGCATGTTAAATGAAAGTGCTAATATAGGAGGTGGTAGAGGATTACTTTACGCACATTGTTGATTACAGTGGCTACAGTAGCTTTAGTGTTACATTTATTTTGTGTGTTTTTCTTCTGAATTATCATGTATGAAATAGGGTGCAATAGACTCAGCTAACTAATCGAGTAAAATAACACTTGACCAAAATAAATTATGTGCAGATGAAATTATGGTTTGATGTTTTCACTTTACATGTAAAAAAACATTCATATCGAGGCGTTTATTATAATGCTATTGTAACAAGAAGAACATTGTAGCAAGTTATACTAACGCTAATATGTTTTTTCTATTTAGAGTTGATAGGCGAGATGCAGGATGGTACGAGTTGAATTTGAATATAATTTAAATACAATTCACACGTTTCTCGTTCAAGAATTAATAAAAAAAAATTTAATATTGTAAGTTGGATGCATGGAAGGAATATTTGCAGTTTTGGATGAGGACTGGAACACTAATGCTAAGGCTCACACTATGTCTATAAATTCACACCATTATACAGTATAAATTAGGGGTGTGACGCATCACGGTTGATCCGTAATTCGTACGGATCACAACCCTCAGTTCGTAACACACATGACCTGCAGATTAATACTTTTTTAACTTGTAGATTAATCCTAAATTTGTAACGATAACAGACAAATCGCATCTCGCGCCATTCAAATCATGTATGAAAGCATTTAGGCTTTCCTGTAAAATATAACGATGATGAAAGAAGTTGTGGTAGGTTATTCGGGATCTGATGGGTTTCTTAGAAGGTGTTTGCTATTAAACAATGTGGGTTATTAAAGGTGTTTTCTGTCACTACTTGTTTAGCCTGCATTAATGCATTCAGTGTAAGCTGCACGATTAAATCATTAAAAGATCGGGATCTCAACACCTTCGCAACATAAACTATAAATGACAGTGATTTGCATTTGTTTATTAATCCTTCGAATCGCTGTATTCAAATCGGTGCTTAAAAAGGCAAAAATCAAGAAAGATATTCAGTCTAGTCTTTTGACTTGCATGAAGTTACAAACAATCAAAACAGATACAAACAAAAACAGATAAAACCACTGATGTGTATAGTTAAGATTAAAATCACTGTCATATGCATTTAACGCTTAAAAATGTAAGTTGTAGGCAGCAATTACATTATTTAACCAATATAACCAGCCTTTTAAAATATGCCATTCTTTAAAATTGATACATCTAGCAATGAAAAACTGAATAATTTATTGAAAATGTGACTAAAAATATGAATTGTATAAATTATATTGTTAGATTTATACACTCAACTATATCAGCAACAGTAGTAGTAGTAACAGTGAATTTTTCACAGTACTGAACATTTTAGAATTTAGTTTTATTCAGCTGATTATTTCTTCATTTTATTTTGAATATTTTTTAGCAATGTTTTTGTAATAAATGGAAAATTTATCTCCTTCCATTTGTGGATGATCCGAAACATGGTCAGATCATTGACTAAAAAAACCATAATGTGATCCGAACCGTGAGATTTGTGATGTTACACCACTAGTATAAATGGATAATGCAGAAATATAGATCACTACTAGTAGAATTAAATAAATATGTATTTAAAAATATACCAGATATTTGCAAAAAAATGAATGGAAGCTAATCACTGTTTTGCTGTATTTGGAAATGCAAAAAGAGTCAATTATTTTGGGAAGAGGTAAGAGTAAAATTTTACTAGATCCGAGGCTTTTTCTGCTGTGCTAATAACCAGAGAAACAAAATTACAGCAGAAGCAAGCAAGTATTTATACACCTCAGATTGCTTTATGCCCAAAAATGTATAGCTTGCTGTGGACAAAGATGCAAAGACCAAATTCTATTCAATGGATCAGGCAGATTTCAAGCCTTACATTAGAAAATATAGCTTACAGATTAAAAACCTACACAGCATGCATTTTAAATCATATGGAGTCATAAGATATTTGTTTGTGGACAATGCAGTTCCACACTGATAAACTCTTAAATACATATTTGGAGCAGTTTTTATTCAGTATGAATATAAAACTCAATTTTGAACAGATTACTATTAACTAAAACTAATTGTGTTTTATTATTATTATTATTATTATTATATAATTTAAATGTGTTTTTAGTAAATGTAACAATATTATGGCTGTATAGAATTTAAATAAAATATAATTGAAAAAGGCTGTCTTTTAATATGTAAAATGTGAAAACTTTTTTTTTTTAAATGTGGCAAAAAAAAATAAAATAAAAATAAAATAGCATTAGAATTCAGTTTTAATTTCATATACTTGAATGATTGTTAGTTCCATAAATGACCATTGAATGCTGCAAAGTATTTTTTACTCAAAAAATATTTAATATTAAACCCAAACATACAATATTTTATTCAAAATACGAATAAATTATTATGATTAGCTTAAAACATGCATAAACTAAAAATAATGCGACGCATATTTGATAATCATATATTAATGAAATCAGTAAGAATTATTACTATTACCATTATAATTATTATTAATAGTATTTTCACATTAAACATGTCTATGTAGATTCTAAACAATTTCAATAAATGCTATTTCTAAATAGAGCATGATTTAAATAAATTCATATTTGTCGTACTGATGAATGTATGACTGACAAATCTGTCACTAAAAATAAACACTGTTTATTAGTTCACTAATGGTATACTATATTGATAATATATATTAATTTAAATATAAAATTCAAATACAGTATCTTCCTCTTTTGGCTAAGATTAGAAATGTAATAAATTTGATCAGCCTATTTTGTTTCACAGCAACAAAAAATTAATAAAAATCATCTTCTTTATATTGTTTTTGTATGCAGAACAAGGCATTAACCTTTCTGAGCTTCCTAAACTGAGACTTGTCCTAGTCGGAGTTACAGAATCTGGGAAGAGTGCTGTTGGCAATGCTATTTTAGGGAAGAAAGCCTTTGATGAGGTTGGGGTGAAGACGCGAGTGTGTTTCGCACGTCAGGGTCTGGTGAGAGGATGCCAGGTGCAAGTGGTGGACACTCCAGGTTGGGAATGGTTCAAAGCCAATGGCTCCTCTACATCACTATGGTTCGTAAAGAAGGAGATCATGATGAGTATGAGTCTGTGCCAGCCTGGTGCCCATGCCCTGCTGCTGGTGGTGCCACTGTCGTTCTCCTTCTCCCAGCGTGAGCGGCATGCCGTGGAGGAACATATAGAGCTGTTTGGTCCAGAAGCTTGGAGACAGAGCTTGGTGCTCTTCACCATCTTAGATAGAAAGCAATTACGTGGTTCCAGCCTAAAGCAAGAAGTGGAGTTGAATGTGGAGCTGTATAAGCTGGTTGAGAAATGTGGAGGCCGTTTCCATGCTTTGTACAGCAATCCTAAAGCAGGAGAGGACCAGGTGGCTGACCTTCTGGCAAAGATCAAGAAAATGATGGAGACCAATGGAGAGACAATGATCTCAAGTGAAAATGTGTTGGAAAAGGTTAAAGAAATGGAGAAAGAAGAGGAGAGACGACTGGAGGAAGAGCGAAGGTTAAGGGAAGAGAACGTACAGAAAGTACGAGAAGCACTGAAGGCAAAGGAGTTAAGACGATCAAGGAGGAGAATGGAACAACAGACACTGGATGGTAAGACAATATTTGTGTCTTTATGGGCAGAAAGAATGTTGACATTCTTGCTCATTTTGAAATAAAATGTGAAAAAAGTCAATTAACTTCCCCCAAAATTAATCATGGTTTAAAAATTTTAAAGTATGTTGCTATACTATCCATAGGTTATGCATGGTATTCAAGTTCAAATTGGTTACACAAATGTTAACACATTTCTTACAACATTTTTACTGTTAAAAAAAAAAATTGGTTTGTTTTCTTAAACGTTATGACAGAATTTTCAACCACCCTGTGGAGAAAGAATAAAATTCACAAACCAGCAGGTCTTTTATATAACATTAACGTTAAACTGTTACATGTTGTGGTTTATAGAGAGTTTGGCTTATTTTTCAATTCATTTCAAAAGCTTTTTACCCCATTTACCACCTAATATCGGTTGCAGCCTGGGACTTAAGTTAACTTAAAAAACTTAAGTTAGCTCAGAACATCCAGCTTAGACCTAGACTAGTTGTTTAGACTTTATTTTGAGGATTTTTTAAATAAGAGTAAAACTGACAGCTGTGACAAATACGGACACTCAAAATGCTACTGTTACAGCTAAAACTATAAAACGGCGTATCATGATTGTGTGAAACGTATCACGTTTGAAACATTAAACATGCCAGTGTTACTCACGTGTGTGGGGCAAAAACACCTCGACGTCGTTTTCAGTCTTTCCTGCTCCTTCAGGTAACTCACTGCAGAACTTACAATATCATGCTAAGCAGGGTCGTGGTTTTTTTAAGTTAGCATATCATCCAGTGTTTGCACAGTCTTTTACTACGAGCTAAAGCTATTTATGCTGCAAATCTACAAATCGAGTAGTTTGGTCTGACTCTGATTACTTTCTTACGCAGCCATGATTATAAATCAATACTTTCAAACACACACTAACAGACCAGACCAAAAATCATTTGGAAAACTGTTGCCAACGTTGCCACAAAAACATGCAGCTAATTCCTGCAATGCATTGTTTTTTGTTCGTTTGTTTTTTAGGTGTGGAGCAGAAAGACTCGGCTAGGAACAACCAGAGCAACAGACTTCCTCTCGATGACGGCGGAAGTAACTCTCGTCTGAGCTGCAAACAACAGTGAAAGCTGGAAAAGGAAAAGATGGAAAAAGTACTCTTGCAACTTTCACAACTCACCGACAGAGGCCGTCATTACTTCAAATATGTAACTGATTCAGTTACCAAAGCTTAACCACGTTATATTACATTGTGAGCGACACGAGTTTACTGTTTAGGTACTTATCAGATGATTAACGATCTGTACTAGCACAACTTGTTATAATATTGTGAATAGTTGTAATATTTTGTTTGTTCTGTCTTTGAGAATCTTATGACATTATGACTTCCCCAAAGTTCTGCCCTTTAGCCTACTTGAAGTTTCAGAAATTTCTACATTTTGAACTCAAGTAAACCAGGGTTTCTGTGATATTTCAGAGGTAAAACTGTTTCATATTCATTATTGTTAATAAAATTGACTTCTAGCTTCCAATTAAAGTTGCCTGTCTGTCTGTCATCGTTAAAAAAACAGCTGTTATAAACAGTCTACACAGGATATCCTTTTATGCTTATACGCCCATCATATGCCTTGATCTTTTAACTGAAGCACACAAAACCCTCACACCACCCTAAATGCAAATAACAGTGACAAAACAATGCTGATTTTGTTTATTCAAAACTATATGGAGTCAAGCAAGGGCCATGTATACTTGCAAAATAAAAGAAACTTGATATTGTTTCAAAAAAATAAAAAAACAAAAAATAAAGTATTGAGCAAAAAATAAATAAATAAACAAATAAATTCAAATCTCCAAAATCTCAAAGCTAATTTTTTTTTGAGAAATTAAAATTAATCTAGCTAACAAAAATAAAGAACTGCAAATAAAATTTCATCTTATTTCGCAAAACTTAACTTTCCCTTTGTAAGCTTTATTTCTTAAAAATAATTTTTTGTTGTGTGATTTTTGGAGATTTGCATTTATTTATTTATTTTTGCTCAATACTTTATTTTTTGTTTGCAAAACATTTTTATTTTGTAAGTATATATGGCCCTAGATTAACTCCATAAAACTACAGTTGATTTTACAATGTAAAACATATACACAGAATAAACAGCTTTAAGCTTACACTAAACCCAGTACAGTATATTGATTTTTAACTCTCAAAACATTCATTGCTAGTGCATTGCTATTTGCTAAAATGCTTTATTTACAGACATAAATTATTATATCGAACAAGTCTGCAAGTGTTGTGCAGCTAAACTAATTAGCGTTCCATAAGAGCAGGTCAATTGGCAGTTCAAAATAGTTGCTCATTCAATGCAAAAGCTTGATGCTAATTCAAACTCCTGTAGAGGTTTTTAATATTTTATGGCAAAAAGAGTTGCTCTAACACTTCCTGGCTCTTCCTAAATCTCCATATTCCAATGCATAAGGAATCATGGATCTTCTGCCAGGCCTCCAGCTCAGATTTCCACACAGTTGCTCTGGAGCGAATGAGCTGAGAGGCATCACTCTTACTGCCCTTAGCCAGACTTATGCTTTCTTTGCAAATAAAAATGGCATCTAGCCCAATGAAGAGGGCATTTAGAGTGATAAACCCAGCTCTAGCAGACTTTGTAAGAGCTAGGGGGGTCCCTTTTGCCAGCTGTCCAATGTCAGGGAGGTCTGCAGCTAGTTTAGGAATGCTGCGAGCGCTCTGTGCTTCTTGTAGTCCAACCTTAGCTGCGGTCGCAATCACCTCTTCACTTTTGAGCACTTTTACAGCTGAAGCTGCATCTATTATAGCATCAATACCTTTGGCTACTCCTCCAACACGAGCAATCAACCTTCCTGCTGAAGACACGTCTACAGTATCAAGCCCTTCCAAACGCTCCTCATTACTGGCCACCTCCAGACAGTCTAGTATCTTCCCAACATCATCCATGTATCTCTGGAAAATGTTCTGTGCATTTTTCCCATGATGGTTGTTGACTGCTGCTTCAGTGATGCCTGTTACTAAACTATTGACGCCACTGGTCACCCCAAGACCAACACCTGTCAGAGTGAGAGCCAGTGACACCCCTGCTGTTACAGGGGCGAGAGCAAGACCAACGATGGACAAAACACCTCCAGCCACCCCTACTGAACTGCCAGCCACAGTGGAGATACTGGCGCCCATCTTCATCCTGTCCAGCTGAACTGCACTCTCCTCCAGATCTGTCAGGAACTGCTCCATTCTAGAGCAACGCTGACTGAATATACCAATGAAGTGCTGAGCATGTTCCTGAAAAATGAAGGTCAGCCGGATGTTCTGATCCATCCTAAACAATAAAAGAGTATATTGTTTACAGCAGGCATTTATGACAGAAAAGAAACAGCTGATCAAATAAAAAAGCTAGAGGTCTCACCTTATACTGCACAACTGCTTCAAATGATTGAGCATGTTTTGCATGGAGTCCTCACTTAAGTTCAAACTGAACTTCACTAGAGGGTCACTCTTTTTACAACTGTAAAGATTTTTAACAGGTTTAACAATCTTATGGTGTCTCAAACTCCATAAGGAATGAAAATGTTTGCATTGTAGGGTAAGATGAGGAAAGATGCCAAACATTTACTGTTAAACTGTAACAAAGAATAGAGGGAGTGAACGGTGATGATGTATCATCCAAAATAAAATTAGTTTGCACAAAACTGAAGTAAAAAAACTGAATTTAAATGGTAGAATTCTCTCAATTCACTTAATTTGGTCTAAAGGTCATGAAAATTATTTTGGGCTGTGTACCATCAAATATCTTGCATTGCAACACAATAAGGGGTTGTGACAGACTGCAATCCAAAGCTGTCTTTTTCTTTTTTTAAGGAAGATTTTTAGAGGGGAAAATCTTAATGAGCTCATTATCTATTCTTAACAAAGCAAAATATTTTATTTAATTAGAGCATGCATCTGCATTAACAAGTCCATGTAATATACAATGTAGTGAGCACAAGCTTTTGTTTATTTTGAGTAAAAAATTATATTAAAGTGCTTGCTTATTTAGGTAAACAAGTTATATCATTTGTTGTTATATACAGTGCATCCAGAATTTTTTTTCATATTTTAGTCATTATTTTACTCAAACCTCCACTGGCGATAATTTTTTTAAAAATAAAAATCAGATGTACCCAAGCAGCAACATCCCATTCTCCCTCGTGAAGCTAATACGAAAGTAACTGAAACTGCAATTCTTGGAAATTCCACTAGGCCTGGCTCCATAAGAGAGCACATTTTTATTGACCCCAATGTTAAAATTGCCAAATTTACAGCAGAAAAAAAGGTGTTTACAGCCTGATACAAAAAACTCTTTTGGTGTATATAGCTAATATTACCCATCATGACATCTGTGAGGGGGTGAATTTTTTTAGAACTCATCCGTTTCGGTTATATTAAGTTATATTAAGTCTGCATAATTGAGGGAGTGGCCACTTGAGTGACAGCTAGGTCTTGCTGGTCGCAGTCACGTCATTCCATCTAATTAGCTGCTAAACTTTGCATATACATCATATTTTTGTTGTTTTATGTGGCTTTACACAGTCTTTTGCCTTTTGGAATTATTACATAAAATTATCAAATAATATGGCATGCTGTGTGCACTTCAAACCATCAAATGGCCTCCAATTCCCAGGTGAGTGAAATTATTATATGCTTATATACCATATCTAAAAATGTATTTGTTTTAAAATAATTTATCATGTACAATTTCCTTTAGACCTGTAATGCACTCCAGAATCCGACAGATTGATTAGCTGTAGGCTATAGATTAGTCATCTGAAACTTGTCATACAGTGTTATGCCTGGATTTCATAAATAGTCTTGCATTTACTAACACAGACTATATTTGAAGTATTTGGAAGTAAATAGCATTTTCCTCCTTCAGAAAAAAAGGAACCTAATTGAACATCTCTGGAGATATCTGAAAATGGCTGTACACCATGCTCCCCATCCAACCTGATAGAGCATGAGAAGTATTGCAAATAAGATTTGATTCACAAAAGTAGGTGTTGCGAGCTTGTAACATCATGCTCAAAAAGACGTCATGCTGTAATTGGTGCCATATGTGCTTCAATAAAGTATTGACCAAAGACTGTGATTAGTTACTGTATGTACATGTGATTCAGTTGGTCTTCTTATTTTTTATTTGTAATAAATTAGCAAAGATCTTACGCAAACTTCTTTAACGTTTTTTTAGGAAAAATAATGAATTCCATTTCAGAATATCCATTTCAGAATATGTCTGTAACATTAAAAAAATGTGGACAAAAAGAGCCTTGAAAATTTTCTGAATTACATCCTGCTATAAAGCTTTCATTATAGCCGTTTGCCATGTAATTATCAGAAAGTGAATTGTCCACGTTATGATTTTAACATTCAACCAATCTGTTTTATGAAGTTAAATATTAATTAACTTGACGTGACTGGAGTGCTGAATTGCAGAGCTGGTGCAAACATACAGTTCCAATATCATTATGATCAGATTTTACTGTGAGAAAATTGTGCAAATATTTTTACATATTCATCTGAACACCACTCTCAAAAAAGTGTTCCTCAAATATTGGATTTTGCAAATAACATGTCTGTTATTGACCTTCTTTAGTGCTTATTTTCTTCCGTGAAAGACAATTTACCTCTATGTACTGTGGTGGCTTTTTGTACAGCATATTTATAGCTTCTTTCAGTTACCAACTAACAAGCTAATTTGCTAATGCTAATACTAGCGGTGCATTCTTGTGCCTCTTCCTGTCACAGTTTATGTTCAGTGAAAGTAACACTGCATCTAGCATCAGAGTTTTACTTTAATCCAATACAAAGTCACTTGCATTAATCTTACACATATAAATGCTGAAACAGTGATTTTTGAGAATTGATACATCAATTGACAATTGATCATCACCAAGCATGTAAGAGCAGCAAATAATAACTTGACTTCAGGTTGATCATTTGGAAAAGTGGCTGAAGGTAGATTTTTCTGCTGAATCATCTGTTGAACTGCATCTCAATCATCACAAATACTGCAGAAGAAATATTGGAACCTGCATGGACCCAAGATTCTCAAATAAATCAGTCAAGTTCTGTGAAGGAAAAATCATGGTTTGGGCTTACAGTACATTCATTATGGGGCTGTGCGAGAGATCTGCAGAGTGGATGGCAACATCAACAGCCTGAGGTATCAAGACATTTGTGCTGCCCATTACATTACAAACCACAAGAGAGGGCCAATTCTTCAGCAGTATAGCGCTCCTTCTTATACTTCAGTCTACACATTAAAGTTCCTGAAAGCAACGAAGGTCAAGGTGCTCCAGGATTGGCCAGCCCAGTCATGAATCCAAAGAATCTTGATGAACTCTGGGAGTCCTGCAAGAACGCTTTCTTTGCCATCCCAGATGACTTTATTAATAAGTTATTTGAGTCATTCAAGAGATGTATGGATGCAGGCGTCCAAGCTCATGGGAGTCATACACAATATTAATTCTTTTTTCACTGCACCATGACTTTATATTCAATACTGTACATTGTTTCTGTTAAATGACAAGACTTTTGTCTAAGCAAAGTCAGAGCTTACTATCCTAATTAAATAATTAAAAATCAAGGCATGATCATATTTTATTTTGGTAAAATAATTGTAATCTAGAGGCCTTTGCCTTTCATATAAGCCACTTCTTATTCCAAATGATCAACTAGAAGTCAAGTTATTATTTGTTGTTCCTAAAGGCGACAAGCCTTTTGTCAGGCAGTGTAGTATCACAATACTCACTTGTATAAATATTTTCACACACCTCTATGAATAATCATGTTTGAATCTTTCCTCATCTTCTGTTATAGATTTTTTTTCTTAATTGTATGATTTAGAACACTTACCTATAGACATCTTCAAACCACAAAAAACTCCTGGATCTGTGAGACAGGAACAAAATAATGCAAACAAATATTATTTATAGATCTAAAAATGGAATTAACTTGTTCACTTTAAAATTACCACTAAGATGATTTGGTATCCTGCATCAATCAAGTAAGTAAAACAAATTAATTCAAGTACTAACTTTTTCTCAATCCTCTCACAAATCTGTTCAGTGATTCGTATGTATTTGTCCAGCTGAAAGGTCAGGACGTCTAGATTACTGAGTGAAGGAAGGAAGAAGGTTTCTGCATTTCGCTTGAAGTGAATTAGAAGAGGAGAGGCCATTCTGGCAGCTGTGATGACCGATCGCACACTCTCTGGACTCACTCCTTTTGGCAAGAAGCTTCGTCCAGTAAACACAAACAGCGATGTGACTCTAAGCTTCTCCACTGCATCCAGAAAGTGGTCAAGTTTCTCCAGCCCCTCGAGGGTGTCTTTCAGGACAGCACCCAGATTCTTCTCTAGCTCCTGATATCTGGACTCAGCTGTGACCTGAGTTAAACCACTCCACAGGAATTCCCCAAAAGCCTTGAACTTGTTCTCGGAGCGCTGAACATGGTCAAACTTTAGACTGACTTGGTCTGCTTGGTCCTTGATGTCTCTCATATTCTCCAGCTCTGTTTCTCTCTGAAGGGTCCATTTTGGTTGCTTGTCGCAGAAGTCTCTCACTGTCTGGATGTAGTTGAGTGTGTTTTCTACATACTCTGAGAGGAGCTGTTGTAGTTCTTCCCTGTGTCAAGAATCAAAACAGAAGAATTTGTTGAGTAACGATAATATATTTATTCAGAGCACATAGTTATGCGAATAATGCATTCCAAAATATGTAAAATATATGGCATCTTAACATAACTAGCAGCTCATTCTGAATGGCCAGGGCAGATTTTACGTTGCTTTACAGTCATGCAAAACAAAAGAGCTGTAGTTCCCTTTTGTGATAATATCTAGGTTAGGTTTGTGACAACAGTTTGTGTGGTGTTTACTGCAATACACTGTTGGCCTCTGCTCTAACTTTCGCAATATTTGGTAATCACAAAAATTTATGCCAACTGTGTCACCAAATGTTTAAAATGTGAACAATCATAAAGCTGCTATTGAAAATTCTGATTTTGAAAGTATATATTGCCCTAAATGTCAATGGGGATTCTTTTTTTTTTTTTTTTTAGTTTTCCTTACATGTCAAATTGTATTTTATGCATTTAGTATAGTATCAGCTAATCATCAGTGCATCTCTACAATTCTTTCTAGCATTATATAGTCTTTGGTCATAAATTCAGCTTCCCACTGATAACAATGTTTGACATCGGTTTTAGATAAATACAGAGATGTTTTTTCCCCAGGATGTTGAGGATTAGAAAGAGGACACACTGGCAAACCATATTCAATAATTACAGCCCAAGCCACATTGTTTGTTTGTTTATTGTTTGTTTGTAAAGAGAAAAATGTTAACACCCAAGTTTAGAACCATTACAGCCATTTTGAACTAACTCATTTAAATTAACTCATTTATATAAGGAAAATATTACAAAATACATTGGAAATAAATGTGTTAGTCGACTCAAAGCTTCATACAATCTAAATTGATTTTAAGACCTAACAAATGCAAGACTAGGCACGGAAACTAAAAATGAACTTGTTTTTCTGCTTTCTGTGTTGTTGCAGTTGTTGTTTTGTTATATAACTTATCTCATCTGCTGAACAGAAGTTTTAAGCTCTTTCTTCACCTGGTTATAAACGAACTCAAGGATTTCACACTGAAATGGCTTATGTAAGTTAAGGGATGGGTCACTCAAAATGTACATTTCCTCACTATTTACTCACAAACATTAAACTTTTAAGAATTTCTTTCTTGATAAACACAATACAAGATATTTTGAAGAATGTTGGAAACAAGAAGCCATTGACATCTACAGGTACAAAAAATACTGTGAAAGTCAATGGTTGATTTTTTTTTTTTTTACCCAACAACTTGTGTTCAACAGAGAAACAAACTCCAAAATGTTCAAACCAAATGGACGAGTAGACTAAGTTATGACAAATAATTACCTTTAGAGTAACTTTAACATATGGCAACAAACAAACAAATTCAATCCTTAAATATTAGGAACAGTATAGGCTACTCACCTGGTGTCCATCGTACAGCCTGCTATGCCGATGTAAACCTGCTGGACGGAGCAAAAGAAAACTCCAGGTAAATCTTTTGTTTATAATGGAGACTTAGGTTTCGGTTTCTTTTCTCCATTTCAGTTGCTCCGCCTGCAACCAAGAATTCTGCGTCAATCAAATCCCAACTTGTTTCTCTCACGAAAAACACTTCCACGTCAATGTTATCAGTCGCCATCAGCCACAGACAGAATATAAAGGCGCATTGTATGGATGTGCTGCTGATGATTCAGTCTGACATTCCTGTGCTGCTCACATGGCTTTTTGGATCATGTGTTTGTTTAGTCCATTAGAGGGCGTTGTATCATGTCAGTTAGGGATGTCCTGGTTTTGGGAAATATGATTCCTGAAAATCTTTTTTTATTCATTCTCATGAAAAGTGTGGCTTAGTTCAAATGCTCACTGATGCTCTGCAAAGATAAATGATGTAAATCTTGGAAACATTTGAATAGTCCCATACCATATATAATGTATAGATATAAATATATATAATGTATAGTTATAAAAAAATGTATAAACATTATAATTGTCCATATTGTGGTATAACCAACTATGGAAGATTGAGCCCAATTTTCTATTTTTACATAATGATTACTTAACTGTTGAATCATAATGGTGTTCCATGAGAGGGTTGTCATGCTATCAAATCTTGACACACTTTTTGTCAACAGAATTACCTTTTACAGATGACAAGTAAAATAAATTAATGATAATAAAAATAATAGCAATAGCTCAGATTACTTAAAATTATATGTATAACATATAAAAATAGCATTATTAGATCAAATATATTTAATTTAATTTCTCCAGGTATGCACAAACGGGATTGGCTAAAATACATTAAAATCTATTTTAAAATAAAATACAAATACCTCAATTTAATTGTATCAAAATAAACTACAAAATACAGCAGCCACAACATGTATTAAAATAAAATACTGTATTTTTACTAGGAAGCATGACTTTTCTTTGCAAACCTTCTATCATTAGGCTCAATACCTTACCACATTAAACTGATTTAGTGAAGTAAACTATAATTGATAACAACAGGTTTTCTCTGAGCAAGTTTAAGTCAGCTTCTCTGCACCTGATCACCTCTACTGTACACGAGGAGGAATTAATAAAAAATGTAACGTGTGTTTCTTTTTGATTTTAGTATAGATGTTGTACAATTTCATACAGAAGGTACTGTCTTGAAGATTATCTCTTTAATCACTGTGAAAAAAAAACATTTAATGCAAATAATGAGATGGAATATAATATTATATCTCTTGATTGTGAAAATTGTCACCATATCTTAAAAGTTTTATGTTTCAATATTTTTGCAATGAAATCTCAATGCTTAATGTAAAATCATGATTTCCAAAAACTACTAAAATCTTCAGTTTTAGTCATTTCCATAAATTATGTTTGCTTTTTTGCAAAAAAAAAAAAAGTAGCTATCTGTTTTTGCTGCTATAAAACATAAGTTGGGAGTTTTTGACCAGTCTGTTGACTGGAGTGTTAAAATTTTTTTTTTTCCTCAAACCGATTAACTATGTTAAAGTTTGTAATTAAGTATAAAGAGCACCTGAAGATCAGCTACTGGCATTAGAAACAGCCAATGAAGTTTTGTAGGTATCGCCACTGTAGGACTTTGTTTTGTTTGTCTTATTTTCCTTATTTTGACTTGCTTCTGATTTGACCCCTGCTATTTGTCTGTTACTTTCTTATATGTGATGCATAATTCCATCCATAGTCCAAGCATTGATCAACTTCTTCAATATTAATAAATTTTCTGTTATGATCTCTCAAGCCTAGGAAAATAACTGAGAAAGCTCTAATCAAAGGCCACATTTTTATGATGTCATCATGTAGACTTCTCACTAAGTATTTTACAACATTTTAAAAATACAATAGTACAAGACACCAAAGTATTTTGATACAAATATGAGCCCATTTTCATAAACCCTATATACATGTATCATAAATCATGAATCATAAATCCCTGTGCGCAACTACATAGTGGAGTCCACATGAGGTCGCCATTGAACCATTGAGTTTCTCCAACTACACGTTCCATTCAGAAGGGTTCATCCCTATGGCCTAATCTTCGCATTCAAAGGCTTTCCCCAGTTTCAAAGGGATAGAATGAAAGATAGGGCATAGGGATGAGCCCTTTGAATGTGCCTTAGTGCTTGACACCAAACAACTTCCCTGCGTTCATGGAGACCTAAAGTGTCCATCACTTGTGCCCTTGAAATCCTCTCCATTCTGCAGAGCCCCTACAAAGTGGCCGTTTTGACCAGTGCAGTTTGCATGATAGTTTGTTCCTTACAGAGAGCGATATATGTATAACATTTGGAACACACTGCTTGTTATTTGCTTAGTTGGGGAAATGATTAAAGATGTCATATTGTATAACCTGAAAATTATGTGGTTTCAACTAGGCATGTAATGATATCAATGTTCACCGTGGTTTGGAAGTCAAGGTTTTAAAACCGCTAAAGTGTTCAGTTAAACTGTTCCCAGAGTATATGTAAAGTTTTTTTTTATGTATTTTTATGTCTTATAAAGAAATCTGTTTTTGTAAATAATGAAGAGAGCAGAAGTCAATGATTTATTTGAATTATTTAGCCTCACATATTTACTGTTCCAAAATACTTTAAATGTTTCCTAAAATAAAATATAGTGCGTTCAATGGGGGGAAAATGTTTTTCTAAAAAAGACCTGATTTTAGAGCAGTGATCATAATCCGTGACACTGTAAACCCGTTTTCCAACCGTTTTGCCCCAAGTGAATTCATATTCATAGCAAAAAAAAAAAAAAAAAAACGTAAGAATGGAGTTACAAATCTAAAACTTTGTTGTTGTTGTAGTTCTATATAAGAGAGTGGGGCACAAAGTAAGACATTTTGGTTTTGGCTAAATAATGAACAAAGTAATGGGGTTAGATAAACCATATTTTTACCAACAACACATAAGCCTCCCCTACAAAGCACTCACAGTATGATCGCCAAACCTTTGATTTCTGTGCAGTATTGCCAAAAGCGTTAGGAGTAAAAATGTTACTATTACCCCACCTTTGGGGCAAGTTGTAACAGACCAACGGGTTAGTTGCAAACATGCTTAAAAAGTCAGATTTCACCCAATTGCCTTTAAATATAGGTGCTACAGTATATGGCACTTATAAGCCAATTAGGCACTTTTATAATCAAAAATTTTTTAATCATCATTATTTACAGTGAATGCACAAACACAATTTAATTGTGTTATTAACTTAGTATTAACTGAACAGTGGTGGAAAGATACTGAAAAACCATACTCAGGTAAAAGAACCATACTGCTCAAAACCTAGATAGCACATGTGGGCCACTTTAGGCAGTTATGCGGCACTGGTGGTCTTCCTTCCGCCCAGACAAAATAAATGTGAGCCTGAAGTGGCCCACCTGTACAATGGTAAAAGTGGGGCAAAGATTCAAATTCATATATAGGCCATTTAAGGCAAATATTTGGCACTTATAGCAAAATGTAAGCTGAATGTGAGCTTAATGTGGGACATGTGGAAAATGGTAAATTTGGCCCAAATGATGGAGGACACATGTGGGCTACAGTTGGCAAAAATATGGCATAGTCATTTGAGGGTAATCTGGGTCTAAACCTAAAGTGGCTCACATGTGTTGGTGTAAATGTGGCCCAGTTATCTGAAGACATATGTGTGGCATTTTTAGCAAATATTTGGCAGCGTAGCTCTGGCTAATGCTGCTTGAGCCTAAAGTGGCCCAGAGAAAATATGTCAAATGTGGGCCAGTTATTTTAAAACATATGTGGGCCACTTTTGGCAAATATTCGGCGCAGTAAACTCTGGCTAATGCGACTGTGAGCCTAATGTGGCCCAAAGAAAATATGGCAAATGTGGGCCGTTATTTTAAAACATATGTGGGCCACTTTTGGCAAATATCGGCACAGTAAACTCTGGCTTATGCAGCTGTCAGCCTATAGTGGCCCAGTTATCTTAAAACATATGTGGACCACATAGACTAAAGTCACTATCATGGAGAAAAGTGTTTGCTTTAGTTTAGGCTCATAGCCCTAAACCTCTTCATATAAATTTTCTTTTGGGCTGCTGTAACTTCTAAAAACTTAGCTTGAAAAGTTTATTCATTACAGCAAACAAGCCAAGTAAAAACAAACAAACAATAAAATTAAGTGAGGCACAACCTGTGATGAAATAATATAATTCACTGATGTTAACCAATGTTTAATCCATATTAGAAGTAACGTAATAACATGCTTGCACATGCCACAGAATTATGAAGGTTTATAAGCTAAAAAATTCTATGGTTCAACTAGATCTAAACTATGGTTCAGACTGATCAATAATCAGCGTATGAACCTCAACAACGATGACAATTAACAAATGAACAAAACTCACAAACATCACAAAAAAGATACTAAAAGTGACAAAAATCAACAACGTCAACAGAATCAAAAGCAAATAATGAAAACTGTAGCATCAATAAGCTATATAATGTATTCATACTGCAATGCATGCTGGGTACTTTGTCACACCCAGTAAGTGTAAGGTGTAGGCCAGATCTGGGCCAGAATAAAAGCAAATTGTGGCCCACAATAGGGTCAGTTCTGGTTTATTTGGTTGAATTCTGGCTGATATGTGATATTGCTTTGGCTTATTTGTGGCCCAGATCTGACAAACAGGAATGGATCGTCCTAGAGCCATCATTCCATTCAGTATGTGGTCAAGATGTGAGTGTCTGGTGTGGGCCGGCTCTGGGCCAGAATAAAAGCAAACTGTGGCCCAGAAAAGGGTCAGTTCTGGTTCATTTGGTTGAATACTGGCTGATATGTAATATTGTTATGGCTTAATTGTGGCCCAAATCTGGCAAACAGGAGTGGACTGCCCAAGTGCCATCATTCCATGCGGTATGTGGGCCGGATGTAGTGTCTGGTGTGGCCGGATTTGAGCCACATGAATTTTGCTAGATGGGAACTGTAGTGCAAGTAGAGTAAAAGTGTCAGCTGTAAATAAAACTCAAAGTATAAAAAGTTAGCCCTTTAAAACTACTGAAGAGTATTGAGTATTACGCTGTGAAAAGCTAAAGCGTTTACATGCAATTTGTGCATGTGTGTGTATGTGTAAATGTAATATTCTGTAGTGCATTACTGTTCAAGACTATTTAAGTCATCATATAGTCGTCATCCCTCATCTTCTCATCAGTGATATGCATCTAAACAGTCTGTCAATCATTGTGTGTAAAGATTTTGGACATGTTCTCAGACACTTTTAAAGCTTTCTAATGGTTTGGTGCATTTATAAAGTGGCCAGTTCAATATGATGATAAAAACTACTCAAGTACAGTAATTGGAGTATTTGTAATGTGTTACTTTACACCACTAAAACTAAAGGCTTGTAATCAAATCAAGTCATCTGTATTTCTAGAGCTCCATGTAGATTGTATCAAAACCACTTTATATACAGGAAAAGGATAAGAAGTCACAGCAATATTTCAGTTTGTGAGACATATTTACTAGTGGTAGGATGCTAGTGTATTCTACAGTTGTAAATAACATAAAGGTATCACTGCATTCATTAAATAACCTCACTAAAACGTTTTTTATACCCATGTGATCTAGAACGTACTGTACAACATCTTAATAACAAATCAGAAGTAGCAGATTTGACAAAGAAACACAGAAGATTAGTATTTTTAATCATTTGACTTGCGCTGGAAATATGTGTGTGAATGATTGGCTGTGTGTTTGTGAGAGCGCATGTGTGGTGGCTTCCCACTGCTCAGAACTGGTGTAGTGGTGACACACTGTTAAGCTAATTGGATTGGATTGAGGGAAGTCTTCCTGGGAAAGGAGTAGTTGGGAAGGTCAGGCATTCCAATATCACTGAAGCAAGCAGAATTTGATTGGTTGCAGCCTGTGTGCGTGTTAGCACCACCACCAAACCCCTACACTAAAAACATTTTTAAATCTCATCTATTTGTTATCTTAAACAGGCCCGTAGCCAGCCTGGTGAAAAGAGTGGTTCTTTTTTCTCAAAGAAATTGACCTTTTGCAGTTCTTCTTCTAATTTTTTTATTGAATTATGAGGTTTAAATACTGCATTTTAGTGGTATTTTAAGCACTATTTTTAGCTGGATTAGCTTGTCAGATGGTCGCCATAACCACATTTTTTAAGGTACCAAAAACATATCTTTAATATATAGACTAAAGAAATATTAAGAAGAAAAAAACTGTAGCCTATTTCCATTTATTGGGCAAATAACAATTCACAAACTTAGCTTAGCAGTGGTGTAAAGTAACAAATTACAAATACTCAAACTATTGCAATTGAGTAGTTTTCTCAGAAGTAAGTAGTTTCAAAAATGTGTACTTTTACTTCCTTGAGTACATTTTTAGTGCAGTAGTCATTTTACTCCACTAATTTCCTTCAACTCACAGTCACTACTTATTTTTTCTTGTCTATGGTGATTAGAAAAATCAGTCCTGTGATTCCTGTCCAATCAAATCGCACATAGAGTGTAAATCACATCATGATAAACTACCTCAAGACATGGGTGCTTTATAATTGCAGCAAGCTGTTTGGAAGCATTAATAGGGTTCAAGAAGGTGTCCAAAATCTTTATGCGCATTGACCCAGAGACTGTTTAGATGCATGTCACTGATGAGATTACTGTATGATGACCGAAATGGCCTTAAACAAATGTCAACATGACGTCAGATTGACGTTGTACCCCATCGTCATGAGGACATTGCATTTTGTTTGGAAATGAAAATCGGGTTTACATCAGAACCCAACGTCAGGCAGGCAACGTCAATGTCCAACCTGAAAACGACCAAATATCAATGATGTTACAGCTTGATATTGTGTGGGATGTGACCACTATGACATCTATCAGACATTGGATTTTAGTTGTTGTCCTTAATGTTAATGTTAATACTGTTGTCCTTAGATGCTGGCTAGACATTGAATTTTAGTCACCTGACATCACAACCTAAATCTAACCTAACATTAATGTCTTATGATGTTGTGTGCCTGCTGGGCAAAAACTAAATGCACTACAGAATGTTACGTGTACACACATCCACAAATTACATGTAAATGCATCAGCTTTTTACGGCGTAATACTTTTTTTTCAAGTCTCTTCTCCAAAAAAAAAAATATATATATATATATTTTGAAAGTTCATGGATAACAAAAATAGCCTAATTAGTATTCAAATAAACTTTAATATGAGCCGCTTTTGTGCTTGAACCTTTTATTGGTATTTTTTTTTTAAGAATAAGGTCTAAGATTAAGAATAAAAATTGGGCTACTTGTAGTGAAAGATGACTTCACTTTCATCATATTGTATGTTTTCTTGCACAGCTGGATGTTGGACTCATGAAAAATAATTGTTTGCATTCATTGGAAGCCTTCTTTGATAGGTTATTTTCACAATTTATGATGGCATAGCTGTCAAAATAAGACAAATGAGCTCATGTATGGGACAAATTCTGGACCTTTTATCAGTGGGGTGTGGGTCTTTCGAACCACCCGGGCCCACCTTTATGTTACATCTAACAATGTGAAAACATGTCTATTGGATTATTTTAGTGGCATGTAAGTTACCATGATGGTGTTTAGTAGTTGTGTGAATGGCACATTCTATTCTTATGTTTGTTTCTGCTTGTGAAAAAGCGGCTTGTTTATCTTTGCTTGTGAGTTTCAGCTCATCATGAACTGTTTTTGGGAGTGTTTTATCTGTGTACATATATAAAGTACAGGTTAATCCATCAAAATGTTAGTGTATTAAAGGGATAGTTCCCCCTAAAAATGAAAATTATATAATCACTTACTCTCTCTAACTTGTTCCAAACCTATTTCAGTTTCTTTCTTCTGTTGAACACATGGGATAATATTTTGAAGAATGTGGAAAAAACAGCCATTGACATCCATAGTATTGTTTGTTCTGTGCATGTCAATGGCTGCTTTTATCTAACATTCTTCAGAATATCTCGTTTGTGTTCAACAGAAGACCAAAATATGTGTGAGTAAATGAACTATTCCTTTAACATTATATAAATTAATGCAATACAGTACTTACTGAAAAATGCCAAAATGATTGTACACTGTAAAAAAATGCTGGTTGCCCCTTAATTTTAAGCTGAATCAAATTAACCTTATGAGTCTATTAACTTATATTATGTTAAACCGACTGAAAAACAGCTTGCGTACCTTATAAAATTAAGTTAGGACATGAGTAACTCAGTTTAGTAAGTTACAATGACATAAAATCATTTGCTGTCAGGACTAATTAATCATACATTTTTTTTACAGTGTACCGTATTTTTAACAATAAAAATCTGCCAACCAGAGCTGCCAGAATTTGTACCATAGACTTCATGGGTTTTTATTGTACAGTGTATTCATTCTGAAGTCATCCTGATTTCATTTTCATTATGTTATTGATAAATAGTATCCCGAAACAAGGTATCAGTAGTTGTGTTGATATGAAACACGAGAGCACAAGCCTATGATACCCAGATAGAGTAATAAAATGACATTACACAAATTATTGATTTGAATTTTGATATTTTGTTTGCTTACTAAAGGCAAAGCTTGCACAAAGAACTAAATATTTCCTAGCAAGGGTTACAAAACTGATTGTACTGATAATCAGGCATATAATAATAATAATAATAATAATAATAATAATAAGAAGAAGAAGAAGAAGAAGAAGAAGAAGAAAAAGAAGAATACTGTAAGAGCCATAATTTGATTTAATATAATTTATTAATAGTGCTCACATTGATGTACAGTTTACACATGTTGAAATGTTTAGTTGTGTACATTTGTTGATTTCACCCCTACTGTTTTGTTTGTAAGGGTTTGCTTGACCCTCATTGGTCTGTTATGCTACTATATAGAAAAGTGAAAGAAGCAGTTTTTTTTACCAGAGTTCATTGTTATGCTGCTTGGAAACTCAGTAAACACCTTTAAAAGGAAAGAAACCCGAGTCAATTTATTGCCCGAACTGATTTGTAAAATTCTGATACTAACAAATAATAATAATCATAATAATAATAATAATAATAATAATATAATACTAATAATAATAATATAATAATAATAATAATAAATAATAATAATCATAATATAATATAATAGGGGCAGCAACAGTGCGCAGTGGACAGCACAATCACCCTCACAGCAAGAAGGACGCTGGTTCGAGCCCCGGCTAGGTCCGTTGACATTTCTGTTTGGAGTTTGCATGTTCTCCCCCTGTTTGCGCAGGTCCAAAGACATGCGGTACAGGTGAATTGGGTAAGCTAAACTGTCCGTTGTGTATGAGTGTGAATGAGTGTGTATGGATGTTTCCCAGTGATTGGTGCGGCTGGAAGGGCATCTGCTGCGTAAAACATATGCTGGATAAGTTGGCGGTTCATTCCGCTGTGGTGACCCCAGATTAAATAAAGGGACTAAGCCGAAAAAGAAAATGAATGAATAATAATAATAATGGATAATCTACACTGTAAGCATAGTTTGTGTGAAAAAGGACAAAAATTGTTCGTTTTGTTGCCTCAAGATTTAATTTGAGCTGGAAACCTGTCAAATTGTGTGTATTGATGTGTTTTGTTCTGCAAAAATGTTGATGGGCCACCTTTTTTCAGTGACAATGAAGATTGAGGATGTTTCATCTTTACATCGTGGCAGATGGTAAATGATGGCAAGTCCACATTTGTTTCAGAGCAGAGACAGCGTTGCAGATGGACAAGAGCGTAAAAGCTTTATTAAGCATCCAACCTCATGTTTCTGCATATTGTGCAGCAGTGGGGGTCAGCTTAATCAATTTAGTCAACTAAAAAAACGCAGGACAGCAGGAAGGATAAAACTGAAAACTGTGAAGCGTTATTTATCCTGAAAAGCCATTCTTTGTGTCATGCAGTACCATAAACAAGCTGTATCATTCTCCCCATGAAACACTTTTACAATCACGCTGCACACCCGTAAAGAAATTCTCTCTCTTGGGGCATCAATGAGATTAAAGTACAAGAATGAAGAGATCTTAGACGAGCTAAGCTTTATGTTGGGCACACGAAGAACCATGCAATACCTGGTATTTATCACTGAGTGTGTATGTGTGCATGTGGAGGGGTGAGGTTATGTCTGTCATTGCCATGGCAACAGAGTCCCTGTGTAAATTTTGTTTAAACCTTTGCTTTATTTCTTTGTTCCACTGTTCTCATTCAGATCAAGTAACACAGCAGCGCCACAAGAAACTTTATTTCTTGTTGGGCTGGTTTGTTCTTGCACTGTCATTCTTGTTCAAGAATCAACAGTAGACAGTGTGGGTTTCGTAGATGAAGACTGGAGAGAGAGAAAATACAACATAAGCTAGCCTTAAAGAGAGAGTTCTACATTTTCACATGTTTTTCAGGTAAAAATGTGAACTGCCACAATGCTAAGGCGCTCTCGTTCTATCTCATGCATCCTGAGTGGTTGCTAGGTGGTTGCCTAAGGTGCAATATTCTAAAAAAAAGCAGTTTTCTCTGCTGGGGTATTGTTCAAATGTTTCCTATATGTAATGTAATTTATGTGTATTATATATGTATTTATATAATGTGTATTTAATATAGCGCATGTATCATGTATGGCCATACATCCAAAGCACTTCACAATCAGACCACCACCAGTGTGGCAGCATCCACTTGAATGATGCGACGGCAGCCACAGGATAACGGCGCCAGTGCTATAGGTGGAGTGGAGAGACAGTGATAGAGCCAATTCGGTGGATTCGGGAGGCCATGATGGTTAAGGACCGAGAAGGAATGTGACCAGTACAACCAGGGTAAACCCCTACTCTTTACGAGAAGTGCCATGGGATTTTTAATGACTACAGAGAGTCAGGACCTCGGTTTATTGTCTCATCCGAAAGATGGCGCTCACTGACAGTATAGTGCCCCTTCACTTTTACTGGGGTTTAGGACTCACACCGACCACAGGTTGAGCACCCCCTGCTGGCATCACTAACACCACTTTCAACAGCAACCTAGTGCTCCCTTGTGGTCATATATTCAGAGGAGTTTCAGTCAGGGTTGCTGTGATATACTTGGTGCTATAACAATAATATGAATGAAAGTCCTATATGTTGCATGGATATATTTTGGGCATTAATCAAAAAATAAATTGTATGGGACAAAAATATATAAACCATTTAGTAAAGATCATGTTCCATGAAGATAATTTTGTGAATTTCCTATACTGTAAATGTCAAATCTCAATTTCAAATTAGTAATGAGCATTAAAAAGCTATTCACAGGCGATTTTCTCAGTTTTTTTACTTTTTTGAACCTTCAGATTCCAGATTTTCAAATAGTTTTTTGCTTAGTCCCTTTTCTAATCAGGGGTCTCCACAGTGGAATGAACCACCAACTTATTCAGCATATGTTTTATGCAGCGGTTGCCCTTCCAACACTGGGAAACACCCACACACTCTTGCATTGAAGCACATTCATACAGCCAATTTAGCTTACCCAATTCACCTGTACCACATGTTATTGGACTTGTGGAAAAAAAACGGAGCCACATCGGAGGAAACCCACGCCAACCGGGGAGAACATGCAACCTTCTTGCTATGAGGCGATTGTGCTATCCACTGCAACCACAGTGCTGCCAACAGTCAGCATATAGGTAACTAGAATTGCTATAATTTGATTGATATCATTTTGAATTTAACAATGGAAAATGCATCATAATGTCACAAAACAGTTAACAAGAAATGATGTGTGTGTCTGTAAATCCCCAAAAGGTCAAGGTAACTCAAACCATTTGAGATAACTGATTGCAAACAAACCATTTAAGTTCAAAAACTAATCCAATGAGTACTGTGAACTTAATCCATTTGAGTAAACTAAGCAATTTTTTGCACAGTAAAATCCAGTAAATGAAGAGAACTTAAACCAACTGAGTACTGTAAACCAATAGTTAAGGCAACTCAAACCGTTTGAGGAAACTGATTACTACAAACCATTTGAGTTAAAAAAAAACTAATCTATATGAGTACTGTAAACTTTCTCCATTTAAGTTGAAGTAATGAAGTATTTAATTAACTCATTACCTTCAACACTGAGTTCAAAACTCTTTTCAAATGAGTAGAATTAACTTTCAGTACATTTTGAGTTACAGTAACTACACTCATATAATTTGATAAGTTGACTTTTGGGTTTAACAGTGTGTATAAATAGTCCTAGTAATCAGTTCTTAAGCAGCTCCCAGCTGTGTGTGTATGTTGTGTCAATGGAATCACGAAACACCAGAACAGGTGTGTGTGTACGAAGTGCATGACGGGATTGTAGTTTGCTGACAGAATTATAGTCTAGGTGAAGGTGTGCGTTTACCAACGATCTGAATAAAATACAAAATGTTTTGAAGTGACTAAACCTGAAGAGATTATCTGACCAGAAAAAAAATTACAGAGAAGAATCTGGATGGTGTAGTTGGTGTGTGGCAACCTTATTCTGAAATGGTTGCTATGTGGTTGCTAGGGTGTTGCTAAAGAATTGCTGTGTGTTTCGTAGATAAAAGCAATTCAAGACCACAAAAAATGACCACAGAGTGGGCAACTGTGTTAGCTCCTACAAAAGTCTAGCATTTTTCACATGCTAATTGACTTTTACAGTGCTAATAATTGCATAATTCAGTTATGACCCCATATTCAGCATGAGCCTATGATAGCCGAAACCCAGTACTCCTACGGCTGGATGTTTCAGAAATGCCGTGAATGGTGGTGGCAGTGTGGTGTCTCTCTCCCGCGTTCTCTTGCCGAGAGACTTAGAAAGAGCAGAAGCTGTAATTAGAATGCGAGGGAGCAAGTCGCTGCTTGCAAATTGAAAACATATTGATTCTCCCTCAGCTCTGTTCTCCCCAGCCTGAGAACAGGATGAGATTCACACACAAGTAACAGGGAGCAGGAAAAGAGGGGCTGGTGGGTGCGGAGGTTTGAAAACCGAGGGAGGGAGAAGGAGATTACAATCATGCATTGGACATTTTTTCTGCACAAAAAAGGCAAGGATTTTTTTTATTAAAAGCTTAAGCTGAACTAAATCTATGCATAGAAACTCCACCTATTAATCCAGCTGAATTCTGCCCCCATAAGATGAAAAGAGGGCCGTTCTAGTACACTGTACTGACGTCAAGGGAAGTAGTTACCGCAAAATTACTTGCTAGAGGGAAAGATCGCTAAGGTCCAATGTGTATAAATGTGTCTGGGTACAAGCACCAAAATAGGAGCTGAATTGGTGAAGGCAGATTGTAAGTCAGAAATGTGTGGCTGTCAAATGCAGTCATATACTGAGTTGTATGTCGGTGTTACCCCTCAGGCAATACAGTGGCTTCCTCATCCAGAGCAGTGTATCACCTCTCTGCAATCCTCAAATGACAAGAAAAGTCATTTGTCTGCAGTGTTCTTTTAGCATATGATTTGTATTCATTTGTTTTCAAAGGGAAAAGAATAAAACATGGTATGTTGCAATGCAAATACATAAAGAACTGCTGCAGGGCATTGCTGTCATAGTCATACACCTGCTGTGCCCTCTGTAGCTGTTGTCAATATGCAAGCCAGTGCAGCCTGTTGATGGAGGCATGCAGGTAATGTACTGCCATTGCATACAATTCAGGTTGTGCTGTTTCACATCAATAATTTTCCTTTAAAATTCAGATGAATTGCATGGTTTACAAATATAAAGCCCAAGCTAAATATAACAAAATGGGAATAAAAGCAAAAGTTTTTGTGTTTGTATGTGTGAAATTAAATGGATCGTTCACCCCACCTAACCCCGTTTTTAACTCATCTACATGTTATTTCCAACCAGATCTCACGGCAATGGGCTTTATGCACAGCTAGAGTTTTAAAGCCAACGATAAACTTCCAGTGAAAGCTTAATGTGATTATTTTCAAGTTCACATGGGTGTTTTTACAGCATCGATGTTGTAATGTAATTACAATACATTCAGGTAAATAGACTTTAGCATTCATTTATTTGTTCAAGCATAAAACGAGATGAAAGACCGTTGTAACCACTAGTGCTGTCAGTAGTAACAGGCTGGCACAGAAATCCCATTGAAAATACTGGGGTAAAATAAACCGTCATATTTTAAAGACATGGCGGGGGGAAATGGAATTTAACGCAGTGCTTCTTGTCCGGTCTGAGACCCACTTCATTTCATATATCCAACAGGCAGTGAAGATCGCTGATTTTTAAAAAAATCTAATCTTAACCGTGACAATTTTGTAATGGAAAGATGGACAGAGCCCTTGGGCTGCCTGGCTGAAAATAAAAAGTTTGTGTGTATATACTGTAGCCCATTCGTACGATTTAGTACAATTTGTTTATTCCCCAATGACGGTTGGGCTTAGGGGCGGGATTCGGTGTCACGCCTCCTTTTTAAAATCATATGTTTTTGTACAACTGAACTCGTATGAATTTATACGAATTAGCCACTAAACTGACAAAACATAAAATTGTTACGTTTCCTTATGAGATCAGGCTGCTTATTTCATACTTGTATCTGAATTATCTTCTTCTGCACAACACAATAGCTGATTTTTAAAGAATGATTCAGTTTTTTGCACATATAAGGAAAGTCAACTGAATCTTACAATGACACCCACTGTGTTTCAATAATTGAATTGAATGAAGACAACAAAACAAAACTGCAAAAAAAAGCTTAATTGAAAAAAGCTAAATAAAAAATAAAAAGCAAAGAAGCAAAGCAAACAATATCATTAAAAAGATAAAAGATTAAAAAACAACCCAAAATCAAAGTAGAACACAGCAAAACAAAAATAAAATAAAAAAACAACACAAAAATGCAAAGAAAAGCAGAACAAACCAAAAACAAAACTAGCAATCAAAAAAGCAACAACAACAAAGTAAAAGAGAATAAGTAAACAAAGTTTTTACATCTTATTTATTTATTTGTTTTTATTTTAAATTTTTTTGGTCATACGAAAACTGAAAAAAATTATGTTTGTTGTTTGTTTAAACTCCTTATTTAAAGAGCACCTATTATGGGTTTTTGAGAATGACCTCCCATATAGTCTGTAACAGCTCTAAGTGAAGTGAAATATCCAGCTAAGGCTTAAATCTGAAAGTGCACAGTGTTTAAAAACTTTTGATTCGTTTATAAAAGAGTCAACTCCTAGTACTTCAAATGGATCGTCCTTGATAACGAGTCTTCAAGCCATTTCTGCATGACGTGGATACGAAACTTAAGCCCTGCCCAGTGTGTGCAGCCCTGCAAAGAGATTTAAAAACCTGCGGCCCCACCCACTAACACAGAAAGAAAAGGCTAGACACACACTGTAGCAGATGCCGGTTGAATCGTTGTGCTCAGACTGGATATTATTGAAAAGTCTCTACTCAAAGATGAAACTGTGAAGAAGTCAGTGGTTGAGGTTTATTTTTGCAAAAATACCTCAGCATTATAGCCCAGCCTCGTGCAGTTCGGGTGCTTTTGGAAACTACCCGCATACAATGAAGAATTCATCAGCCGTTTGTTAAAGGAAGGATCAGAAAAGACTACTGATGTCAGAACATGGATCAGTGCATCATGGTTCAGTTTCTTCCTCCATTTCACAAGTGGGTGTCAGTTTCGACCAATCGCAACAGGCTGTCATCGCTCCAATCAGCGCAGATTAACTTTGCGCTAAGGAGGGGTTTGGGAACAAATGAATCACTAAACCATTCATATGGAAGTCGCTGGGATAATTAGGTAAAAATAAATGCAGATTATAAGACTATGAAAGTGTTTTTTGACCTTGCATGCATATTAGACTGTTGTTGGAGACCAAAATATGACCCTATTTCATGTATAATAGGGGCTCTTTAATATGAGTTGAAACAACAAAATTCTAGAGGTTTTTTTAAATTGTTGTATGTTCAATCAACTTAAATTTGTAAAAACAAATAAATTAACTTGATTTTTTCATGTTGTTCCAACACAAATTGATTGTGTGGAACCCAGAGGTTTTTACAGTAAAGAATGTGATGAATTTGGTTTCTTTGTTTTTCATATAGATGTCATATCCCCGGTTCGTTCCTCCTGCTCCAATCACCATTCTCCCTCACCATCTCATTTCTGCAGCTCCAATCATCACTCTCCCACTCCAGCCACCTGTCACCACACCCGTGCACAATCACCCGAGTTTAATTACACAAACCTGCACCAGCAATCACCGTTCACTATAAAGACTCACCTTTTCCAGTCGTTCCTCGGCTGAAATTGAAGTCGGATGGTTCACCTCACCTTCTCCCCCACTCGCCTTCTTCCGTGGATGTCTCCCTCCTCCTGTGGAGGTTTCTCCTCTCCTGTGGATACAAAAACTGTGAATAAGGGAAGTGACTGTTATACTCTGGTGGTTGATGGAAGATCCTTTGTTTACCTTTGTTTAACTGCTTACAAGACTGCTCACTTTCTACGAATATCACTTACCTGCTTATCCTGCAGAAATATCCACATTGTTTTGAATAAATAAAGAGATCACCATTGTCTTCATTGTGTGTCATTGACAATAGAGTTTACATGATTACATATTTACATAAGATTTATATAATCTACTACTACTGTTAATTAAAACTGCCATTTTAATTAATGAAAACCTGCACTTACACTATGCGTATTTAGCCAAATCATCCATCTTGTATTAAATACACAACACCAAGCACTCCTGTGTTAGATCGAATGCAAACTGCAACACTAATGTAAAGTGTATTCACACCATTGTATCAATTATTTTTGGGACCTTCAGCAGAGGGAAATAATGTCTACCCCAGAGTGTGTGCCCTGAGGCGAGTTTTACCAAGAGACTCCACATAATCACATGCAATTAATGAAACCACAAAAAAAGGAGGCAGTTCAAAGAACTACCTTATCCCGCGTTTCCATTCTCTCTATTCTGCAAAGCACAATTCACTTTAAACATTGCTTAAGCCAATGCTCAAGGGGTGTTTTAACAAGCAGTTGATTAGCGCTGGTCTTTTACAGGCTAATGTTTAGTTGACATTAAAGATCTATGTGGGAAGTTCATACCTCTGACATACACACACGCTCTCTCGTTCTCGTCAGTCATAGAAAATGAATTCCATAGTTTTCCATGTATGATTGAGGCCTGAAACCAGCAGGAGTTGCTGTTGTTTTAGCATCACTTTCGAAACCACATGATCACCCCCCCACTGCTCAGGGATAATGGAGCCGTGCTGAATTTCAGTATCACTTTAAACCCTCTGACAATAAACTCTATGCACTTCAAAACGTTTGCCGTAAACTGATAATAGGCACAGCGGTAGCCCAGGTAATATTTCACAGTAAAAATACCCTGAAAGGTTTACTACAGGCAAATTTCTGCATGACACTAACATAGCTGAAATTTAATACAGTGGGTTGATGCAACGCTTCAGCATTACAGGGGTAGTTCACCCAAAAATTAACATTTACTTACTATTTACTCGAGTGGTTGCAAACTCTAATGAGTTTCATTCTTCTGTCCAAAACAAAACAAGAATTTGAATACGCTAAATACCTCCATAGTGAACTCAGTGGAATTCACGGTTACAGGTTTCCAGATTCTTCCATAGACTGTAAAAGATATGGATGTAGTATCTGTGATGTCACCCATAGTTTCTGAAGAGCGGAAATGTAGTTTACAAGCTACTATTTTGTGTAAAGCTCCATAATTACATAAAAAATAAAAAATAAATTATTGCCAGAGCCTCAGCGGCTAATCAGCCGGAATAAACTGAAGTGAAGTGACGGCGACCAGTGAGACCATAATCTGTCACTTAAGTGGCCATGTGCTTAATTATGCAGACTTAATATAACGTATTAAAAAATGAAACGAATGGTTATAAAAAAAAATTCACCCCCGCACAGTTGTCAGAAATGGTTAATATTAGCCATATGCACCAAAACCATCTTTTGTACCAGCCTGTAAACATGTTTTTATCAGCTGTAAAATTGGCCAATTTAGCATTGCTGTCAGAGACATCTGAATTCCTGGAGCCAGCCCCCAAGGCGAGTCATGAATTACAGTTTCAGTTACTTCCATATTTGAGTCACGAGGGAGAGCGGAGGTTTGCCGCTTTCTTCTTTAAAATATTTTAATAATATTAAGATTGTTGTATTTAAACCTTAAAAAACCTTAAGAAAAAAACCTTAAGATTTAAAACCAAGTAAAGGATGATTAAACAATGACATAATTTTCATCTATCTATAATATCATTTGCAACTTCACACAATTGCACACTTCTGGCTTTAAAATACACATTCACTGATCAAAGAACATTTCAGATGACTGTGGGAACTTTTATACAGCTACATTCCTCATCTGTGTGTGCTAAACATGGTGGTTTCAATGCAAAAATACTTCATTGTGCTCATTGGGACTATATGGTCAAGCTTCAAAAATTGACACTGATGTTAATCCTCTCTGGTGACCGTTTTCACCAGGCTTCTGCAACACTGGCACATATGTTTTGGTTTTGCCCAACTTAATGGTTAATGGTCAGAATATTTGAGACAATGGGCTTTATTTTAACGATATAGCGCAGAGTCTAAAGCGCAGTGGAGGCAAAAGTCATTGACGGCATCTCCTAATCAACTAGCTATTCTAATGATGGAAAAATACAATTTGTGACTTGGTCTAACAGGGTTGTGCTTGTTCTCTTAATGGGTTATGGGTGTGTTTTGAGCATAACGTGCATTAAACCAATTAGAGTCTCATCTCCCATTCCCTTTAAGAGTCAGTTGCACATGGCGCATTAACTATTTACATGAAGGACTATGTAAGTGAAATAACTGAATGGAAAAACTGAACGCTTCACTAGCGAGAAAACAGTTAAACAGACCATCATAAAGAACGAGCCTCCTCCATTCGGCCTCTTTATTTTGTCTTCTTTACTTTCTTGGACAAGGAAACAGTGTTGTACCGCACTCCACTGAAGACATCCATTGGTCTATATATTTAATTTAGTTTGTCAAGCACAAAATTTGTTTCAAAAACCATTCTAAATCAGTCATAATTTCTAGCAAGCGAATAAATGAACAATAATGACAAAGTTATTTCCAAAAACATGTCCTATTCTTATGCCCCATATGGTGATGCAGATGTCTCCAAAACCCAACAGGTGGACAAATCTAAGCTTGTTTTTATTAAAGCAAATATTAATATGCATATAATAAATACTACTCATAATAATAACATTATACAAAAGCAAATTGTCATCATAAAAAAGCCCCCCCGAGATGAAGAATACAATAGAGGCAGTGGTTTTTATATTTATGTTTAAATAAATCATTTTTGTAACATTTTAATCATTTTTTTCATATGTAAAGATATTTGTGTATTCCTGTACACCGGTGGTGTATTAAGTAATGTGTAAGCGGTTAAGGCGGCACAACTAACGCTCTGCGCTGGACTTTATACCTGCTTTCAGCTGATCAATTGTGTATCTTTTTAGTTCCTCAAAATAGCAACACGGCAACCAATGCACCTTAAAACACCTCCTTTCTAGACCGATACACTCCTGAGTCCACAAATGGATTGGCTATTTAAACAACGTGGCGCAAACAGGAAAATTAGGGTTGCGTTGGTCTGAAAATAGCAACACATCGCGCCAAACACGTCTCGTGCCTTATTGCCCCAGGTGTATGACAGGCCCAATGTCTCAAGTAAGATCTACAAAAGTACTGTTTGGTACACTTCCTTTGTCATTGACTGTTCACGATACACAAAGCAGATTTTGTGGCTTTTGTGTCCCTTCTAGCCAGACGCTGTATTCTACTGCATTTGAGGTTGTTCTGCTCCACCAACTCACTACATGTGGATAATGAATGTTTTTCACTTCATAAAACTGGAACAAATAGACATTGTCTGAAGGGTTCTTCCAAAAACTTTAATAAATTTTTAAATAAATTATAAAATCTCTTGCCACACATTTTTAAATGTTATTTCTTTTTTAAAATATATAAATATATCTGGGGGTCAATAATTGTCACAATTATTTTGGATCCTTGTTTCCTTGAATCCTTGTCTCTGTCTCTCTCTCTCTCTATTCTAAAATGTGGGATATTTGTACATTTTAGAACATTTCTATAAATAAAGTTTGGGGGGGAAAAAAACACATTCACTTATATGTCGATTTAAACCATTCCCTGCTGATTCAGAGTAGATCACACAGTCAGGCTCAGTGGCCGGAGCCAGGACTCCTGTTTGCTCATTGTTCATTCCAGTGATCATGACACAGCTAATAGAGGCCGGATTAGTTGTGCAGGAACAGAGTAGGCAAACACACAGAGACTAATAATGGAGACCAGCCATCTGCAATGCCTTTCTCGTGCTTAACACCATCTCTGTGGTGCATTTCAGTATTATGGTGTTGGCATGCCCTAAGTTAGTGTATACTGTATAGTCTTTTTATTGCGTTATGATGTATTTAATAACATGTGCTTTTATTTATGTGGGTAACCATGCAAAACAATCCTATATGCTATAATTTTTTCTCAGCAAATGTGAAACCACACTCCCAGTTCCCTGCTTCAGTAAATCTACTAGCCTATATGTTTCCCGTCCCCCTTCCTCTCTGCATTTGTCAGTGTGCTCTCCTCATCTGTCGTCTACGTTTTGAATCCTCGGAGTGGTCCAGCGCTGTACCAGACTAGAATTTTAAGCATGTCCTTTGGTCAGAGAAGGGGGTGGTAGAGTTGGTTGCTGTATGCATGAAACCTAAAAAGGGCTCTAAAGGAAGGACTCTAGCATGATAACGTTGCTATGTTATGCGGGTTTGCACCTACAGAAATTGGTGCATATTAGTCAGGCATTTTTCTTATTTTTGGGTTTACCGTCTAAGCTGTATTGGATATGTTGCTGATGTGGGTTATTTACATCAAATAATTGAATTATTGAAAAACTGATGGAAGGAGAGAAGTGTGCTTTATTTTGTGGGCAACAGAGTGATGAATACAGCTGTGAAATTAAAAACATGAAGTGAAAAAAATAGCAAATAAACCAGAGAAAATAAGGTAGCGGTGATAACGTCAAAATACTGCATTGAGTGTATTACATTAAAATAAAACAAAAAGAAAATATTTAAACAAAAATGTATATAGATTTTAGCTGCTGTCTGGGCTTTCACTGCCTTTTTACACATCCCTCTCTTCATGTGTTCAATACTTTTTCAGTGTCATGTTTCATTTTATTACACATAACTTAATTTGCAAACTAATTAGATTTGTTTTGTTGTCATATATATATTTATTTGTTTGTAACCAATATCTGGTGAAAATTTCAAGTCAGTAGCACTTTTAGAGATATGTTTTCTATATATATATATATATATATATATATATATATATATATATATATATATATATATATATATATATATATATATATATATATATATAGTGTCACCATCTACTTTATTAGGTATACTTTAGTTGTACTTGTTTGGACCCCCTATTGCCTTCAGAACTTCCTTAATCCTTCATGCATAGATTCAACAAGGTACTGGAAATATTTCTCAGAGATTTTGCATACCTCGGTTGTAACGAGTAACGAGATCAGCAGTTTCTGAAATATTCAGAACCAGCCTATCTGGCACCAACAACCATGCCACGTTCAAAGTCACTCAAAGTCATTCTTAAATTACCTTTCTTTCCCATTTTGATGCTCGGTTTTAAACTGCAGCAGATCGTCTTGACCATGTCTACATGCCTAAATGCATTAACGAGCAGTTGGACAGGTGTACCTAATAAAGTGGCCGGTTAGTATATATATATATATATATATATATATATATATATATATATATATATATATATATATATATATATATATATATATATTATACCTGTTTAATTTTTTTACCCAATTTCTGTTTAAACGGAGAGAAGATTTTTTTTCAACACATTTCTAAACATTACAGTTTTAATAACTCATTTCTAATACTGATTTATTTTATCTTTGCCATGATGACAGTAAATAATATTTGACTATATATTTTTCAAGATGCTTCTATACAGCTTAAAGTGACATTTAAAGGCTTAACTAGGTTAATTAAGTTAACTAGGCAGCTTAGGGTAATTAGGCAAGTTATTGGATAACAATGGTTTGTTCTGTAAATCTTAAAATGGTGTTTAAAAAATTAAAACTGCTTTTATTCTAGCCTGAATAAAACAAATAAGACTTTCACCAGAAGAAAAATATTATGAGACATACTGTGAAAATTCCCTTGCTCTGTTAAACATCATTTGGGAAATAATTGAAAAAATAAAATAAAAAAAATCAAAGGGGGCTACTAATTCTGACAACTGTATATATTTATGTGTGTGTTTGGCCCCTTCCTGATTTTTTTTTTTTTTTTGCATGTTTGTCACACTTTAATGTTTCAGATCATCAGACTAATTTTAATGTTGAAAAGTGAACTACAGTGAGAGCAGTTATCTAGAAATGGCAAAAACATGCAAAAGTTTGGCAAATTTATTCCAAGAAGCAACAACAACTCATCCAAGAGATCACAAAAGATCTCACAACAACATTCGGAGAACTGCAAGCCTTACGTGCCTCAGTTAAGTTGAGAGTTCATGACGTCACTAGAAATTGAAAGGCAAATATTATTTGATTGGCAGAGTTCCAAGCCGAAAACCACTGCTGAGCAAAAAGAACATGAAGGCCCATCACAGTTTTGCTAGAAAACATCTAGATAATTCATAAGTCTTCAAGGAAATACTCTGTGGCCTGAAGAGACAAAAGTTGAACTTTTTGAAAGGTGTGTGTCCCATTATGTGTGACATATAAGTTGCACCCAATTAAAAAAAAAAAAACATCATACTAACAGTAAAATGTGGTGGTGGTGTGATGGTCTAGGGTTGTTTTGCTGCTTCAGACCCTGGAAGATAAATGGAACCATGAATTCTGCTGTGTATTAAAATACCCGGCCATCTGTTAGTGACCTTAAGCTGAAGCAACTTGGGCAGTATAATGATCCAAAGCTCATCGACGACTGCATCTCTTGAATGGCGGAAGAACAAAATTAAGACTTTGGAATGGTCTAGTCAATGTCCTGACCTGAATCCAATGGAGATGCAGTGGCATAACCTTAAAAAGGTGGTTCATGCTCCAAAACCCTTCAATGTGGCTGAATACATGCTGGCCAAAATACCTCCACAAAATACCTGTTATCGAAAACACTTGATTGCTGTTGTTGCTGCTAAGTGTAGCCCACTAGTTATTAGGTTTAACACTTTTTCACACAGGGCAAAATGCAATACAGTGCAACATGCTTGTGTGAATACATTTTATTTGATATGAATATACAAAATTATGAATACTTACTAAGACCTAAGAAAATACATACACACATATGTACATAAAGAAACACTAGAAATGCTGTAATGTACTCTGCCCATTGCAGTAAATTAGGTTAAAATGCAATGCCTATACGAATACGATCAGCGTTATTGTCTATAGAACATGTAAAACATACATAAATCCTATTTAGAATTCGTTTACAATATTTCAGAAATTATAAATAAGCACAAATGTTTGTTTAAAACGTCTAGTAGTTAAGGATTTACGTTGTCACGTCTGAAGATTTTGGTATTTTAAAATGAAACGTGGGCTATATTCTAATTAAAGCAACTTGCTTTTGGTAACTCGATTACATAATCCAACATAATCCACAATACATGCAGTCCGATACACACCAGCACTGTCAGTCAGAATGTAAGAAATCGATTCAAAATCTGCTATACTTAAGAAAATTAGTTTATATCCGTGTCGTTTCGCTCCGTCCAAATAAGAGTTTTAACTGCAACCCTTTGTTCTGTCGCCGCACATCCCTTCTCTGTTGTGTAATTCTCTCTCTTCCTCTCTCACTAGCCTCTCTCTCTCTCTCTCTCTCGCTCCTCTCATCCTGAGCCCCAGCACGCCTGCCTACATCCTCTCCCAAATCTTCACTAGCACACAGCAAAGGGGACAGAAGCAGAGCCGTATCCTCCTTTCCCAGCACGCCACGCTCCTCATTCTCAGGTGTTTTTGTCTTTTACATGGCGCAAGGACTCTGCAAGCGGGACGGTTCGGGGTGCGAGAAAGCCAACGCGGATTGGATAAGCGAGCATCAGTGACGGGTGTAGAAAACAGCAGTTCCGGCGCCTCCGCCTTCTCGGTCTCCTCTAGCCGGCTCTATGACGAGTAATGGTCGGCTCGTTCTGCTGGATGCTCCCTGCTCTAACCGGATCTTCGACGGCACCATATTCAACAGCAGATTGCCATTTTCGGAAGAAACCTTCAAAGAGCTAGGAGATACATATGGAAACTGGGGATCAGAATTTTAGGAAAAAGGATATATAGTAGTGCTTTATTTTATTACTCCATTTTGCTCATTTATGTTTGGTTCTCGATGAATTTTCTCATCCCACGTTGACTTGATTTGTCAAATTGATGCGAGAGCGGCAGCAGCAGATTCAGATTCGCCTGGACATTCTTTTCGTTGGTTTTGAACTGGACTATCCTGGCCATCCATCCATCTATCCTATCATTTTTCTTCAATAGAGCTTTTCCTGTTTTCTCTCTCTCTCTCTCTCTCTCTCTCTCTCTCTCTCTCTCTCTCTCTCTCTCTCTCTCTCTCTCTCTCTCTCTCTCTCTCTCTCTCTCTCTCTCTCTCTCTCTCTCTCTCTCTCTCTCTCTGCGTCTTTCCTTCTTTATTAGAATAGACTGGGGTTTGCTTAGCAATAATAAGAGAGGACAGCGTGTTTGTTAAGCAGCTACGTAGGTCAACAGTTGTTGTAACCACATCGAATTGTTTATAGATATATTCCGACCCGAAGCAAAGCCTTCCATTGCTCAGTCAACGCCAGTATCCTTCCTGAACCAGTATTTATCCTCAATTCCTAACACATCAAATCTACGCGCCTAAATTGTCATAATTAAAAGCGAGCATTGGCTTAATTGCTGTGGCGTTTGAATGACATGCCCAGGCCATTATTAAAGGCCTGTGTAATTAATTATTATCTTTGATTAGTGGCTTTGCGGCGTGAATGTTCGCGTAAGTTTAAGCTGTAGCAGTAGCTGCTGCATATCTTTACCTCGTTTAGAAAAAAAGACAAGGGCAAACGATTTAGAAGGGTAGAATTGCTCTTTGTTGGAACAGCGCGTAAAGCGTACCGTTCCTCCCCCCAAAACAGCCTGAAAGGCTCACCTATTTCTTCCTTAATCGTTCTCACCCAAACGCAACCATAAGGTTCCTACCGCATCCTCCCCCTTCCCCCTCCTTTCGCTCAAATATATCCCATTTTTTAAATTTGGTTTGGTCCCGTAAATTTTCAAATATTTATTTCCTATACATCAAGAGGAAAGGGGGTCCCCCTTTCATGGAATGCGGAAACATGGGTGTGTTTGACCGCGGAGTTCAGATGTTATTGACCACGGTGGGCGCGTTCGCTGCCTTCAGTCTCATGACCATCGCGGTGGGCACGGACTACTGGCTGTACTCGCGCGGCGTCTGTAAGATCAAGACCAACAACGAGAACGAGACCAGCAAGAAGAACGAAGAGGTGATGACCCACTCGGGACTGTGGAGGACATGTTGCTTGGAAGGTAAGACGACTGTCATGCCTTTTTATACCTATCTACCCCATGGCCGGGACCCCATTTGCATTACAGGGTCCATCTCGGCATGTGCACACGTGCTGCTGTGGGTTGTTGCGGAAACGCGTCTTTGGGCCTGGCGCTTTGATGAGCGATTCTGCATTCAGCACCACGGACAGCGACAACGCCGCACAGCACTAAAACTAAACGCGTACTGGTATTAAACAGGGCTCATATTGCTGGATGGTCCAAACACAGTGCTCCCTCTCACTTACGTTAGGATGTGTGGTAGCCGAATTTGTTTCTTGCACGTCTAATCATGCTAAAAATGGGTTAATATTGTAGGAACAGCTATTAGCTGGTTTGTTGCTGGTCTAATTAACTAATGACCAGCTTGTACCAGCAAATGACTAGTTTAGTCCAGCTAAAGGCCTTCTACCATGGCTGCCAGCTTAAGGGGATAATTAAGCCAAAAATAAAAATATGCCATCATACTGCTAACCCAATGTTATATCAAATCATCTGTGGACCACAAAAGAAGATATTTTAGAAAACATAATGTCCATAAAAGTGTGTCTATTTTATGGTCAAAAATATTTGCTTGTGTCCAATAGAAGAAAGTCACGCATGTTTGCAATGTCCACTCTTAGTGGTATAGTTAATCAAAACATACAATTTTGCTTTTGATTTACTCAGCCTCAGGCCGTCCAAGATGTTAGTGACTTCTTTCTACAGCCGAATATTAAAGAAGATTTTTAGCTGAAACCTTGTTCCTTGGGGACTCATAAAATGCCAGTCAATGGCTTCAGGCACTTTGAGGGTCAACATATACAGGCAAAACAAAATTAATACCAAGGGATCCAGATGGAAGTAAACTGAAGATCATTTACAGCTTTAAAAATATTTACAATTGTAAGGAATATTAGTTTCCAGTCACATAATGACGTATATCGAATATTGGGAATCAGGGAAATATCAGTCTATTGAGGTTGCCGCACAAATATAATCTTTTGATCATTTTGATAAAGACCTCTGCATCCATCATAAGCATGAGTTTCAATTTGATGAACAATACAGCACATGTCTTCTCTTTCTAACTTCACTCTCAGAGTGTCAGCAGCCATTGACATTTTACAAAACACTAAAGACCATGGTTTCATCTATAAATATATCCTTTAATGTTTTACTGAAGAAAAAGTGACATATATGCTACATCTATAGTTCAATAAAGAAGATTAAACACCCCGGGAACCATTTCAATCCACAATAGAATGCTTTAGAATCTCAAAGCTTATTAGAGGAACCAAAGAAAAGATTCTTCTCTTGCATTTCTGTAAAAACTCCATTTAAGATCCGTTAAAGTGTAAATATGAAAAGAGTTAAATTTTGGGGGTTATCTTTCCCTATATGATGAATTTACATGCATGGGAAGGCTATGGAAATAAAAGCATATAAATGTATGTGTACATACTGGGACATATAGATAAACGGCTACTCACATGAACCATGTTTTGAAGTCAGGTCAACATACACAGACTGTTGATTTCCTGTCATGCTTCAGTGGCTGCACTGACTGCTGACTTTGGCCTAGCAATGTCACCTTGTGAGGTCACAGAGCATAACAAATCTTCCTCAGTTGAGGCAGAAGACGGTCTCAGAGGTGCATGGCCATATGCTATCTTTACATGTCCTTCAATCTATCTGAAGCATCTATGGAGAAAATTTGTGTAGCATTACTGACCATTCTGAATGATAAAGACGTGATGAAATACATCACAGTCAAATGAGTTAAATTACAAGACATCCTGAGCGTGATCATTACCATAACAGCATGAGCTCTCATAGCCATATGTTGACTAAGACAAGACGAGTGACTTTGACCACATCTGTGAGTGTGTCCTTAACATCTGCTTTTTAAGTTTGTCTGTCAATTTCCCCTCAAGGATTGTCTGCCAAATGACCCGAACAACTTAAGGTTTACCAACTCTGTCTTTGAGTTACTTTTCGATGAAAGATTTTGGTCTGTTGATGATCAATCTTGGTGTTCTTGGTGTGTAGATGATCAACAAGTGCTTTATGAGAACAAACCAAATGGGAGCTGATCACCATTTACATGCAAAATATATTTTCTAATCGCTACCTTTGTAATGTGTGTGTGTGTGTGTGTGTAAGGAGTCATAAAATTTCTTGTATTAGTCTGTCATTTGTAATTTGAGCTCCCAGTTACACAGATATTGCAGACAGAGGTCACATACTTTGGAAAAAAGTGATAAATATTGCATTTGGCGTGATTCAAGTTCAACTAGTAGAACGATATGGTAGCAGTATGGTAGCAGAACTAAACTCTGGAGAGCATGCAATTGTTACCTATTTTGATGTCACAAAATTAAAAGAAATTAACTATATTTATCATGACAACTAACATAAATGGAATCATAATTACAGTGCTCAGCATTATTTAGTACACTCCATTTTGAAAATGAATATTTTGCTCCATTTCTCAGTGAATATAGGCAATGTATTTTGGTGCATTTAAACAAAACAGATATATTTATTAAGCAGATATATTTATTAAAATAATATTTTAGTCACCAAACATATTTAGAAATGGAATGATAAAACAATTAAATTCAAGCAAAATTTTCTCTCGATTTTCCCCTTTTTAAATTTGTATTTAATATTTTTCTATGACATATACATTTGGGTGTACTAGTTTTTGGACCGTTATCATAAGTTATTTTGTTTGATAAGCTCCAGATTTGGCTTCAGTACTGACTAATCTAATGTATATGCACCAATATAATATTGTAGAGCTTCCTATCAAAAACATGAATTTAAAAGATAGATTTTAAATATATGCTGAGCACTGTATAAATGTTTTGACATCATTGGGAAAGATTTTAATACAAACTTTTAAACACGGTTTATTTGTATTGTCAGTTTATTGGTTTTCATGTACACCAGGATATCAGGTTATTTCAATAAACAGATTTTTGTGAGTTGTTAGCGTATTGGTGTGCTTGTAAACATGCTCAATGTCTCCTAAAAGAAGTAAAAACTGCCTGTGTTACTTCTAGCACTAATATACAGTGCATACATTTTAAAAAAGAATAATGTCAGCTTATGATTTCCCACAGATGCTTACTTTGATCCTCTAACTCTGTAGTTCAGGGTATCCGAGGGGTCTTAAAAAGTCTTAAAATGTCAAAAGATAAATTTTAGGCCTAAACAAGTCAAACCTTCTGAAATATTGTGCTGTACGTCTTAAATCTTTTTTTAACACCCACAAAATCACCAACAATCCTATTCTCAATTAAACTTTTTATTTAAAAATAGCATTTAATTACTTTCCTTTAACATTTGCTTAAAGGTTCCCCATTTATTTACTACTAAGGATAATGACCTGACCTATAGTTTTATTATTAAACTATTATTATTGCATTATTAAGTTATAATTACTTCAGTTTATAATAATAATTTTTTGAAAGCTCAAGTGAAAGTCTTTTCCAACTGTGATTTTTGAAAAAAGAAAAATCCTTAGCATTTAGTCCTGTATAAGTCTAAAATGTCATTTATAATGGTCTTAAAAAGTCTTAAAATGTCTTAAATCTAAAAAAAATAATTTTAGGCCTTAAAAAGTCTTAAATCTACTGAAATATTGTGTTGCATGCTTAAATATATTTTTAACAGGTCTTAATTTTCATTTGTTCATGTATAGATACCCAATCTGGCCATTAACACTCATACAATCACCAACAATCCCAATCTCAATTAAACTTTATATTTAAAAATAGCATTTAATTACTTATTTTACAGTAACATTTGCTTAAAAGTTCTCCATTTATTTACTACTGAGGATACTGACCTGACCTATATTTTCTATTATTAACTTAAGTTAAAATAATAACTTTTTGATAGGTCAAGTGAAAATATTTTCCAACTGGGATATTCGAAGAAATAATTTCATTCATAATAGTCTTAAAAATGTCTTAAAAAGTCTTAAGTTTAACTTTGTTAAACCTGCAGAAACCTTGGTAGTTTTATTCGAGACCTGAAAGAGATTGTTTTGTGTTGTTGACATGTTAAGAACACATCAAATCCAAAAAGCGAAATCCAATTCACTTTGTATTGAATTTTAAAGGTTGATAGGCTTAAATCAACACAATTCTTTCAGTTCATATTAATGTGTTTGCAAATGATAAGAAACATAATCAGATATGATAACTGCCATTTGGTTTCTGATATAAGCCATAAGCAACATACTGAGCCATCTGACCAATCAGAGCAGAGAAAGGAGTTTGAGAGAATGAATCCTTTAACAAACCATTCCAGACACTGTGACAAAAGACACATAGCTCCAGTATAAACTATGCTTAAATGGAAATATTTTTGACCTTTGATGAATACAAACCTATTACATAGGAGACCTCAGAAACAAAATTGGCAACCATTAAATAGCACAATAGGGGCACTTAAATTAAAAAAGGATTGCGCTGCTTAAACGCAAACGATCTGAATTTCTTCCATTCTTAGTTGAGGCTCACGCAGATCTCACATTCAGACTATGACAAAAGCAATTAGCTGCAACAGTAAATAACACTTATCCCTCAACCTACACAGTTGTATCCATCAGCCAGGTGCCGCCTCTCAGAGCTCGTCTTCATAGACCGTGTGTAGGAAGACCAGGATGTAAATCTCAGTGGTCAGTGCAGAAGATGATTTGCTGGGGAGGGATAGATTTACAGCATGCAGGTGGGCAAGTGTGTTAGTGTAATTTGTCCCTGGGGTGCTCCAAACTGATGAGAGAGGGGAAACACCCTCAACTGGACTGTCCTCAGCAATATTTGCAGAGCCTCAGATATTTAGCATCTACCCTTGCATCCGCCCACGTATAAAGTACACTATAGAGCAATCCAGAAAATCACACCTACATAAAGACTTGCATATCTTATACGGCTTGGCTCAAAGATAACATGTTTATTAGATTATTGGCTTGTCAGTATTTGGAAAACATTAGCATTTTAAGGGTATTATTGCTTTGCTTATGCTAGTGTTTCCCAACCCTGTTCCTGGAGGCACACCAACAGAACATATTTTGAATGTCTCCCTTATCTGATCCATTCATTTCAGGTTTTGGACTCTCTTCTTATGTTCTGATGAGCTGATTCGGGTGTGTTTGATTAGGGAGAGGTTGAAAATGTGTACTGTTGGTGTGCCTTCAGGAACAGGGTTGAGATACATTGCATTCCTGTATATTAATCAGCAAGGATGATTGTTTCAATTCCTTTCTATCACTCCAAATGGACAAGCAACTCTGAGTGATGGAATTTGAATTTTGGTTTTGCCTTTGTGTGCTTTTTTGTTTGTTTGTTTTGTTGTTGTATACTCTGAAATTACCAGTAACCCGTTGACTTACATTATATCAGTGTTTCCCAATCCTGTTCCTGGAGCCACATATTTTGGATGTTTCCCTTATCTGACCCTTTCATTTCAGCTGTTGAAGTCTCTTCTTATATTTTGATTCAGCCTTCAGGAACAGGGTTGGGAAACACTGCATTATATGAATGAGCAAGGAGGATGGTTTCAATTCCTTCCATCATCCCAACATGAAAATGTGTACTGTTGGTGTGCCTGGGTTGGGAAACACTGGCTTATGCTAGCAATGAAAATTATATGTTTGGTAAAAAAAATGTAAAATATATTTTTAAAAGATGTGTCATATACTATAATTCTATTGTAATATATACATATATATTATAGGTGGGCATAGATTAATTTTAATCTTGATTAATCTTGAAATGAATCTACAATAATCTAGATTAATATGGCTCATTTGAATTCTGCCGAAGTCATTCAGAATATGTGTGCTACCAAAATATTACGTCTTTGAAACTGGGTTTCTCAAGCCAGGTGGCACATTAGACCAGGGGCTCACCTCCTGTTTCCAAAATGCATCACAAACTGCTTGAGAAACTGTTCTACTATGATAATTGGTGATGAAAATAAATTATGTTCAATAAGATATACATGAATGTTGAACTGTAGGCCTACATAAGCTCCAAACAACGATTTTTTCAAACAACTTTTCTTTTTCTGCATTGTTTTTTAAAAATAGGATGGATTTCAGAAAGTGGGCGCTGGTCAATCAGTGCTTTTGAAAACACTATTGGTTGGGTTTAGGGAAGGAGGAAGGGTCAGTCGATCGGTCAGTCAGTCAGTCAACAGTGACCTCTGGTGGATTTACGTGAGAAGAGCAGGTGCAAAAGGTACTCGCGAAAGAAATTTGAGATCTCAAAAAGCATACACAGCGGCCTCTGGTGGATTTGCCAAAACAAAAACTGCAAAAATGTAGCTCCTGGTACGTATTTGGCGCTCTTCAGAAACATATATAGTGATATGTTTTCAGAATGAGCCTGGGTTGGAAATATTACTTTGTATTATCAGTGTTGAAATCATTTTGATTTGTGTGAGCCATTTTTCACAATTCTTTGACGAAAAGAAAATTTTAAAAGGAAAAATGTAATGTTTTATTAGTTTTCTGCATTCTTGCTCAACAGAAGTGTTTATTTTTTTATTTTAAAAAATCGAACTGAATCCAGATTTCCAAATAGTATCGTAAATCTATTTGACCTGTATCAATAACATTTTTTTAAATGCCAGAGTCAGTTATAGTTGTGTCATTGTGCTTTAAGCAAAGCTGCAAAAATCATTTATTGGCCGAGATCTACTTAAGTCAAGCTTTCGTTTTTGAAACCTTGGAGCTATTTTTGTAACTGGGTCATGTATCCATTCACTCTTTATTCTTATATATTTCTGAGTGCTTTTCATTTGCATTTGTTTATAGTGTCAGCAGATCTGTTTTGCTCCTAATGAAATTACAATGGTATCAGAAAAGTGCTTGAGCATTTAAGACACTCTTCACAATGTACAGACGTCATTGAATATAAAAAAAAAACAAGATTCACTTAGTATAAATGAACAGCAAACACATACTTTAAGAACATTACTGTTGTCATAAATTAGAAAATATTATTTATGAGAAATAAGAAAAAAGAAAATTCAGTTGTCAAATTACACCTGTCATTGCTCTTATGTGAGCTGTAGTTACCTGTGTGAAAAACACAGTGGAAAAGATATATGAAAATGAAATGTTCACTTTGACTTTACTTTCTTTATTGTCCACAAGTGGAAATGTATCTTTTGCTTCACCACACAACTATATCAGGGTTTACATCACACATATCACAAAAAACAAGCCACACAAATGCATTCAATATCATCACATAAATCACATTAAAAACTCAATTAAGCCTATTAATACCTAAAGCCCAGGATTTACAATTCTAACGGAAGTAGGAACATTTAAAAAACATTTAATACACATTAGCTAAAATGTGTTTTTGATGGCAAATGCTGAAATGTTATATTAAAAATAAAAAGATATTGTTTTCCATATTGTCGTTTATTTCTGCTTTTAAATTGCATTATGGGAGCTTGATCCTTCCTCAAGCAACTTCTGGTGTTAAAAGGTTTGAAAAAGTGACCTTTATTGACATTTATAATAGTTTGATGTGATATATTGTCTAGATTTGCTACAAAAACCTGGTAATTACTGCCAGCACTTATTCTGTTATACAGACGGTAATCCTCTCTATATTATTTCCTATACAATTTGTTGTTCAAACAACTAAAATGTCAATTAGTGAAGTCACTTTTTGTAAAACTTTAATTTTCAACACCACAAAATACAGAAACTATTAATTAAAAGATATTTCATACAGTGTAGAAATCATCATCTATAATAAAAATCAGCTGATTAAAAATAATTACAGAAATAATGCGCGCACCCACATGACTGTAGTCACCATGCGCAAGTTAAAGCAAAAGTCATGTTTAACTATTGGCCCTTATCAATATTTTTTAGCCAGTCGGCTTTCTTATTCTTACAATCACTCTTATTGGTTAGCGATTGTTTCGCGCACAGTGAGCAGCAAAAATAAATAATGGCACAGTGGCCTGCCTAAATAATATCTATATGTTCAAAATGGTAAAGAGGCAGCCGAGCATATTTTCATTTTTTAAAACCAGGAGTAAATCTGACAATAAGCTTGATCAAAAGAGATCTTGAGAAGTTGAAACCGTGCAAATGGATCAGGATAGCAGGAGATAGAAGCAAAGTGATCTCAAGTCAGCCAGAAAACATGACAGAAGACCTAACTGTGGGATCTTCTTGAAGATTAGACTGAGTGAGTCATTTAATTTTTTTTTTCACTTAGCACATAATAGTGAAGTAAACTGAATAGTGATTGTTCGTACGATATATGTTTGCAGGGACATGTTTTTATTATCCATGACTGGCCTATAATTTTATATTGCACAAAGTAATTAAAGCGATGTATTGCTCTTTTCTGCACTATAACCATTAAATATAAACATCATGTTCCGGGAAAACCAAACGGTGGACGTCGGTCATGGTAACTTTTATTTCCTGGTTTTGATCCGGGAATTATTAATTTACAAATTAAGCACTGTGGTGAGCACGCTGGCATCGTTGTCCTGTGGCTGCTGTCGAATCATCCAAGTGTATGCTGCACACTGGTGGTAGTGTGGAGAGACCCCCCTCATGAATGTGAAGAGCTTTGTGAGCATGGCCATACACAATAAATGTGCTAAATAAATACGCCATTTGTTTTGACATCATCATTATATAATGAAATTCATAAGCTTTTAAACAATACTCGAATGTCCAAATACTTTTAATGGCCGCCCCATATTCTCACCATAACTTTGTTTCATTTCCCTAATATTCAATCTCAAAGCCAGAAGCGTCTAACCAGATAATTAAAGTGAATGTCTGTTTTTAAAAACAATTCTTTAGGAGTCAAAAGCCAAGCACAATGCACTGTCTGTTATCTCCCCCTCTCAGTGAAAGATGGCAGCTTGTTAAGGTCTTACTCTGGACGCCCGCAGCGCCATTACAGCACCACTGCAAATTAGAAAGTGTCCTGAGTGGAAGCAAATGTGAATCAGCGTGACACCACAACTCTGCAAACACACGCATGCACACTTGAGCAAACACCTCCATGATGCAACACAAGCCTGAATTGGGGCGGGCCACCATTACCGTAGAGACTCAAGTGTACTTCAGCAGAACTACAGGTAATCTGTGCTATTAATCTTCATTACGCTAACAATGGATGTGAGAGTACAGCGCAGGAACAGCACAGCAAAGTACAGTGACAAAGGAGCCGCAGTTATATTCCTCGCGCAGCCAACACTTATCATTCCCAATCTCTGTGACAGCAACTTTCTTAAGAAGACAGATCCTTCCACTGAACGCTTTGAGAATATTTTTCGGCGCCGCAGGGGAGGCTTCTTTAATGAATGGACTTCCTGCACATGTTTTTTTTTCCTATTCATATGTGGCCGGAGTGTGTGTGTTTGTGGAGATAGCCTGCGCCGTCTCAGCAGGAGGGGTGAAAAATACTCGTTTTTCTCACCTCTCGCTGGTTCCTGCTCACAAATCTGCTCTTTGTAAGCAAGTGCGTGTGAGGTCTCGTACCCGGCGATCATCCAGGTCGACTGAACCGGTGTGAATTACGTCTTGGAAAGGCTGTGTAACAGAAATTCCAAGTCATGTGTGAGACATTTTGCTTTAAATTGCTGTGCTTTTGATTTTAAATGTATGCGTGATATAGACGGACAAGCCGTGTGGGCCTGGCACTGATGTAGAGAGGGATTACTCTCATAAACTGATCTGATAAGGATTACCAGCCTGGCATGTATCTGTTCAGCTAATGACCCAGGTCCAGAGTGGCATTACGCTGTATTACAGCATTACTGCATGCTTTATTTTGCTCACATAGGCGACATACTTCACAATAATCCTCTCAGTTCAGCTGTACACTTATAAAAAAGAAATAACTTTTTTTTTGGCATGCCCACTGTGGCTTTTCTCTCTCTCTCCTCTTTCTCTGTCTGTGTGTGTAAGACTTCAATTCTTTGATCCACTTATCTTATAAACAAGTGATGTGATGAACAGTAGGGAAAAACACACTGGATGCCAGTGTATAGACTGCCAAACAGTCTGTCAGGTTAACATTTAAGAATTGTTTTTCTTATTGTTTTGAGATTTTAAGTTGTACAGCGCTGACATTTAAAGTGTAATTCATCAACAAAATGTAAAATTTACTAATCATTTACTCGATCTCATGTGATACAAATCCTTGATGAGATGCTTTTTCTGTTGTTGAAAACGAGATATTTAAGAATGTTGAAAACCAGCAACCGTTTACATCCATAATCTGGGAAAAAATACTTGGCTAATGGTTTCCAACATTCTTTAAAATATCTTCTTTTATTGTTAATCAAAATAAAGAAACTCAAATGGGTTTAAAACATTAGAAGGTGAAAAAATTTTTACACTGTAAAAAATGCTGGGTTTTGAACATTCGATTTGTGTTGGGACAACGTGAAAAATTTATTTGACTTATCAGTTTTTATAAATTTAAATGGCTTGAACCAACAATTATGTTGTCCCAAAAATTTCTCAAGAATTGTGTTGTTTCAGTTCATTTTAAATAAAGGTTTTTGGACATTAAAAATTAGGTTTGAAACTACACGCATTATTATCTCACACAATCTCACGCCAATTCGTAACTTTTTGTTTTAGTGGCTAATTCATATCAATTCGTACGATCTAATTCGTACAATACTATTGTACGATTGTACAATAGTACTATTGTAATACTATTAGTACGTTTTGCTCATCACCCAATGACGGTTGGGTTGAGGGGTGGGGTTGGATGCCACGCCTCCTTTTTAAAATTGTACATTTTTGTAAGAATTAGCCACTAAACTGACAAAAACGTAAAATACTTACATTTTCTCGAGAGATCAGGCTTTTATTATCATAGTGTATATTATTAAAAACACAAATTTGGTTATGTAATGTGCATATATGTTTAATAATTTATTCGGTAAATAGGGTGTCATATGGCTGATGGTACGGTGGCTGAGAGAGCTCAATGTGCTGTAATTTAAGAAAACACAAAAAATCTCAGCAAATTGAGAAAAAAAATCTGTGTTCTGATGTTTTTGCAAGTGTTGTGAGAAAAAGCATCATGTTTTCATAAATTGTTTGCGCATTTTTTAAAAATGTGTTTGCGTTGTGAGGATTTGCAGCATGTGTGCTGTCAAACAGATGAAGATCTTTTCTCAATTCGCTGGTGTTTTTGTAATTGCACGTGTTTTCTTAAATTACAGCACGATAAGCTCTCTCAGTCACCATATGATGGACCACAAACAGCATCTGGCCAGAGGTATTATTTGAGCAATATTATAAAATATTAACTAAATAAAACATCTTTCTGAACAGTAAAGTGTAATTATTAAAGAATTTCATCTGAGACAGTCTACATGGGATGAAAAAATAGTAAAGGAGCTTAGAGTGTGCGGTATATCTGCAATAATAATGCCTGCTATAATATAGTAATTGCAGTTTTACCAAAGTGCAGATGTGCATGATACATATCTTGAGAGTTCACAAGCATTCACTGTGGGGAAAGCCTATTAAAATGCAGCAAGAATGAGATTATTCAAGGTATGAAGGGAGGAAAAGCCTTGTATGAGTTGTTTTTATATTAAGATTTAAATATAGATAAGCATCACACGAGCAAGAGTCATTTTAAATGGAAAAAACAGTTATACAACAGTAAGAAATAATAACCTCTATTAGGAGACACAATGTCGCTTTTTGCTCTATTTCAATTTTTAAATTGTTTCAAACAAAACCAGAGCAGAACCTTTGTGTGTCTTTAAGCAACACTGTGGTCTTTCCTGAATCTTAATCATCTGAACAAATCATTCGAGTCAATAATTAAATGATTCATTTGTAAAGCCAGTCACTTGCTTTACGTTTAAATGAATCCACTGTGTTGAATGAATCATTGAAACTAATGGAGTCAGTGAATCATGTATTACAACAGATTCTTGCCACCACCAACTAGTGGTTTTAGGGTCATATTTATTATTAGTATTATTTTTTTAAATAAATCTATATTTGAAGAGTTCAGATGCAAAAACCTCTAAGTGCCATCTGAAATTTGCATAGAAAATGAGCATTATTCTCAGTCTCCTTTGCTTATGTTGAGTTATTTCACTTTGAAGTGAAATTATTTAACCTACACACAGGAGCCTGATATAAATGCTAATTTTAGATTTCAGATGGCATTTAGAGGTTTTAAATGTGAACTCTTCATTTTGTCAATATCATTCACCCTTAAAATGACCAGTTATGTTTTTTGAAGAAAACAATTCCAGTCTTCTTGTAAAATACAATACTGCTATCAATGATCCTTATGTGATTTGTGAGCAAATTAAAAATTAACAGAAGTCTGTACTGTTTCAGCTTACACAAGTAGACTTTTTCTTAACATGTGCATGTACTTAGCCAAAATACAAAGCTAGACTACAAGACTATATGGCAGGCTGCAAAGTTGAATAGTGACTGACCTAGCAGGCATAATACAGCACTTTTTGAATCTGTGTGAGCGTGGATTGTTTTGACAGCTCTTTGTATGCCATCATTTTGGAAAATGCTGTATTTTTCATTTTTAGTACACTGCTGTGCAAAGAATTGCCTTGATTTTCTGGGTTTCTAAGCCACGATTGAAATATTTTACAGAAAAAAGTGTTAAGTTACAATAATGAATTTTTGATAAAAGAAATAAAGGCAAATGCCTTGTTGATGCCAGAGGTCAGAGGAGAATGGCCAGTCTGGTTTGAGCTGATTGAAAGGCAACAATAACTCAAATAACCACTCGTTACAACTGAGGTATGCAGAAGAGCATCTCTGAACGCACAACATGTCCAACCTTGAGGCAGATGGGCTACAGCAGCAGAAGCGCCACTCCTGTCAGCTAAGAACAGGAAACAGAGGTTACCATTCGCACAGGCTCACCAAAATTCGACAAAAGAAGATTGCAATCTTCTATTATCCAATCTTAGTGAGCCTGTGTGAATAAATAAATATTGCCTGGTCTGATAAATCTCGATTTCTGCTGCGACATTCGGATGGTAGGGTCAGAATTTGGCATCAACAACATGAAAGAATGGATCCATCCTCCCTTGTATCAACGGTTCAGGCTTGTGGTGGTGGTTTAATGGTGTGGGGGATATTTTCTTGGCACACTTTGGGCCCATTAGTACCAATGGAGTATTATGTCAACGCCACAGCCTACCTGAGTATTGTGGCTGACCATGTCCATCCCTTTATGACCACAGTGTATCCATCTTCTGATGGCTACCTCCAGCAGGATAACGTGCCATGTCATAAAGCGTGAATCATCTCAGACTGGTTTCTTCAACATGACAATGAGTTCACTGAACTCAAATGACCTCCACAGTCACCAGAGCTCAATCCAATAGAGCACCTTTGAGATGTGGTGGAATGGCAGACTCACATCATAGATGTGCAGCTGAGTTATCTTCAGCAACTGCATGAAGCTTTCATGTCAATATGGACCAAAATCTTTGAGGAATATTTCCAGTACCTTGTTGAATCTATGCCATGAAGGATTACGGCAGTTTTGAAGGCAAAAGCTGGTCCAACCTGGTACTGGTAAGGTGTACCTGATAAAGTGGCCGGTGAGTGCATGATTTTTAACAAAAAGGCGTTATGAAAGTGTTCATATGACACATTAATTATATTTTATGTTGATAGAAAAAAGTGTACAGAACAAAGAAACTTATATGGGTTTTAAAAGACATGAGGCTAAGTAAATAATAATTTTTTAGGTGCACTGTCCATTTAAATAATGACAGAAGCCATTTGTTTTGAAGAATAATGATCTTATTTAGAGCTAATGTACTGGCAAGACAGGACTCATTTGAACTTCTCAAATGCAGGGCACGCAGTCCAAACCACGAATCTCTCTCTCCCTCTTTTTTTTTTTTTTTGCCACATCCAGACAACCTCTGCCAGAATCAGAGGACAAAACTCTCCAGTGCCGCTCAGACAGGAGGGAACATAATGAGGGTCTCAGGGGCATTATTAATATTGGATTGGGAGACGGCCCGAGTGGAATACCACTTGAATCATCCTCATTCGGATTCAGCTCTGAAAGCAGGTTGAATGTGACTGCAGTGATCAGAGTGCAACAGAACAATCTGTTCCATATCTCATTTCTCGCCTTCTCTCTCCCTCCATCGCTTGCTTTCCTCTCTTTCTCCTACCTGAATGTTGGCAGGTGTGCATGTAGGAGTTCTCAGGCTATTCTGGAGCTTGTCTCCCCACTCAGTTGACCCTTTACTTAGGATACACATCTGCACTTAGGAGCTGTTCTGCATTCATTTTGCGTCAATTCTCTCATTGCAAACAGTAACAGATGGTGAAATGATCAGGGAGTCTTGCTAATAAACTGTATATGGTGTGGTGAAATTAGAAAGGCTCAAAACTGTAACTGTAATGGGGAAGAGTGCCGTTTAGACTTCCTTCAGTCAGGTCAAAGCAAATTATTGGGGGAATTAGGGGGACACGGTTTTGTTTTGGTCCTGATTTGCAGTGTGTTATTATGCACTCTGACCCATGAAACTGATCAATAAAGGGCATTTCCTGAATCTGTGTGTTTATGTGTGTGGGGCAGACTCATGGATCAGTGTATCTTAACTGATTATAGATAAATGGATGTAGGAGATAAACGGATGTACGTTAAGCTAAAAGAAGATGATCAGCGGTATATAATGGTCAAAATGGATTGAGATTAAAAGCGCTTTGAGGTTTGTCTACATATTAAAAACTATAATAAGTAGATAAATCTTTTGTGAGAGACTAAAGTAGAATGTGGAAGTTTGATGTGGCTGTTTTCTATACATTTAAAGTCAGTGGTGATAAGATTAAACAAACTAAGAATATCATAGACTTGTGGATAGGCTATACTATACTATACTATATTACACTATACTATACTATACTATACTATACTATACTATACTATACTATACTATACTATACTATACTATATTACACTATACTATACTATACTACCCTTTACTACCCTATACTATAATAAATGCTATAAAATGCTGGGTTGCAGCATTGGCAGGTTTAAGCATGGGCAGTAGGGGCGATCACCCAGCGTGGCATCTTGCTGGGGGCGGCACAAGGAGACACACACACACACAAAAATAAACATGCTTTATGCAAGTGTATGAATTTAGAGTGGTAATCCCAGAATAAAGACACTAGGGGCTATTCACATTTGGCGACTTTTGCATGCACAAATGTGTTGTTCTCGATATGCAACTGAAACAATGTTGGTGAAAGCAAACTGACACGTGCACATCTCATAGGCGCTGCTCCTGCTTCCCGCTTAAATTCTGTATCTCCATACACACCTGCCTGGAAGTTTAAAGTATACCAGACATCTTATAAATATGGGGGAGATTAAAATGTCTCCACTGCTTACCATTGAAAAATCTGTAATGCTATCTAAAGACTGATTTATACTTCTGTGTCAAGTGCATGCGTATGCTCCGGAGCAGCCTTTATGCAGTCGCATAGCCCTCACTGTGATGCTGACGCGCACCACTCAAAAAATGTAACTACACTTCGCAATGAAGCATAGCACAAGCTCTGTGATTGGTCAGCTTTGTAGCGATGACGAGTGTGGGCGGAACCGCGGGTGTTTAGAAGTGTCGAGTCCTGTGAAGAAGCTCCAGGTGGAATGTTTTGCTTTGCGTTTACCTTATGATTAAAATTGTTGCACCTCCACCAGTCCTGCCTCTGAATGAGCAAGTTGGAGCTACTTGTGCATTAAGGTAACATTCAGAAAAAACAAAACACGCCGTGGGTCACGATGATCACTCGACGCAAAAGTACTGTATAAACCAGCCTTTAGTCACGTGAAGCACATCTTAGCCAATCACATATCAGCATTTAATCTACTTTCCTGTATACTGTCATAGAAGCAGTGTTAGCATTAGCTGTTATGCTTTTTAGGCTAATGATTTCAGGTTTTCCTTCAATAGGCTTTGAGTATACCTAGTTAGACATTGATTAACATGTTCAGGTGTGTTTGACTAGGGTTGGAGTTAAACTCTGCAGGACACCGGCCCTCCAGGACTGAATGTGTTCAACCTTGATCTACATGTTTCCTGAAATAGAGAAACTGTTTCTAACATTGTACCCAGTATACTGAAGAACTTCTGGTGAAAAATAACAAAACATTTCACTTAGGAACTTATCATCAGCTTCGGGTATCAATATTGTTTAGCTTGTTTATGTTTTTTGACTATCAAAGTAAAGGTAACCATTGACTTGCATTATTTGAATTATCAAGAACCACAGTTGAGCTAAAATTCTTCTCGAATGCTCTGGAAAAAAAACACTTTTCTAATAAAAATGTGTATAAATTAACAGATTTTCAATTTGGGATGAACTACCCCTTTAAGATATTCCTTCTACCGCACATATGACGATTTTGGTTGCATTATTGAAGTGCAGCACAGACACGTAAACAATGTCATGTAGGACTCTTCGCTGTGTTTTGCAACAGGATAGTCTGACACTATAGTTTGACACTATTCTCTGCACTTATTGAGTCAGTAAAGGACCACAGACACACACATTGCAAAATGCAGAGGTTTTTTTTTTTTCTTACTTGGCGTGCAGTATCAAATTCCATTAAAACAACATTCTTCCAGCAATTCATACTCGCATCCAATACCTCAGTTTGTCACAGCAGCATGCATGAAGTGTTCCTGAATAAAAGTCAAAGTGCCAAACTGCAATTAAAGTCGACAAATTAAAAACAAAACACCTGATATTACATGAAACTCTGGAGGAAATGTGGATAGCGCGGTGACGCAACGACGCTAATCGAACTATGTGCTATAACATGTAAAACGGGATCATGAAAGGAACATTCAAAAAGCAACTCATAAAACACCTTAATTATATTATTGTCCTATTCAGAGTAAGACAAATCATTAGATTACTGATGTCCATGCAAGCGTATTCAGTGTTACTAAACTACATATACCTGTTGTATACCATAAACTCTCATTCTGTATACAGTATATATGTGTATATGTTAAAAAATGCATTTTTGTTTTAACATATGAGTCAAGCCGATTCTTAAAGCACAACTAATTTCCTAGAGCCTTAAATGGGCATTATATCAGTTTTCTTCCTGTTTTTCTTTCACACTTTCTTTAAAAAGTTCTGGCCTAATTTCAGCACACTTTGTAATGACAAATTGAAATTCAAGCGTGTTCTGCGAGTCGATGGTATGTGGGTGTAGGTTGGGGTATCTGATCGCATCCCCTTACTTTAGTGATGCATGGTGTTTGGGTTCCTCTCTGACACAAAGCTAATGCGCTGTAATTGATTGCAAATGAACTGTGCCAAGGACACCACCAATTCATCACACCTGAGAGGCCTGCAGATTCCACCGCTGCTATCGGGGGAGAAACAGCAAAACGCTTTGACTTAAAATGAATGGAGCAGATATAGAGTTAATCAGCATTTATGGTGGAATTCCTCTCGCTGCGTTAAATCTGCAAAATGGCCGCCAGAGAAGGGAGTCTGGGGGATAAATGAAGGATCCCTTTTAAACGCTATCGCAAAATTGGCCTAATGTCGACTGAACAGTCTACAACAGTGGAAATGAGATCAATTCTTTGTAATTGGCCTTGCGCAGTATAATCACAGACATTTTTTCACTACACGCAAGAGTACATAGAGTTCGTTTCTGATTTACCACAGATGAAAACTACTCCACGTTTATGTTTCATGCATGTTTAATATCCTTACTGCATCATTACTGAACAAATGTAATCATAATTTTCAATTAACTACTCCATGTGTCTTAATCTGATTTCTGTTTAGTTCGATTATGACTTTAGTCCGATTAAGGTCAGCAAAAATCAATGTTTACATGGTAGTCTCTTAATCAGAGTATTGTCTTAATCATATTAAAATCAGATTATTGGTGTCGATGTAAACTTAATGTGTCAGCACAACTAACATGACAAAAGTCTGTAAGAACAAATTATAATCGTTGTAACACCATAAGCAACAAATCTCCAACAGTAAACTGAAGCCTTGTACCACATTTGCTTGGCCTGATTCTAACATGAAGGACAAATGAATATGGAACTTTTCTTTGTTGTGTTCGGTGTAGACAGCTTATGTTTGAAACAGCAAATGTTGAAAATAGCGATTAAATACACTACATTTCAAATATTTACAGTTGGTAAGATTTTGTGTGTGTTTTTAAAAGAAGTTTCTTATGCTCAACAATGCTTTATTCATATGATCAGTAAACACAGAGAAAATTTTATATTGTACATTATTATTATTACAATTTTAAATCGACTGTTTGTTTAAATTATATATGTACCCACACTTACAAGAAATGGATACCTAAAGGGGTAGTTCACCCAAAAATAAAAATTCTGTCATCATTTGCTCATTTTCCACTTCCAAATGTATTCGAGCTGAACACAAAGGAAGATATACTGAAGAATGTTGGGGAAAATAGTCATTGACTTCCATGATATTTATTTCCTATTATAGATATCAATAGCTTTTATTAATTCGATGGCTTTTATCCATTATTCTTAAGGATATCTTGTTTTGTGTTCAACTCTTGTCTGGAATAATTATTTTAATGAGTGTGTTACTTACAAGCACATGTCCTCCTGAACACACGTCATGATTTTGCCAAGTACGATGCGATCCTGGATTAACATCTATGTTGATCCTGGAACATAATATGTGTTTAAAAATTTAATCCATACCTATTCCCTACCCATAAACCTTAATCAGAAGGACCTACCCAAAGTCAGAGGGAATAATAGTTGGATAACACTCATGTAGAAGTGCATAAACCTAACCATAGACGGTAAACATATCCCTTAATTCTGATTGGCCGATTGGAATGTTGTTCCAGGATCAACATAAATGTTAATCCAGGAACATGTTCTACTTGGTGAAATCTGGTTGGCGCCTCCTGAACTGTTTTAAACTGAGAGCATACAAACAATTGGCAACAATAGCTAATAATATGACAGAAACCTTAATAAATCACATTAAAAGGTTTCTGTGTTTATGTGCTATGCTGGTATTGTGCTAGCTGTGTAAATGCTAACAGTACAAATAAGTAGAATTTCATTTAGTTTTCATGTTCATATATATTTTGTTATATTAATAGCAATTACAATGCATTTTCATTATTAATAACAATATTATAACCATTTTATTTATTTATTTATTTATTGTTTTTTTTTTTAGAATATACAAAAGGTACACAATTTGAGATGATACAGCATATAATCTAAATATAGCAAATAAATAAGTGTATATTTAAATAAATACATTGTCCAGCTTGCTTTTTGAGCATTGTCAAGCGAGTTCTTAAACACCTGTTTGATTTGGTCATTGTGTTCCCGCACTAAACAATAAGGGCTGCGATTGGCTCCAGCGGTTAGTGCGGCTCTGGAGTTATTCACAGATAAGTGACACGAATATGGATAGACGGCTGTGGTTACAGTCTATAATGCGCGGATATCACAGCTAATCCATGATAGACGCGGTGGAGAAAACTCGCGCTGATGAGTAACTATGACGTCTATCAGTTGTTGGATTTTGTTTGTATACCTGACGAATACATGTCAGTAATTGACATCAATCTGATGTTGGTTTAAGATGTTGGCACGACATTGGATTTTGGTGACTTTCCAACACAACCTAAAATCAACAAAATATTAACGTCATTTCACAACATTATTGGATGTCAAAATAGCATTGTCCTTAGAGGCTGCCGACCTAAATCTAACCTAATATTAAAGTCTTATGAAATTGTGTGTCTGCTGGGAATGTCCACTTTCTTTGACTTGACTGTTTATCAGTGTGACTGTCTGACCATCTGTACATTTCTAGACACAAAATATATACTCCTACTGTATTAATTGTTCCATTTTATCTCTTTACATATAGAATTTTTTTAATATATGTATAATATAAGAGAATCTCAGCACGGCGTGTGACATTGAAATGTCTTCTGAAGCTCTAGAGGAGACACGTGCGAGATTACTTCACGTCTTGTCCTCAAGAGAGCAATTTAAGGAGCGGAAGACTCCATTTGCTCTCCATTTTCTCTTATTGCCATTTAATCTTATCGCTGTCAATTGAGAAATTAATGAGATCTCTTTCCTATCCTATGGGCGAGTCTCACCTTGGAGGAGATCATATCGTAGCACATGCTGCTTACTGTTTGCTCCAGTCCTGATGTATTACAGGCCTCAAGCGTAATGTTTCATACAGGACAACACTCTGACAGTCCATTAAGATGTCCCTAAACATTACCGTGCATAATGTCATATTCATTTATTCATTATCTTATTTTGTGCCATGGGTACTCATAATGAGCCTACTGTATGTGTTGTTGATGAGACTCTGGCTCTTTGGAGGATGGACGGAGATCAGTGGTGTAGTCGGAGAAGGGGGTATACTCTTAAAATATACCCGAGTTTATTTATTTTTAAAGATCCAGTGAAATTAAAAGTATGTTTTTTAGATGTTAGTTTCAGTTTGGTTGTTTTTAGGATATCTATAAGCAAGTTTGCTCAAATTTCGCATTTAGTAGATATAAAACGGTTATAAACATCTAAAGCTTTGTTTGTCACTTCCACCAAAATGGATCAACAATTACTTTACGTCATCTTATACTTCAGTTTCTCATCGAATTTTTTGACCAATCAAATGCTGTCTAGTATCTAACATGCCCCTCCCCCTTCAAAATGCTTCTTACTTGCTTTTCATTTGATGCACTTGAGCTCAAGCATTCTCATTGGCAGAGCTGTAATAACAACAAAACTTTTTTAAAGGGGAGGAGCTACACTTTCTCAGTTGTGATTATGTCAAACATCGAATAAAAAAATGCACATTTCAAAGCACTTAATGGGATCTTTAAAGCAAGAAATTCACACCCTGTGTTATAACATGACATTTAAAACTAGCATTGATATGAATAGAACCATGAATTTTGAGTGAACGATTCCCTATTCCTTAGCCCATTCATGCTTTTTATAAACTATTAAGTGCGATAAACACAGGTGAGTGGTATCACACTCTTTTTGCTGCACATGCGCCAGACACTTTTACAAACACTTGCAAAGACTCAACAAGAAAGACAGTGCTTTGGAATGCACTAACCATCTTGCACTTCAGACTGGCTGCTTTAAAATATCACGCCATGTCAAAATACATATTATATTTATGTAAATCTCATGTATAACCATTTAGTAGCAGTATATGTATAGTCAGCTAGTTCCCAGATGGTTATAGGTTTCAAATATTTATTTTCCTAAGCTCTCCACTATGTTCTATTTTTGTATTTCTCTATTAATATGTACTGTAGCATTGTAGTCCTGTAGTCTCACAGGACTACAGTGCTACAGTACATATTAATAGAGAAATACAGAAATACATTGTGACATTTCATTTGACTGTATATCCTCTCGTGTAGAAGGACAGTAAAGCTCATATAATGAACTTGTAAATTGAACAATTATTCTCTCATTTTGCATGTAGTGAGTGCTAGTATTTTAAAAATATTAAATATCTCCTTGAATGACTGACTTTAGGGGCAATTGTCGACATTTTTGCAGATTTATTAAAAAAGACTGAAATATCACCTCCTAAGTATTCAGACCCTTTGCTGTAACACTCATGTTTAACCAGGTTGCACATTGGCACTATAGACACTTTCTTAATCACTCTGTCAACATGTCTCTTGGAAACATTGCACTTCAAATTGTGCTTCATACAGGTGAGTAGGCTTGACAAACCACCTGTAATAAAACTGTGGAAACAATTTTCTCTTTATTTAAACTCCATCGTACGAGGACTCAATAATGAAAACGATGTTTACTATAAATGTACCACAATCATGTTGCGCTGCTTGCTTCTACCTTTTCTCAATATAAATACCTCTTTTGCACAATATTCACCTTTAATACCTCTCTTGCACAATATTCTGCACAACATTGTTCAGTCTGGTGTAAAAGTACATGTATAGCCTGTCTTATGTGTAGAGTTACTGTAAGTGTCTTATAGTATATGTTAGTTATGCATAGGTTTTTTTAATAGCTCTCATGTCCAGTGTTGTGCCTGTATATCTGATTAACTTATGTAGTACCAATGTCTTGCGAGACACGACATTTCGTTCTTCTGTATGTCCACATGTAACGGAATGACAATAAAGTTCGACTTGACTTGACAACTCATAATTGCTGCCCATTGTCGATTTCTGCTGATCATCCTTGATATGGTTCTATACCTTCATTTGAGCCCAGCTGTGCTTGATTACTGATTGGTAACTGATACTTGATTAGGAAAGCCACACACAGACACACACACATTATTTATATATATATATATATATATGTTTGGTGCATTTTAACAAAACAGATTTATTAAACAGATATATTTATTAAAATAATATTTCTGTCACCAAACATATTTAGAAATTTAAAAGAAAATGCAATTCAATACAAGCAAAATATTGTCAAAATAAATTACTAACTACAACCATTTTAACAAAATTTTTCCTTTTTTTGTTTGTCTTGATTTTTCCTCTTTTTTAAAATTTGTATTTAATATTTTTCTATAACATATACATTTGGGTGTACTAGTTTTTGGACCGTTATCGTAAGTTATTTTGTTACATAAACTAAAGATTTGGCTTTAGTACTGATCTAATCTGATCTAATCTAATGTATATGAACAAATATAATATTGTATAGCAGCCTATTATATATGCTGAGCACTGTATGTATATATATATATATATATATATATATATATATATATATATATATATATATATATATATATATATATATATATATATATATTAGGGCTGCACGATACTAGAAAAAAATGCAATTTGTGATGATGTTAATGAGTGTTTTGATATTTCTTACAATATTTTATGAGCAATTTTTAATTGTAATGATACTTTTTGTAATGATCATACTAAAATAAACAGTCAATAGATTTTTCTGAGCTAATTAATAAAAAACATTAGACTTTAAAACTCCACAATTAGCTGAAAATGTTAAATGTTAAAAATTCTGATTCTTATTGGCTGTTGTCAATTTCCTCTCTTGCCTGCCAGTATGTGTTTATTTTCATCTCTAGGTTCACCAAACAGCACCTACAGGAGAGGTGGGGGTGAATATGGTAAAGGCCCCATATGATTGGTCATATTTGGATAAACAACCTATGCACAAACGGATATTGCATATACTATTATCACGATAACGATACTTTTTCGATTTTTCTTTTCTAAACAGGGGCTTATATTTCTGGCTCAATGAACAAAACTTTAGGTAAACTAGATATGTTGTTTCAAAAATATGAAACAACTGATGTTAAGCAAGGCAACACGGTGGCTCAATGGTTAGCACTGTCGCCTTACAGCAAGAAGGTCGCTGGTTCGAGTCCCGGCTGGGTCAGTTGGCATTTCTGTGTAGAGTTTGCATGTTCTCCCCATGTTGGCGTGGGATTCCTCTGGGTGCTCCGGTTTCCCCCACAGTCCAAAGACATGCACTATAGATATATTGAATAAACTAAACTGGCCTTAGTGTATGTACTGGGTTGCAGCTGGAAGGGCATCCACTGTGTAAAACATATGCTGGATAAGTTGGTGGTTCATTCCACTGTGGCGACCCTTGATGAATAAAGGGACTAAGCCGAAGCAAAATGAATGAATGATTTTAAGGGATTTTTAGTCACACTACTTAACAAAAACACACTCGACACAACTGCAAAGTGCAGTAGGTGGTTAAAACGTATGGTGCAATAACAGCACAATAACAGTCTCTCATCACAAAAAAACAAAACAAAAACAGATGAATGTTCTCAAAATACCAAATGATGCACATCAGATCACACTTAGAGGTGATTATATGCTATGCCGACTGATAGAAATGTATATACACCGATGCCCCTGCATATACCTCCACTACACCACTGACTGAGATATTTCCACCTCTGCAGACCCACGGTTAACACCTAGCTGCTGAGGTGCTGACAGTCACGCTCCTCCAACCAGACAAGAACATACGGCCAAATCCGCCCCCCTCTGCGGCTGTGCTCCAGACTGAGGGGAGCAAATGCAAGGCAGAACCGCTGGAGAACACAAGCAATAATGAACGTGATTTCTAAAGTCACACACAGTCGTTATGCCTACAAGTGTTGCAAAAACAAGCATAAATTATATAAATTAAGGGGATAGTTCACCCAAAAATTACAATTCTGTCACCATTTACTTTTCTTTTACTTGTCACAAACCTGTTTGAGTTCCTTCTTTTGGTAAACACAAAAAAGAAAAATAGCAAACCAGCAACCATTGACTTCAATATTAGTTCCTGTTTCCTACAATGAATGTGAATAGATACAGGTTTTCAGCATTCTTCAAAATATCTTTCGTGTTCACCAGCAAAAAAGAAAGTAGTTTTTGAAACCACTTGAGAGTAAGTAAATAGTCAGAAGAAATATATATTTTGAGGTAAATTATCTCTTTAACCTGATACATGATTCTGCATGAGTTCATTGTATGCGTTTGATGCTCTGCAGTGTAGCGTTATGACATACGTGTTTGAACAGCTTATGAATAGGCAGAACTGCTGGAGAAGAGAAGCAATAATGAAAGTGATTTGTAAAGTCAAGTGAAATTGCATATTCTTTAGCTTAAACAAGATGACAAAGTGCAGCTCCTGAAGCAAAAAGAAAATAAATCCCAAAGGACAACATTAGTGAAATATATATTTTCATTTATTAGGTGCAGGGGAGCAGGCCTCATTAAGTGTGTTTTATTGGTTGCCTTTTCATGCATTGTGCTACACGTTGCTCTTTTCCATGTTTCCCTGCATCTGAAATCTGTTAAAGGAGCAGTACATCCAAAAATCCATTTCAAAGTTGTTAGATTCTGAGAGGTGTCTTTACATTTTATAAAATGCTAGTCATGAATGACAGCGATGTTTCAATTGTTGTCCAGCAACAAAAAATACTCAAATGTAATGGGAAAAAAATGTAAAATGAATTCATATTGATTTAAGCAGCCTTTTTAAATTTTGATCACCTGGACTTTCAGCATAGCAACACACAACCCTAACACAAAAAAAACAATGACATTTCAAAGTTTTGGGGGCGTTTACTAAATACTATTTTCAATGAAAAATCTGACCGATTTTTATGTTTTAGATATTTATGCAAACCTTTAAAAATGCCTGTATAATTAAATTTTTATTTGAAAACTTCTTATATTGAAAATAAAATGTTGACGTCATGTAAATATTCAGTATGGATGAATATCAAATCAGATATCCTGATTTAATTCTAATTCAAAATCTCTGACTTAGATTGAATTTCTCATTTGATATTTAATTTGTTTCCATGAATATAGTTTTAATAAAATGCTACTGATATTTCTAAAAATGAAAAGTTTACACATGGATACATTAAAACAGAACTCACTTTACAACTTTGAGAATTGTTTTTCAATTGACCAAATAAAAAAAATTTAAAATATCCAAATGTTCGTCTCAATTAATCCAGTTTTTTTTTCTTCTCAAGATCAAGTTATCAACAGCTCCAGCAGTTTTCTCAGATTGTTTTAAAAATGTTGATTTAGTTTCCAATAGAAATGAAAGGTGCAGTAGGAGATTGTCCTCAGAAACATTTTTGTTGTGCTGGTTAAAAGTCTCTTCACATTCCAATAGTAATGAATTAAATAAATGACCTAAATGTATTTATATGTATTTTTATATTCTGGGAAAGGCATAAGACATAAGAAATGTTTATCCAATTAAAACTTGTCAGGCCGACAATTCCCATAATTCTGATAAGTAGCCCAAACTGTCTGTCAACAAATGTAGATTTGTACATCTGCGCACTCCATGTTTATGTAGGTCCACCACTTGCGAGAGAGAGAGAGTGACTGGTAAAAACAAATGCTGAATGAAAACTTTTTAAAATCCTGAATCAATATCGGAGTCACTTTTGCACGCTGGAGGAAGGATGACACCATGGCCAAAGTATTTCTATTAGACAGGTAATGTTATGTTTTAAAACTATTTAAGTCATGCAAAGCTGATGTAGATTGTGTTGTTTTACAAATGGGTTATATGCACAGAAGTGTTGTTCAGCCGCTGAAATCTTCCAGTGAAAGATTGATGTGACTATTTTCAGTTTCATAAGGGACCTTTTACAGCGTTAATAATGTAGATTTTTATTTAAAACATTTAAAACATAAGTAAATAGCGCTATTCCGCCTGGTTTTATATTCACATTGGCTCATTTTTTAACAATGACAACCTGTGACACGCTCCCTATATTGTTTACTATGTTACTCTGAATATTCGATCTGACTACTAAGTATGGCTTAGTAATAAATGTAATTCCTGCATGCCGCCAGCCAACCACTAAGCATACAGTTGTCACTTTAGGACAAAGCGTGTGGGAGACCAGCGATCCTTGCATGCATGAAATATTGCAGATTATGACAAGTTTTGCTTGCTAACTACACAATTGAAAACGTGCTAGATATAATACCGTTTATAGTTCAGAATTGTAGTGTTATAAAGTACTATAAAGTTTTCTAACTGGTGAATGACACGATCTAGTGGGTCTCTGTAATCTTTAATGTGCGCGCTTGTGATTTCAGGAGGCATGGCTTTGGACGGCTGGGGAGGGGTTTTATTTAAAAAATATCATGCTAACGGATAGCATTTAGGCAGATCACCTACTGCACCTTTAATTTGCATTTCAAAAATTACAGGTTTAAAGTGCCACAAGAATAAATAAATGATGACAGAATTCACATCTTTGGCCAGTTAGTCAAATGATACATTTGTTTGTCCAGAATTACCAAAACTACAAGACATACACTACAGTATCAGGTTTCTCACAAGTATATAGTCATCTTACTCATCTTTCCCCTCTTTTCTCTAAGTGGGAGATCAGGTGTAACGCTCCACATTGTGTCTGTATTGATTCCAGCTCTGCTAGAGACTTTGAAGACTATTGATGGGAAGTAAATGGTGCCCTGTGTCTCATCCTGATGGTACGAGTATCTCCTCCCTCATCATTTTTTTTCCCTTTTCCTTCTCTGGGTCACACATTGTCCTGTTCTCTCGGGTAATGACACCCAATTCTATGCTGGAAATTCACATCCAATTTTAGTTGCAATTCTGGAAGCCATTGTGAATTATGGAGGGGATGCTTTGTATGGTGGTCCGGGTCCAAAGGGGCCAAGCAGTGCTGTTGTTGAGCAGAGCCGCTCAGATGGCTGTGTTTACATCAGGCACCAGTGCTGGCAAAGCCTCCAGTCACAGCAAATGGTGCTGTTGGCTAAACATACTGCTGTCAGGAGACTGCCACTGTCAACTTCATCTGGGAGAATTCAACAAGACCGGCTAGCTCAGGGAAGCCAAAGTCTTGAGGCGAAGTCTACATTTCAGTCTTCAGCCCAAGAATCAAGAAAGGTTGTTAGACTGAAGGTGTTTAAGGAAAATGCAATTACCTATTAAAGGTATAGTTCGTCTGAAAAAAATCCAAATTCTGTCATGATTTACATACTCATCCTTCACTTCCAAACCTGTTTGAGTTTCTTTCTACTGCTGGACACAAAAGACGATATACTGAAGAATGTTGTAAACCAGTAGCAATTGACATTTATTGTAGGAACCAAAAATAATAAGCTGTGTCTCATCTCAGAGGCTGCATCGACCGTATGAGCGTTAATAAACAGTAATAAAATTTGTAATGTTTTTTTTTTTGTGATATAAAAACTTATTTTAAGCGATCTGAAGGCAAAGCAAGGTACAAAAGCTGCAATTATATTTCCATTGATCCATACATGTACACATAAAAATGTAAACTGTCTATAAAATCACAGTTTAATATACATACTAAATATAATATAATATAATTAATATAATATACATATACATATATAATTCTATATACATATATATATATATATATATATATATATATATATATATATATATATATATATATATATATATATATATATATATATATATATATATATATCGATTCAACAAGGTACTGGAAATATTCCTCAGAGATTTTGGTCTATTTTGACATGATAGCATTACACAGATGCTGCAGATTTGTCGGCTGCACATCCATAATGTGAATCTCTCTGTGTTCAGAGATGTTCTTCTTCATAGCTCGGTTGTAATAAGTGCTTATTTGAGTTAGTGTTGCCTTTCTATCAGCTGGAACCAGTCTGGCCATTCTCCTCTGACCTCTGGCATCAACAAGATATTTGCGCCCACAGAACTGCTGCTCACTGAGCATTTTCTCTTTTTCGGACCATTCTCCGTAAACTCTAGATATAGTTGTGTGTGAAAATCCCAATAGATCAGCAGTTTCTGAAATACTCAGAACAGCCTGTCTGGCACCAGCCATGCCTCGTTCAGAGTCACTTAAATCACCTTTCATCCCCATTCTAACACTCCATTTTAACTGCAGCAGATCGTCTTGACAATGTCTACATGCCTAAATGCATTGAGTGATTGGCTGAAATTTGTGTTAATGAGCAGTTTGACAGGTGTAACTTAAAAGGTGGCTGATGAGTGATATATATATATATATATATATATATATATATATATATATATATATATATATATATATATATATATATATATATATATATATATATATATATATATATATAGTTTGAAACATTGTTTCATCGATTTCATCTGATGACAGACACCAAAATGCAACATCTCATCTTTGACCCAAAACACACTTTCAATTTAAGAAACATACATAAAGGGAATCAAGAGGGATTGTTTGATCCAATGTCAGCTATACAAATAAAAATCAAGCCTCTCACGTAAATATCCAAATCAGCATAACATTTAGTCACTCTGAAAGCTGAGGCAGTTCTGGGTTTATAGTGGTGGAAATGATGTGCACCTGGTGTCGTAATTCAATCAAAATAATTCATGTGTAAAACGAATGCAGGGTTCTGTGTGTGCAGGGCACAAGCATTAGTGATTCACAAAAGAGCTGATGGCGAGCTTATTTTTCTGAAGATAATCTCAGGAACAGGTTGTGCGAGGTGTCAAAAGAGACTGCTGTTATCATCTCTTTGTGCAGATGTGCCCATAGATAAGTATGCGGTTTGGGTCATGGATGATGATGATGAACTTCCTGTCAGCTGTGTCATTTTTGCCCTCTGTTATCCCACTTTCCACATCTCAGCTAGTATCTGAACTGTGAGCAGGAAAGTGTGTGTGTCTGCCTGTGTTTTTTCTTAGAGTAATAAGGAACAATATGAATTTTTAATGAAGAGCAGCATGGCTTCTCTTTACTCTCTCAGATCGTCAGATCGCTTTCCAGGACAAGGAGTCTCTAATCTTCACAGTGCTTGTATGCATGTGTGAATGCATTCACACACTCGGGAGTGAACAGAGACAGTGGAGCTAAAATATGAAGAGTGTCATGTTAAAATACTTTCTCCTATCGTGCTGCAATCCGCAGAGTCAGCTGTAAGCAAGCCATTTGTACAGTGATTTGCTGAAGAGTACAAACACAGTGGCTGTGATGTATAGGGCACAATAGTAACTGCCCGCTTTGGTTGTCATTGGTTTTAAAAGTAATTGTGCTATTCATTTTCTCAGCAGGCATTTCTAAAGCATTTCATTTTATCCAGAGTTGAGATGGTGCATAATATGCAATATAAATGAACCTGGGTTTTGTGCATTTTATTGTCACTTTTGATTAGTTGCGTTCATCTTTTTTTTTAGAAAAAAAATCTTTGAAATGGTATATTTAGGGCTCTGTTTTAATGATCTAAGCGCAAAGTCTAAAGTGCATGGCGCAAAAGCATTAGGAGCATATTTAAATCCACCTTTGCTATTTTAAGGACGAAACAATACGGTTTGCGCCATGGCTCATGGTCTAACAGGGTTGTGCTTATTCTCTTAATGAGTTATGGGTGTGTTTTGAGCATACTGCATTAAAACAATCAGAGTCTTGTCTCCAATTCCCTTTAAGAGTCAGTTGCGTCGCACCATGGCACATTTGCTATTTACATGGCAGACTTTGTAAGTGGAAAAACTGAAGGCTTCACTAGCGAGAAAACTGTTAAACAGACCATCTGCAGTGCAAGGATAAAGAATGAGCCTCCTTCATTCGGCCTCTTTACTTTACTTTTACTCTACTTTACTCCTTTACATTCGTGGATAAGGAAACAGTGTTGTACGCACTTCGCTGAAGACATCCATTAGCCTACATATTTAATTTAGTTTGTTAAGTGCAAAGATTTGTTTCAAAACTATTTCTAAATTCAGTTCTAATTTCCAGCAAACGAATAAATGAACAATAATGATGAAGTGTGTTCAAAAAATTATCCAAAATTATATCCAAACACACGTCCTATTCTTATGCCCCATATGGTGACGTATACGTCGCCAAAACCCGACAGGTGGATAAATCTAAACTTGTTTTTATTGAAACAAATATAAATATTCATATAATAAATAATAATGCTTACAATAAAAACATTACACCAATGCAAATTATCATGAATGAACTGAAAAAGCTAAACTATTTCAGTTCCTCAAAATAGCAACGCGCCAACAATGCTTCTTAACACACCTCTTTTTTAGACCAGCACACCCTTGAGTCCACACAGTGGCACAAAGGGATTTGCTATTTAAACAAAGTAGCCCAAAATGTGAAAATTACAGTTGTGCTGGTCTGAAAATAGTAACAAATCGGTCTAAACAGTCTTGCGCCTTATTTCGCCGGCTGAATGATAGGGCCCTTAATATTTACTTGTAAGTTGCTTTGGATAAAAGCATGTGCTAAATGAGTAAATATAGTGTATTTTTATGTACATGTATTTGTTATGTTTATAGATTTGTTTACATATTTAGATTTCATATAGTTATTGACAAATTACTTTGTTATGGTTGGTGAATCTCTCTTAAAGTTGATGAATCTCTCTTAAACCATATACAGCTTTTGAAAAAAAATCTTTGGTTTTATCATTTTTATAGTTTTGTGTTTGTTTAAAATCATATCTTTGTTTTATTGTGTTAACTACTGATAGCATTTAGCATCCTATTTTAAAATACTTGTTTTATTAAGAGTTTTTTGACATAAAATAACAAAAAAGGCTTACATACATATTTATAATAATTTTTAGACAACAAAATACCAACACTTTAATTTCAGAAGAGTTAAGAAATCGATATCTGGTTAAATAATAGTGATTTTGAGTCAAAAGTCATGTTTAAATATGATTTAAAATGTCAATTTCTACATTTTAAATGTGGAAAATATGTTCATTATATAATAAATGGAATATTAACATTTTACTCAAACCGATACCTAATAAATCCATTAAATCCAGAAAAACAGAATTGTAAAGTGGATTAAAAAAAATTTCAGAGCTGTAATTTGTAATCTTGGTAAATTTATTTTTTTAATTATTTAAATTTACATTTTTGTGCATAGACCCAAATTTGAAAACCCACCATTTTTTGGAGTGTAGTTTACATTGACTGAGGTAGATTACATGGATTATTATCTGAACATGTTCAAACAGTGGGCCACACTACAGTTTTACATACTATAAATATAATGAAGAAAATAAATACATATTACTGCTTATCCGACAGCACCACCTCAACCTCTGGCTCCACAAAACACTGCTTTGTTACAACATTATAAACCTGTCTGGAAACAGTCATTATTTTTCTTAATGAGTTTCATTTTGTGCTGCTAGTGAAGCTGAATCTAGATCATTCTGAAAGCTTCTGTCAATCTGTGCTGTGAGACGAATAGGAGGTCAAAGGGAAAAGAGAGTAGCAAGGGTCCAGGGATACTGACCTCCGACTGTCCACACTGTTTCCTCCGCTGCACACGCAATGCATTCCTGCTCAGCACTGCGTGAGTCTAATTAAAGCAATTAATCAGCTGAATTACGCTGAGATCACACACCGCTCCACTGGCCGATCCCTGGGGCCCTCGAGTGACCACAGCTGAAGCTAAGTGAACTGCTGCCTCAGTGACATCACAGTTTTTAGGGTTAGTAGCAATGAGACGTTTGGATGAATACTGATCAAAAGCTGAAAATTAGCGCAGTGAGATGTTCAGCATTAAGAAGGGCAAACATTATCATGAAAAATCTGATATTTTCATGTATTTTTTTAAGTATTGTATTAGTTTCTCTAACATACATGTATTTCCAGACTCCAAACATCTGAGAAACAGAGGAAATTGTGGTTGTATTTCTTTTTTTTAATGACATGTGATGAAGAATGGTAATAAAAAGCTAGAGTATAAGTAGATAACAGGTATGCAGATGCGCATGTGTGATTAAAATTAAAAAATGGGAAGCTAGCTAGTGCTGAGATTATTTCAGAACTGTTACCCATGTTACTGCAAAATAAGAACTTCCTCATGTATCATTCATAAGATAATTATCACAAACTTGTTAAAATGTGTGTTGTTAGCTGTGTAAAATATTGTTCTTGTGTTTGTTGATTAAAGTTATTAGTTGTATAAGCAGCGGTGGTAGAAACTGAAACTTGATGGTCAGTCAAACTGGGGTGCAAATCAGGCAATTGAGAAAAATGGGAATGCCCCAGCTGATCGTGTGGTCCCACTTATGTCTTAAGTTACAAGAGTATATTGCTGGAAAATTCCAAAAATATATTGTATGATCAAAACTGTAGATTTTTCTGAAGTATATTAAGTAAAGATCGTGTTCCCTGAAGATATTTGGTCAATTTCCTACTGTAAATATATCAAAACTCAATTGTTCAGTAATGTGCATTGCTAAGCGCTACATTTATTCAGCTTTATAGGCAACTTTCTCAGTGTTTATATATTTTTTGAACCCTCAGATTGCAGATTTTCATATAGTTGTGTCTCGGCAAAATATTGTTCAATCTTAACAAACCATGCATTAATCCCAATTTCAGTTGAAAAATCACTCTGAAAATACAAAAACAAAAATGTCATATATTTACTTAAAGTATATGAATGTATATTTCTAAATATTAAGAAATTTGGTGTTGATATATGAATATGATTAGATGACTATGCCATGAACAATGTGAGGACCAGGCAACACCTCCAGGCACAACAAAAAAGTTATGTGCACCCCTAGTTATACATTTGGTAGTGCTGGGCAAAAATCGCATGCAAAATAAACATTTGTTTGGCAAAACATTTTTGTGTGTATTTTATACATTATTATGTGATAAAACAAAACTATTCAAAACTTTTGAGTCATATGTTACGACCCCCTCATTTGAGTTGCAACATAAAAGAGCTCAGACAACAAAATGATCTATATCCAACTTATTTGTTATAAATAAAACAAATAGAACAACAAATCAAGCAAAACAAACAAATGTCAAGGAATAAATAAAGAAGATAAAGAATTTAGGATATAATCACATCTAACTTTATCTACAGTTGAAAACTGAATTATTAAACCCCTTTGAATTTTTTTTTCTGTTTGAAATATTTCCCAAATGATGTTCAACAGAGCAAGGACGTTTTCACAGTATGTCTGATAATATTTTTTCTTCTGGAGAAAGTCTTATTTGTTTTATTTCGACTAGAATAAAAGCAGTTTATATTTTTTTAAACACCATTTTAAAGTCAAAATTATTAGCCCCTTTAAGCTATATTTTGTTCAATAGTCTACAGAACAAACCATCCTTATGCAATAACCTAGTTAAGCCTTTAAATGTCACTTCAAGCTGTATAGAAGTGTCTTGGAAAATATATAGTAAAATATTATTTATTGTGGGCGGCTAATAATTCTGACTTCAACTGTACATGATATAAATAATGCAAAACAAAACCATAAGGTTACAAAATGAAAGAGATGGTCTTAACATGTACATACATATATTTTCTTAAATAAAAGCATGCATGTGTGTATATTTATAAAAATAAGCACACATATTTATTATGTTAAAAAAAAATCATTTTGGATGCAATTACTCGTGATTAATCACTAATATTTGGTCAAAAATATTTTATGCAGGACTGCTTCCCTTAACAAGTGTCAGTTCAACACTGTTTGTGAAAGATGAGTCAAATCTTAACAGTTCCAGAACAAGCATGTAAAAATGTTGAGAATTTTTTCAAATTTTGTTTTCTGAATGTTCTTATTGCTGCAGGGCTAATGTGGCTAAAGCTACCATTGTCAAGCCCTTTTCACACATACAGACCTTTCTGGAAAATTACCGGCAACTTTTTGGAAAGGGAGCATGTGTGAATTTTCCGGAAGGAGAAGTTGTAACATTACTGGTAATTTGCCAGAAGGCTGCTTTGTGTGAACTCAGAAGGAAAATTGCTGGAAAGAACGTGTTCATGTTTGGGGCGTCTTCTGACTTGGGACATCTACTCCAGCCAATCAGAACATTCAGATGCATTCACATCCGCGCAGTTTATAAAAATATAAGCCTTTGAATATTTTTCTAGATACATTTAGCAACTAGTCAGATAACGTCTTTTATGGAAAAATTCCAGAATGTCCTTGCCTGTGTAAACAATGCTTTTTTGAATATACCAGTAAAGTCGTTCTGGAAATTTTCCGGATATTTACCGATATCACTGTGTGAAAGGGGCTTCTAACTGTATTCACAGAGACTGAAAATTCAAACCGTCAGCATAATTCATAAAGTGCATTTATATTGCACTTGCATAGGTGACAGACTTGTTACACTTTCTGTAAAGATAAGAAAATTGCGCTAATAGAGAAATGTTTATTTGCCAGCACATCAGAGCATCGCAACAACATGCTAATTGATGAGTTGAATCAACTTCACTCCACAAAAACGGCATACATTTATCTACCAACCCTTCAGAAACATCCTGGATCATTCCAAGAAAGTTGTAGCTACTACAAGCTTTAATATGTTACCGGTAATTGCTAAAATTTTGTTAGATTGTGTGAGATTTGCTTGAATTGCTGCCTCTGGAGTATCAGAACAGTGTTTAAAAGCTCCACCCTCTTCTGGAAAGCAGCAGCTCATTTGCATTTAAAGGGACACACACACAAGTGTCATGTTTTTTTGTTATAGTAATGCTAACCGCTTGTTAAATTCATTCATTCATTTTCTTATTATTAATCTGGGGTTGCCACAGCAGAATGAACCTCCCACTTGTTAAATGGTGACGAGGGTTGGGTACCAAAACCCGGTGCCATTATAGCACCGGTATCCTTGTACCCGCTATACACTGGACCGAATCAGCAAATTAATTTTGGTGTCTAATTTCGGTGCCACTGGTTCTGCGAAAAGGACGTAAGAAGCATCAAGGGGTGCATCAAAGGCACACATAGGTACGCGTTGTCAAACCATCTCTAAACATTTAATTCTAAACAACTTTGAGGAATACGGAGAGGCGATGTCAGGTGTTCGTTCTTGGTGCTTAGGAAACGGACGCACGCAACGCACACAGTACAGCGCATTCAATCTCTCTTCGAGAGGGACTCTCTTCAGATCAACACGCATGATCGCGTTCATCAAATTTGCTTAAACTAAGCGTTCTAAAGCGTATTTTACAAGCAAGGAGTCTGATACAGCAACGTGAAGTAGATGCTTTACAAAAGTTGCGTGTAAGGGGGAAACACGTCAAACTTAATGACACATTTGAGGGCTCAAAGGCAGAGGAATTAAGCACTCTCAATGAGTACATACATGGACACCAATGCTCTGATTTTAATATGATTAAGACAATACTCTGATTAAGAGTCTAGACTACCATGTAAACAGTGATTTTTGATTACCTTAAAGGAGCACAGACACCTACATTGCGAAATGCGTAGGTTTTTTTCTTTTCATTCAACGTGCGGTATCAAATTCCATTAAAAGAGCACTCTTCCACTAGTCCTTACTTAATGCTCGCATTAAATACCTCAGTTTGTCATGGGGCATGAATAAAATGTTCCTGAATGAAAGTAAAACTGCAGTTAAAGTCGAAAAATTAAAAATAAAACACCTGAAATTACATGAAACCCTGGAGGAAACATGGATACACACGCAATGACGTTAATCGATATATGTACTAAACATGTAAGACGGGATCATGAAGGAACGTTCAGAAAGCAACTCATGTAAACACCTTGATCATATTATTGTCTTATTCAGATTAAGGCAAATCATTAGATTACTGATAACCATGTAAACATAGTCACAAGCCCCAACCCTAGAAAAAAGGAGTTCAGTATTTTTCTGACAGCCTTTCCACATGGTTAGTAGTAAGCTAATATAATTTCATAATGCAAATCTTAAATTCATGCTAACCAACAAATGATCAAAGGAAATATATTAATGTAATTCAAATATATAAAATATGAATTGATGTTTACTTTAAACTTTAATTATTTTGTTCTATTAAAATTATTTTTTAAAAGATTTTGTCAAGTAAAAGATTTTTCTAGAGTCATCCACCATAATTTTGTGGCTCAAAAGTATCAGTTCAGGCACCTTTTTTATCACCAGTATCGTTTTAAAAGTATCGATTTAGCACCGATATCGAAATAACCTCAAATGATACCCAACCCTAATGGGGACGTATGAAATACTGTTCCCAGGTCCAAGCCGCTACTCATTTGAATTGAGAAAATATTTGTTTATGACCCCTTTTCAGTCATATCACACATTAAAGTGAATTTGATATAAAATCATGGTGTACACATCACAGACACCAATATTTGAACAATTTATAAAAAATGTATAAAATTCTGGCCATCAGATAATATGCATGGGTATGTATATATTACCATCGTGATTTTCGAAAGTATTGCTTTGTAAACATTTATTATTACCATTCGTTGAGTCTCCACATACAGTATGATAGAGCGCTTGGACCCGGAAGCTGCTTAGCGTGACGTCACACTTAACAAGTGGATAATAAAATATCTGTGGGCTATTTTTTAAACTTCACAGACACATTCTGGGGACACCGGAGATTTATTATCTTATGAAAATGGGCATAATATGTCCCCTTTAAGTGACTGGCAGCCCTCTGGGTTCATATCTATCTCCATTTGGCTTTCATATCCTCTCAAAGCCGTACACACGAACACAGGCTCTAAGGGTCACAGCGGTGGTTCTGGCACGACAGCATCTCAATACTCGGCTTGTGTGCGCGTGTGTCTCTGCGTGACTTAGGCATTGTGTCTCTGTGTTTGGAGGCGACCAATGGCAGAGCGGCGACGTCAAGCTGCTGTGTGTCACTATCAGGAAGTGATGGGACGAGAGGACGGCGTCACGAGTCACGGGCTCATAGCAACAGCAAGAAAGAGGAGGAGTGTGAGAATGAATTAACACCTTTAACGGCAGCGGCCTATTAAGGCTGCAGAAAAGCAGACAGACACGAAGAAAGAGAGATGAGGAGAGATTGAGACACGCCATAATGATGAAAAGAAAACTGGAAAGCTGGTAGTAGTGGAGGAAATTAATTGTGATGAAATGCAGCATATGCAGGGCAGATGTGGGACGGCTTTTTTGCAATGTAAATCTATACCTGCTATACAGCACAGAAATTGGCTGATTAATCAGTGGTGTTATTGTGTTATGTCTTTATGTATAAAGCGGTGGGAGTTTTTTTCTTCTTGGTTTTGAGTAAAAATATTCTTTAAATTAGGTCAGATTAGGTAGTTATAAATTATAAGTATAAAGTATAAAGTATAAGATAATGTTACAACTGCCTTGCAATTAGTTATTCGATTTGCAATTAGATCACATAACAAACAATAGCTTGATGTTAGTTAATTACTCACTGGTGGCAAAAGATGATAATAATAATAATAATAATAATATTAATAATAATAATAGTAATAATAATAATAATTATCATCATCATCATTAAAAAATATAAGAACAGTAATAATGTTTTTAGTATTATTATTATTATTATTATTATTATTATTATTATTATTATTATTATTATTATTATTATCATTATTATATGTGTTTAATTGATGATAACAATAATAACAATAATAATATTAATGTTATTATTATATTTAATTGACAATTATTATAATAATGTTTTTTATTATTATTATATTATTTAATTGATGATAATAATAATAAATGTTTTATTATTGTTATTATTATCATTATATTTATTTAATTGATTATAATAATAATAACATAAATAATAATGTTTTTATTATTATTATATTTTTAATTGATAATATTAATAATAATAACAATAATAATAATTTATTATTATTATTAATATACTTATTTAATTGATAATAATAATAATAATAATAATAATAATAATAATTATTATTATTATTATTATTATTATTATTATTATTATTTGTTTAATTTATATATTTATATATATTTATATTTATTTGATAATTATAATAATGATGTTTTTATTATTATATTATTTTTTAAATTGATAATAATAATATTAATAACAATAATAATGTTTTTTATTATTAAAAGATTCATGTAATTAATAATAATAACAATAACAATAATATTATTAATAATAAACATTATTATTATTATTATTATTGTTGTTATTATTCATACAGTCATTTTGGTTAGTTAATGTTAGATCAGGTCTATTAATGTTAAAAATATTAACAAATAAACTTATTTTTAATAAAATGTAAGTAAATGTTGAAATTTACATTCAAATGATTAAATATTTGAAAAAAAGTATATCTAACGCTAAAAAGTAGATCTAACGCTTTATATTTTATTTATGTTTGGTTCTTTTATGTAGGGATATTTAGCACCTTTCAAATAATTTATTTAAATGAAGTGCAAACCACATTAAGAAATGGTTTTCTTATTTAAGCATCTTTTTTTACAACAAATGTTCTTAGTTTTTTCTTAAAAAAACAGGGGGGCTAGTTTTTTTTCTACAGCGACAGTCTTAAAAACAACTTGAGAAGCTGGTCTGTTTACAAAATTTTAAATCTTGCTTCTCACATATTCATGCCTAGCTTAGGATGTTTGTTTTTTTGTAGTTTTGCTCACTTTCTTTCACTGCAGAAGAGAAAATGATATGCACTCAGTGAACTTCCAGATGCTGAAAAGGGAAAGCTGCTGGGGAAAGAGAGCGTGCAGAAGGGAAATATGTATGGATAAAAGGGAGTCGGAGAAAGTAAGCATGGAGGAGAGGAAGAGAGGCACAGGGGAGGTGGTTTGACGCATCCAGACTGCAACCATTGGCTTTTTTCTTCATTAGGGATCAGAGGAGAAAAAAACTGCAGCGAAGCAGTGCTCTGAATCCTGGATGCATTCATCTCCCTGTCCTCCTGTTCATTCTTCAAATCCATCCATACACATCTTTCTACCGTCATAACTAACACTTCCATCTCTTTGTCTCAATATCTTTCTGCTCCCACACTCCTTAAAGGGATAGTTCATCAAGAAATGAATATTCTTTCATCGTTTGCTGGAAGACTTTACTGCTGCTTTTCAAATCCTGGTGAGCAGTCTAATAATTCAGGCTCATTTCGACCAGTTTCTAAGCATCACAAGTACTCTTTCACTAAATCCAATCCTAGAAAGCATTTAAATGACAGATAAGGTGAGGAAAATGTAGATTATATGCTTAAATTTAAAACTTATAGTAGGATTTTAACACAGAAAGGAATGAAGTCTGGTGCAGTTAAAATTGTCACCTAAAAATCATTATTTCTAATTTTACATTTTTTAAAAAACAGAAAAAGTGCAGACAAGAATTAATTTTCTTAGTGTATACTTCATTTTAACACATTCCTCCAGAGTTAAACAGTTGAGTTTTACCATTTGTTAATCCATTCAGCTGACCTTCGGCTCTGGTGAGAGCACATTTAGCTTAGCTTAGCATAAATCCTTGAATCAGATTAGACCATTAGCATCTCGCTCAAAAATCACCAAACAGTTTTGATAATGTAAACTGGACTCTCCTGTAATTACATTGTGTACTTGATTAATAATCAAGTTCCTTGATTATTATGCCTGAATGAGAGCATAGTTCCTATAGGCACATCAGCCTAGAAAATAGCAGCTTTACATTAATAATTCATTATTCGTTAATTTCAAAATAGCAGCTTTTCATTCCCTCGGTCTTATAAAAGATGTAACCACATAATATTCAAGTTTTAAATAGGAAAATAATCTAAACTCTTTGGTCATTTTTGAGTGAAATGCTAATGGTCTAATCCGATTCAATGATCTATGCTAAGCTAAGCTAAAAGTGCCCCTGCTAGACCCAGAAATTGACTGAATGGATTAAAAAATGGTAAAACCCAAGTGCTTATCTCTACGAGACTTCTAAAATGAGAATAAATCTTCCTCGTGTGTACTTCTTTTTAATTTATTCCTCTAGAGTTAAACAGTTGAGTTTTTACCACTTATTCCATTCAGCTGACCTCCGGCTCTGGTGAGAGCACATTTAGCTTAGCTTAGCATAAATCATTGAGTTGCATTAGACCATTACCCTCTTGCTCATAAATCACCAAAGAGTTTTGATAATGTAAAGCTGGACTCTTCTGTGGTTACATCGCGTACTTGAGTAATAATCACGTTCCTTGATTATTATGCCTAAATGAGAGCATAGTACCTATAGGCACATCAGCCTAGAAAATAACAACTTTTTATAAATAATTAATTAATTTCAAAATAGCAACTTTTCCTTAAGTTAACTACATAACATTCAAGCCTTAAATAGGAAAATAATTTAAACTCTTTGGTCATTTTTGAGTGAAATGCTAATGGTCTAATCCGATTCAATGATCTATGCTAAGCTAAGCTAAAAATGCTCCTGCTAGACCAAGAAATTGGCTGAATGGATTAAAAAATTATAAAACCCAACTGCTCAACACTAGGGGAGTTGTAAAAAGAGCCTATTTTCAAAAAAAGTGCAGTGTTCCTTTAAGAACTTCTCATTTACCTGCACATCTTACGACACTACTGTATCTTAAACTTGTCCGTCACCCTGTCTGTCTCCTACATATACATGCACACAGACTATATGTGGCCCCTTGGTCGCTCTCTCAGCTCAGGAAGAGAAATCAATAGCCACAAATTAATCATTCTGCCTAAGGCAATCCAGCAGAAAGGGGGAGGGTTGGAGAGGTGTGCATGTACTGTATGTGTGTTGCTGAGGAAGAATTGGCAGTAGTACATGTTCAGACATTTGATTTAAGCTCTCCTTATGGCTAAACCAACATTATTTCATATCGGGGGTGGAAGTGATACTGTTACCTTAATGGTTATTTTGCTTGTTGTGGTGTTTTGTTATTGAGCTCGTTTTTCTTGTTCTGTTCATGTCAGTCAGGAACCTGTAGGAAAGGAGACTAGGTCACGTCTTCAAAGGGAAAGTTCACCCAAAGCTGAAAATTGTGCAATCATTTACTCACCTTGAATTGTTCCAAACTTTTATGACAGGGGTCACCAATCTCGGTCCTGGAGGGCCGGTGTCCCTGCAGAGTTTAGCTCCAACTTGCCTTAACACACCTGCCTGGATGTTTCAAGTATACCTAGTAAGACCTTGATTAGCTTGTACAGGTGTGTTTGATTAGAGTTGGAGCTAAAATCTGTAGGGCACTGGCCCTCCAGGAACAAGTTTGGTGACCCCTGCTTTATGAGTTTCTTTCTTCTGTTGAACACAACAGAAGATATATTGAAGATAGCTAGTAACCTGTAAGCATTGACTTTCTATGGAAGTCAGCGGTTACAGAATTTTCAAATTCTTCAAAATATCTTCTTTTGTGTTCAACAGAAGAAATAAACTCAAAGGTTTGGAACCACTTGAGGGTGAGAAAATAGTGAGTCAGTTTAAACTTTTGGGTGAACTATCCCTTTAAGTCAGTGTAAAATTTCAATTAAAAATGTAAAGATATTCAAAGTTGAACTTAATATATTTAATAAGTGTGACTGATGTAAGCTGAGATGAGTAGAAAAGTTCACTTGATTTAACTAAAGAAATTGAAGGCAGCAAGATGTTTTTACAGTGCAGGTTATTTTCAGAAAACTTGATTTGAAAATAGTTAGAGGCTTTTTTTTTCATTAAAAAAACACTAGAACAGTGTTAAATATCTTTCTGACTCATGCACTTACATTATATTAAATGTTTTAAAGAATGTTAAGATCCAGAGTAATAAGCAATTTTAACTAGTGACAGAGTGTGCCCTGAGTCGCCATGCTGATGCTTTATGATATACAACCCCTACTTTGTGATGTTATGATGTTATACACCCCTATTTCCTATTTGGTTTTATAGAAAACAGGGAAACACCAAAGATGCTTTAATGTGTTTTATTAGTCCGCACGGAACAGTATTACAACAGAACTCGGTAACACTTTATTTTGAGGGTCCATTTGAGTATTAGTAGACTGTCTGATACTGCTCTTTCAACAGACATTTAACTGACTATAGGAAACTTTGCAAGCACATGTCAACTTACACTAACCTTAACCCTGACCCCAACACTAACCCCAACCTAACAGTCTACTTATAATCTAATGAAAATTAGTTGGCGTGTAGATGCAATGTACCTTAAATTCAACAAACGGACTATCAAAATAAAGTGTAACCCAGAATTCTAATATGTATTTAGTATGATAAAGTAGTATAGCATGGTATGGTACGATCACGACGTCAACTGTGTCATAATAAAAGCTCTGCTGTTTTCCTGCCATACTCGTCACACACTCATCTTTCATCAGCAATTGCTTCAGTGTTCTCAAAAACAGCTGCAAACCTAACTCTGCATCATATCATGATGATAAGTTTTGAATACATTAGCTATTCATCCATGGACATGATTTCTCCAGGATATCATGAAGACTACAAATCCTAAGAGTCCACTTAGTCACGGTTTTCTTTCTTTCTTTCTTTCTTTCTTTCTTTCTTTCTTTCTTTCTTTCTTTCTTTCTTTCTTTCTTTCTTTCTTTCTTTCTTTCTTACTTTCTTTCTTTCTTTCTATTTATCTATCTATCTATCTATCTATCTATCTATCTATCTATCTATCTATCTATCTATCTATCTATCTATCTATCTATCTATCTATCTATCTATCTATCTATCTATCTATCTATCTATCTATCTATCTATCTATCTATCTATCTATCTAATAGTCTGTCTGTCTGTCTATCTGTCTGTCTGTTTTTCTAGTGCTTTTACAATGTAGATTGTGTCAAAGCAGCTTAACATAGAAGTTATAGTAAACTGAATCTGTGTCGGCCCAGTTCAGTTCAGAAGTTCAGTTCAGCTAAGTTCAGAGTAGTTTAAATTTCACTGTTGAAAGTCCAAACACTGAAGTGCAAATCCATCGATGCGCAGCTTCACAAGTCCCAAACCAAGCAAGCCAGTGGCGACAGTAGCCAATTGACAAAAGCTAAGGGAAAAAAACCTTGGGAGAAACCAGCCTCAGTTGGTCATGATCATTTCTCCTCTGGTTTTAAATATGCTATTGTAAATATGCAAGAAAAAAAAACATCTTTTTATTTTGTTTTCTAGTATATGTCTTCTAGCTGCAAAAATCTCAATCTGACAAGTTTTATGACGCAAGTGACAAAGTTTGAGCATGCAAATTTCTGTCATGCGGCGCTTCGAAAAAGAGGTTGGATTAAACAAGATGATTAGACATTTAAAAAAGCGAGCTCCATATTTTAAATTTCTGTCCAGAGAGGTCATATTTTGACCTTCAATTGGTCTCACACAGTCACGTAATGCAATTTCGCAGGTCAGAGTTTACCAAGCTTGAAATTTGCAAAGCAGCTAACTGTACTGTAACTTTCCGGTTTGTCACAATTGCTTGCATATATATGGAAGTTTATGGGCCGAAAAGCGCAGTGTGACTACAGGATTACAGGCTTTAACATTTTCTTTGTAAAATAGCCAGGTTGTCACCTCAGAATTATAAGCTTCTATCTGATATTTTTGTCAAAATTGAGTTGTTCACATGTTCTTATTAAATGACAACTTATTTACATTATGTGAAGTTTTTAAGTTGTTTACATTTTAAGTGACTTTTTATTTAAAAAACAAAAAAGTTTTATCTACAAACTTGAACTCTAGCTTGGCTCTATAAGGTTCTTTCTGTGAGCCAATCAGCATTTCGAATGCATGCACGAGGACCAATCAGGATCAGCTTTCTTTGTCACTCCGCTGGACTTCTTGGTTGACAGCAGAAAAGACCAAAAAGAAACACAAAATCAGAGTCGACTAAATAATGCCGCACCACACAAAACTGAGAAGAAACCTGCAACGGAATAGATGTGTGTAAATGTGATGATTTAGAAGCATTTTTTGACATTGAGATGAAATGTTTAATTTTACATTGTTGAAAAAGAAACAGTTATTAAAAAAATAGTTACTATAAAAAATATTTGAAAAAATAGATATTTGTGTATATATTCATTCATTCATTCATTTTCAACTTATCCAGCACATGTTTTACGCAGCGGATGCCTTCCAGCTGCAACCCATCTCTGGGAAACATCCATACACACTCAAACACTACAGACAATTTAGCCAACCCAATTCACCTGTACCACATGTCTTTGGACTGTGGTGGAAACCGGAGCACCCGGAGGAAATCCACGCGAACGCAGGGAGAATATGCAAACTCCACACAGAAACACCAAATGACCCAGCCAAGGCTCGAACCAGTGGCCTTCTTGCTGTGAGGCGACAGCACTACCTACTGCGCCACTGCGTTGCCTTGTGTAAATATAGTCAGTGAAACATTTGTCAGTGTTTATTAAACTCATTTGCTCATTGTCTGTTTTCTTTTAAAAACTGTTTCTTTTTTTAAAGTCTTTAAATTTGATATTAAGTCTTGAAGGGCAAATACTTAATTTAAGTCATGGGACATATAATTCAATAATTTATATAAAGCATATAGTTCAATAAATATTAACTTATTAATTACATAAAATTAAAATCTGTACTGGACAAAATATTTACCACAGCCTTGTATGCTTAATTTGAACAAGAAAAAATATTTATCCTAAAAAATTAAATAAATGTTACAGAAAGCAAAAATTAAACCTTTTCAAGCATCAACATATTGTTACGACACCAATTTTTATTATTTTTAAATTAAATTAATAAGCAGACTGATTGTATTTCTTGAAAAGTAATGCCTCAGTTAATGATCTGCCAGATAGAACCTTATAATTCCAAGCGGAAAATGACTGTGTAGAATTAGAAGCTTCTATCTGCATTTGCCCTGTTTGTTTTGCAATTTGCAAATTTAAGAGAATCTTGATAATTTACATGTTGAGTACATTTAGGGTCTCCGTCAGAACTGTTACACACATATTGTTTGCTATATGGAATGCAAAAACTTTGAAGCTCAATATCTCAAAATCATTTAAAACGCAGATAGAACTTCATAATTCCAAGGTGACGAGGTATAACACCTATAGCTAGCTTAAAGCAAAAAGACCATCAGTCAAACCATCTTGTTGTTTGTTTTCAGTGGGTACATTATAAGGAGAAATATAAGCATTGTTTATGTAAAGCAAGTAAGGACTGCACAGCTAATCATTTCGCTAGTGATCCAGAAAAGAGGCTGACTAAGAGGTGGCTCAATATTTACCTTATGTAAATGACTCATCATCATATGCCATGCAACATCAGTGGCCTTTGCGGTTTCTGGCACGTCTGTTAATGGAGAGTGTGCGAGTGCAGAGAATGAGATGAGAAACGGAAACATTCAGATCCTTACTGCCAGGTTCATTCTGCTACCGCGGTCATAAACAGACTGAAAAGTCATATCCCACTTATAGTTTCTGTCAGCCTGTGGGCGACACTTGATTAGTTTCAGAGTAGTTTGCAAGAATTTTGGCTTGTATGTGAATGTGAACACATCTATCTTCAGCCCACATAATACAGCGTGTTCATAATGTGCTTTGTAAGTGCAGAGCATTGTTGGATCCCTTTATTTTTTACATCTGTGTAAATAAAAGTATATATTATAATAAAATAATAATCATATCAATAATACATGTTATATAATAGTAATAATAATAAAAATAATAATAATAATAATGACAATGTATTATCATTATTATTTTTATTATTATTATTATTATTATTATTCATTCATTAATTTATTCATTCATTCTCTTTTCGGCTTAGTCCCTTTATTAATCCGGGGTCGCCACAGCGGAATGAACTGCCAACTTATCCAACACATGTTTTACGCAGCGAATGCCCTTCCAGCCGCAACCCATCACTGGGAATTATTATTATGATTATCATTATTATTAATGTAATTATTATTATTGTTATTATTATTATTGCAAAGCTAGTTAACTGGCTATGGTCCTAGTCATTAGTATAATTTATATATGACGTAACTGAGCCTCAGTATTGATTGGAACTTACTGACACATTTATATCAGTCCCAGTCTGAACTTCATGTCCTTGTAAATAATGCTTCAAAACAAGCAGTTCAAGTTGGTGAATGTACACATACATAATTAATGCATATGCAACTACTATTGAGTGCCTTGAACAGGAGGCACAATAATAATATACGCAGTTGTGCCATTCAAAAGGTTTCAGCGATTGTCTGTGACACAAAGTTAAACACAGTCCACTTTAGAAGTGCTGCGGTGTAAAAGTGAAAGACTGCAAATGAGCTATTCTACCTGAGAGACCGAGAAAATTACACAGGAGGCATAAGAGCAGATGTTATTGATCCACCCCCTCAACACAGCACCTGCTTAGCAGAGAAGCCGCCCTGAAGCCCACACACACCGCAGGACGCTGAGAAACACTTACAGCCAGCGTACAAATCATGGATGCTTACACACACACACGCACACACAGACAGACATCCACATACAGTAAACACTAGTGGTGTAAAGTATCAAGTTACAAATACTCAAAGTACTATAATTTTACAAATTTCCTATAATTAAAAAGGTTTTTAATTTTTAATCATTTTACATACATTTTAAGTGCTTCATTGGTATTTTTGCTGCAATATTTACTTCAACCTGCAAGCAGTACTTTATACTGTTTGTTTATTTTATCTAGTCTACAGTGATTGCAAGTAGAATAATCAGTGTCCAATCAAATTGGCAACATAGTCTCATTCTGAAAACGTAGCCCTACTGTATATACATTTCTGGAGATTGCGAATTATGTAGCCAGAAGTACCTATGGCTGCATTTCTTCTTTAAATGAATGCTACAGGGCGGTATGACGCTGTTCCTTTTTTCGCGCTTACCAGCTGAGCGCTTACTTCTGTATGGACAGCTTTCCGGCTGTTACCAGTTTGTCCAGTTAGCTTACCATGTACGTCGGAGGACTTGAGACACAGAGAGCAGTTGACCACGACGACGGTCAATAAGTGTTTTCGAAAAAACTACTGCTTGGGTTTAGGGAAGGAGAAGGGTGGGTCAGTCGATCGGTCAGTCAGTCAGTCAGTCAGTCGACAGTCGCGAATGACACTCACAAGATATATTTGAGATCTAAAAAACTGTACACAGTGGCGTGGCAACGCGGTGGCGCAGTAGGTAGTGCTGTTGCCTCACAGCAAGACGGTCGCTGGTTTGAGCATCGGCTGAGTCAGTTGGCATTTCTGTGTGGAGTTTTTATGTACTCCCCGCTTTCATGTGGGTTTCGTCCGGGTGCTCCAGGTGAATTGGGTAGGCTAAATTGTCCGAGTGTGAATAAGCGTGTATGGATGTTTCCCAGAGATGGGTTTCAACTTGAAGGGCATCCACTGCATAAAACTTATGCTGGATAAGTTGGTGGTTCATTCCACTGTGGCGACCCCAGATTAATAAAGGGACTAAGCCGAAAAGAAAATGAATGAATGTACACAGCGGCCTTTGGTGGATTCGTGAAAATAAAAACTGCAAAAAAACGCAGCTCCTGGGACGTATTTGGCGGCCTCCAAAAATGTATATGGCCGTATGCTCTTAGAAGGAGCCTGGGTTGCAAATTGTGCATGAAAAAGCAGCATCAGACAGACTGACCTCGAGACATGGACACTTTGTAAATGAGGCAAATGTACAGTGTGGATACATTAAAAGTGTCCAAGAGGACGTTAAATCATTACTCAAAGACAAAAGGTTGTTTAGACTGCATGTCACTGATGAGAAGAGGAAGGATGCCTGATATGTGTGATGACTGAAATGGCCAAATGGCCCTAAATAATAGCTACTGTAAATGCACTACAGAATATTACGTTTTCAAACTCATGCACAAGTTGCATGTTTAGTTCTGCACAAGTTTAGTTTGAAGTGCCAACTGCTGGATATTCATAGCTTGTTAATCAGGGTTCAAAATGCATAGTGTTTACATTGACTACATGTACATGGACATCAGTAATCAAATTATTACCTTAATCTAATTAAGACAATAATAAGATTAAGGTGTTGACATGAGTTGCTTTATGAATGTTCCTTTCGTGATCCCGTTTTACATGTTATAGCACATTTGATTAATGTCATCGCATCACCACACTATCCACATTTCTTCCGGAGTTTCATGAAATTTTGACTTAACTGCAGTTTGACACTTTCACTTTCGTTCAGGAACATTTCATGCATGCCCCCATGACAAACGAGATATTGGATGCAGGATGCAACTGCTGGAAGAGTGTTGTTTTAATGGAAGTTCATACCGCACGCTGAATGAAAGAAAAAACCTTCAGCTTTTCACAGTGCAGGTGTCTGTGGTCTGCACTGACTTGGTAGGTGCAGAGAGTGGCAAACAGCCATGTGTGTGTGTGTGTGTGTGGGGGGGGTGTCTGAGGGTGTAGACTATCCTGTCGCAAAACGTAGCGAAAAGTCTTACATGATGGTAATAGTTTGATTAAGGTGTTTACATGTCTGTGCTGCACTTCAATAATGCATCTAAAATCAGCATACTCCACACGTGTTAATTTGATTTCTCTTTAGTTCGATTATGACCTTAATCGGATTAAATTATTTAAAAATCGCTGTTTACATAGTAGACTCTTAATCAGAGTATTGTCTTAATCACATTCAAATCGAATTATTGGTGTGAACGTATTCATTGTCACAGCTAAATTTTGCCATTTACTGTAGGTTACACAGATTTTAGTTTACATGTAAACACATTCTGGTCTGCTTATTATAGGTGCATATATTAATTTAATGTGTTCTCGCATAAAATTAATCCCATATTTTAAATGTATAGTTCATGAATGGAAAAAAAAATTACTTACAAAAATTTTAATTTAGCATTTTCAGAACTCTTCGCACCGCTTATAAGCACTAAAGCAGAGATGACCAAAGTAGGGCCCACCTTTGATTTGGCCCACCATGCCATCTGAAAAGAGAGGGAGAATGATGGGGGAGGAGGTTGGGATGAATGCCTTTGTCAATGATCGTCATTTCAAATTTAACGTAACCTTTTGTTTCTTTGTTTTATTGCTGAGCTACAAAAAAGCCAACTGAAATGAAATGATTCAATTAAATCTGACTCAAATGAATCTGACTTTCAAAATCTAAATACCGTTAGCAAACTGCACAAGATTTCTGCGAGCAAATCAAAGTAAGCTTGACTAGTGTAATCAGCATTAAACTTGTGTTATAAATAAGATGTTTATGTTTTACTGTAATAAGTTCATTGTAAAATGTTTAAAATGATACAGCATTGGTCACTGTGATTTAAAGCAACATTTTTTTGTTATTTTTAAATATTACAGATTAAATTAGAAAATTACCCAAGTTAAAATTTTATATATACGGTTTGGTATACATTCGACCCACAGCCCTCAGTCAAGTTTGCTTTTTGGCCCTTTATAGGAAAAAGTTTGAGCTCCCCTGCACTAAAGCCATGCACTTGCACAAGGAACATCCCATTTAGCACCTAAAACGAATATTTTGCCACATCTGCAAATATTCTCTGACCATAACACCCATGAAACTGAATTTCCTGAAAAAAACTGTCCAAACAAACTGGGGAAACGCATAATTATAAGTAAAATTAGAGGCGGTGTTGCTGATTTTTATATGACCAGAGTTTGTAGACACATCATATTATGAGTAAACCAGCAGCTCCAGGTCTTGTTTATCCTTTTCTTCCAATTCAAACTCACACCAAAAATGCCTTCTCTCTCTATTTCTCTAGACTGGCTGCTTTTATAGTAATCTTCATAATCCATGGGACGCAGCATTATCGATTGGCTTTGATTTGTTATCTTTTATGGTCCAGAAGATCAGGCTCAAGTGTAGCTGCTGCTGTTAGAGGAGATCCAGATCATTTTACAGATGAGTTCAGTGCTCCATGTGATACACAAAGCTGGCTGTTTCAAATGGCAATTTATGAGCCTCCGTGGGTGCCTGTGTGAACTGTGCACATTTTAATAAGGAGAGCTTGCACCAAGAAGATGTAATGTATATTAATAATATCTGTAAGAGGGTCTTGAAGGTTCCAGTGGCGTACATGTGGAAATTGGTTGGTGAATTCTGTGCTCAGTCACTCTATATCAATGTTATTGTACTGAAGTAAAAATAAAAACTGTTCATAGTAGAAACTGAGAGTAGACTAAAACACATTTACATACCATTCACCAGGGATTCATTTATTTAATCGAACATGCAGCATTCTTGGATAAATCGAAAGACAAGAAATGTTTAACTGAATTTCATTGAAACTGAAATAGTTTCAAACATTATTTCTTAACTCTCACTTTTGATTAATTAATCTTTATTCAAAACGGGATAAAAAATCCATTTCATTTTTATATAAGGGATATTTAAGAATAGCAAGGTTTCAGTTGTTGCAAAGGAAACATTTTTAAATTATATAAACGTTTATTTGTTTGTTTTAATTTGCAAAAAAAAAAAAAGGAGCACAATGTAGTTGATAAGAATTAAATTTTTTTATTGATTTTTAACATATATTAAATATACTCACTGACCACTTTATTAGGTACACCTTACTAGTACCGGGTTAGACCCCCTTTTGCCTTTTGAACTGCCTTAATCCTTCATGGCATAGATTCAACAAGGTACTGGAAATATTCCTCAGAGATTTTGATCCATATTGACATGATAGCATCACGCAGTTGCTGCAGATTTTTATTGGCTGCACTTTCATGATGTGAATCTCCCGTTCCACCACATCTCAAATGTGCTCTATTGGATTGAGCTCTGGTGACTGTGGAGGCCATTTGAATACAGTGAACTTATTGTCATGTTCAAGAAACCAGTCTGAGATGATTCGTGCTTTATCACATGGTGTGTTATTCTGCTGGAAGTAGACATCAGAAGATGGATACACTGTGGTCATGCTTTCATGTTGAACCTACCATCTGAATGTCGCAGCAGAAAACAACACTCATCAGACCAGGCAACGTTTTTCCGAACTTCTAGTGTCCAATTTTGATGAGCCTGTGTGAACTGTAGCCTCAGTTTCCTGTTCCTAGCTGACAGGAGTGGCACCCAGTGTGGACTTCTGCTGCTCTTGCCCATCCGCTTCAAGGTTCAATGTGTTGTGCGTTCAGAGATGCTTTTCTGCATACCTCGGTTGTGGTTATTTGAGTTACTGTTGTCTTTCTATCAGCTCGAAGCAGTCTGGCCATTCTTCTCTGACTTCTGGCATCAACAAGGCATTTGTGCCTACAGAACTGCAACTCACTGGATATTTTCTCTTTTCCGACCATTGTCTGTAAACCCTAGAGAAGGTTGAGCATGAAATTCCCAGTAGATCAGCAGTTTCTGAAATACTCAGACCAGCCCGTCTGGCACTAACAAACATGCCACATTCAAAGTCACTTAAATTACCTTTCTTTCCCATTCTGACGCTCGGATTGAACTGCAGCAGATCGTCTTGACCATGTCTACATGCCTGAATGCATTGAGTTGCTGCCATGTGATTGGCTGATTTGAAATTTGCATTAATGAGCAGTTGGACTGGTGTACCTAATAAAGTGGTCGATGAGTGCATATTAAATATATAAATCACACTGTAATGTTAATATGAGGGAATGATCTATATTCCATTAAATATAAATCTATAACACTCTACAATGTACTGTTAATATGAAGACATTTCTCTTATGTATATAATTCATAATGCATTTTGAAGAAATTTTATATGGATATATAATATATATTTTATTTTATATAAGGAATTCTTCTGTACTCATATTCACTAGTTTACAAAAATTAAATATATAAAAATACACACAAATGTGACAAATGGGACAGAATGCTCTCACTATCAAAAAACCTGGAAATACAACAGTACATACAATTGATAACACTTAAAAATAAGCTGGAATTACCAAATAACTTTCTTGCCAGCTGAATAGCATGTGTAATTTCTGCATATCTGCTTCTGGTTATGTGTTTGTGATATTAGATATTGCCGGGCTGTGTCTCAGTGGTAGGGCAGCGGCCGCTGTGAGCTAAATCAAATTAGCACCTGGTCGGCGAGGGCTCTTGGCTGGCCAGTGGCTGTGTTAATGAGAGCAGCCGAGTTTCAGTCGCTCAGTGTGTTTTACACAGAACACACACGTACACGCGGCGCAGCGGAAGTGTGAACACACCCCCTGCCAACCTTGTGTTTGCAGAGCTAAGCACATGTGTTTCTCCTTAACCGTCCACATCTGCAGTACAGAAATACCATCTTCAACACACTTCAGTACTCTTCAATAGAAGCTGTTTTCTGTAAATCCAGAATTGCACTGATATTCAGAAAATGTTCAGCTCAAGGTTTGACCAAAAAAGCATTGGAGAGAAACTTTTTGTTCATTTAGACTAAACTACTTTGCATAGAGACTTAAATTTATTTAGTATATTGGTTTATTCATTCGGGGGTCACTGTGGTGCAGTGGGTAGCACGATCGCATCACAGCAAGAAGGTCGCTGGTTCGAGCCCTGGCTGGGTCAGCTGGCATTTTTGTGTGGAGTTTGCATGTTCTCTCCGTGTTCGTTTGAGTTTCCTCCGGGTGCTCCGGTTTCCCCCACAGTCCAAAGACATGTGCTACAGGTGAATTGAATAAATCCTTGGATGTAGTGTATGAGTGTGAATGCAAGAGTGTATGGGTGTTTCCCAGTGACATAGTTTGAACTGAAACATGAAGACACAACAGAATGTACAGTATGAGAGAAGTATGGAGTGACATTAAAAAAATCTATAGGTCAAAGTGACAAACTGGAAGCTTTGAATATCTTCTTTTCATGTCTTCTTAATGCGAATTTTGTCACTGTTTTGTAGCACACTAGCTCATAGACATCCTAACAGACTGATACTAACAATTAAACAACTTTATTTCGATGTCACAGGTACTATAATACATATTTTTGAAGCATTGCAAAAGAAACAAGTGATGTAAATGCAAATTTAGAAGAAAAATGCTCTTTTTTATGCACTCTTGATGTGGTTTTTAACTTAATGTGCATTTGAATAAACAAATAAACTCAATAAATTTATTTAGTGCTTTTCTGGACACTCAAATTGCTTTACACATTTTTGAGGGATATCTCCTCATCCACCACCAGTGTGCAGCATCCATCTGGATGATGCGACGGCAGCCATATTGCGCCAGACCTCACATCACACACCAGCTGATTGGTGGAGAGGAGACAGAATGAAGCCAATAATGATATTAGGAGGTCATGATGGACAGTGGGCAAATCTTAAAGACGGTGCTCACTGAGCAGTATAGAGTGCCCATCAATATACTGGGGCATTAGGACCCACACAGACCACAGGTTGAGTGCCTCCTGCTGGCCTCACTAAGACAACTAGTTTTCCCATGTGGTCTCCTATACAGGTACTGACCGGGCACAGCCCTGCTTAGCTTCAGTGGGGGGGGTCATGTAATAGTTGCAGAGAGCTAGCTTTCAATATTACCGGCTCTCAGAATTACACGCATGTGACTCCATTATACTAGCTTTGTTTACTGTTGGTTACTAGGTTACCAATACTACATTTAGCTGCTCTAAACACTTGATGGAAACGCAACTAATTCACATTTGATTGTTTTTTGGGATCTTTGAAGATTGACAATTCGCTTCATGTTAGGATGTTACATATTGGCAGAATGTAAAACTTAAGTCAATATTTTTCCCACTGAGTTTGGCCTTTTTTTCTGTGTAGGTCTATGCTTCCAACTGGGGAGTTATGGAGAGTTGTCTCTAATGTTACATCTTAAAAAGGGTTTTTTTTTGTTTTTGTTTAGTTTTTTCTGGTTTCCAGAAGTGTGACTTTGTTTCTGACAGTTTTAAGATATAATTTTCTTTCTGAGAACTGCAAGAAACCCTGTAGTAAATTTTGGGAGCAACAGTGAGTTACAATTATAATTTTATTTTCATTAAAGTAAATATTCTTCAAAATTGCAAGATAAAAAATACAATGAAAACTAAAAGTAACCTGAATTGTACGTTATTCAAAATACTGTTGTTTTTCTTGCAGTTACTGGTTTTTATCTTGCAATACCAAATTGTGTTGAATTTTATATTCACAGTAACTTCAAAGCGGATCTTATGCTGCATTTCAGTTATGCAGTACTTAAAATATTATATTTAGTTGCTTTTTAAGTATTTCCCCCAATAAATGAAAAAATGTACACTTTTCAAATATAAAACAAATACCAATATTTCGTCAAATCCAGGACTCATCGCATCAGTCAAAATTCAGATATGTGTGAAAAATGATCACTTGCAAAAATAATATATTCATCAGCATCAGAAACATAAATGATTACCATAAATAAAAATATGTGAGTTTTAATCTTTAAGAAATAAAAATATCTTTAAAGAAAGAAAACACAAACTTGGTTATGCTTTATACACATGTACCATACATGCACTTGTGATGTATTTGCCGTAGAAAGTGCTTAGTGAAATAAGAAAATTACTGCACTCAGAAAATGGTAAGGTTTACAGTTATTATTACCTAGCAACTGCATGTCCACTATGATTAGTACATGCAAAAATGTATACATGAATTGTACTTATCACAGTCATTACATAATCTGGGTATTAACAATATGCCTAAACCTAACCCATGTAGTTACAGTAATTTATATACACATTAAGTACACATTATGTACTGTACATGACGAGTTCAGAATCAAAAACCTCTATGCGTCACCTGAATATTTCTTCTAAAATGAGCACTTATTTCAGGCTCCTGTGTGTGGATTTAGTAATTTCACATTTATGGCAAAGAATATGCATTTTTCATTGACCTTAACGTAAAATAACGGAACATAAACACACGAGCTTGTAAAAAAAAAAGCTCATTTTAGAAGAAAATTTTAGACGACAGAGTTTTTTGGCATCTGAACTCTTTACATGTTCTGCCAGATAATTTTAATCCAAATGAAGTCAGTCCTATTCAACACCTTTTGTTTCAAGTAAATATGTTTTTGAAGAATATTGAGATGTTTTCTTTCCTCTCTCTCTCCCTCTCTCTCTTTTCTTTTCTAAAACGTGACAAAATTCATATTAGGAACACATTTTCTTGGCTGTATGTGGGATTAAACACCTTTAAGGCAACATGAACACAGTGTGCCGTCGCCTGATATAGATACCGAGAGAAGGAGAAAGAGAAGGGAGAGAGAGAGGAGGAGAGAACAGCACATGCAGATCTTTGACCAGCTGTTTTTAGATCGTCCTCCAGTCCCCGTTAACTCTACGCCCCGTTCCTCTCCTCCATGTGCTCATTCACTTCTTTTATCCCCATCACCTCTTAACTCTTTTTCATTGTGTCTTGACTGTAGTTTGGCCTGGAACCTTGCGAATGCCTGTTTTCCCCTCCCCCTTGCACCCTCAAGTCGTGTGCTGTTTCTTTGTGAAACCTTTGTGCATCTTGACCTTTAATTCGTTCTCATTCACATGTGGGTCCTGTGGCTCTTTGTTTAATGAATCTGTCTGCATCATTCATTTGGAGTTCTGTTCTGTTCTCTGCTCTTTTCTTGAAGGTGAAAAATGAATTGAGGATGACCCAAAAAAAGTTTGCCTGGAAACTAGGATAAGAACAACTGTTGTCCTACTAGCGACACCATGTGCGGTAAATAGACAGGGTGACATCTGACGCGTAAGCTCTTCACAGATCCCTCGCGCTTACATGTTCAGGAGATTCAGAAAGGAACAAGCCGTTTTTGGAGATGTTGACCTGAAGGACAGCCATACAATTCTTTTGAGGGGCAACTGTGAGAGTCCGTTCGCATTTCTTACACTTTGTAATATAAAAATAAAAAAAATTAAAAATCAATAAATTCTAAATTTCTCTTTTTGATAAAGATTATTATTATCATTATTATTATTATAATGTACTATCTATTGTTTTATATTTCAGTAAAACATTTAATACAATAGATTCAAGATAACAAAACACTCAATTTCTTTGATGTATTCCAATTTTTTAATTATATTTATTTTTTTAATTCTATTTTATTAGCAGTGCCCACAGTGGAATGAACCAACAGATATTAAAACAAAAATATTTTAATACAAATTACTATTTATATTTTTAAAATGTATATTATATATAAATTGTCTAAATTATATATATTTTTTAATATTCATTTTTTATTGCTGTAGATATAGATAGATAGATAGATAGATAGATAGATAGATGGATAGATGGATAGATGGATAGATGGATGGATGGATGGATGGATGGATGGATGGATGGATAGATAGATAGATAGATAGATAGATAGATAGATAGATAGATAGATAGAAAATAATATAAATACAAAAATATATAAATACAGTATATACATGAGCAATATCACATGTGCGATATGGCTGTATATTGGTACTGGTGGAGGGCATGCGTTAGTGTCCCACCAGTGACAAAATACAGCCATATCGCATTGCTAGTGATATTGCGTTTATGTAAAACAGTTTGACGGCATAATCATGTATATAAAAAAGAAATTCAAGCACAGAGAGTCTAAAAATCCTTTTATGTGAGGAACTGCTTTCTGCCGCCGTTCATTCACATCCGCAACTGACCATCAGAACAGCAGAAACCGTTGCTACTTCACCAACGTCACTTTAGTGTTTGAATGATTCTCTAGCGTAATGTCTAAAGTGATGACAAAACAGGTGATTTTGCTGACATTTTAAGATTATGAGGCTGAACAGCATGAAATGTCATCAGTCTAGAGACATTTTCCAGTATTTCTCTGTTGCAATTGGGATGTCACATTAATTAACCTTGAAAAAGCCAAAGCAACGCAAACACTACCAGATTACTGTTGTACCGATAAGGAAAACAACTACATTCTCACCCAAAAAAGCCTCAAAAGTGCATTATGTTGTCAAACAGCTGCAATATTTGTCAAACTGTAGTGAGTTTATTGATCTGCTGCCACTCTATGTGGGCGAAGTAATACACAAGAGTGAAGAGGCTGTGCGAGTTCTGATATTGCAGAATATTACATGGTTTTATATATACAAATAACTTTAACATTTAACATTTATAAATTTGCTAAATTTATAGAAAAACTGTGTATTATTCTATATTTTATTTTAAATATAATATAATATTTAAATACTATATTATATACAGTTGAAGTCAGAATTACTAGCCCCCCGTTTTTCCCAAATGATGTTTAACAGAGCAAGGAAATTTTCATAATATTTCTGATAATATTTTTTCTTCTGGAGAAAATCTTATTTGTTTTATTTCAGCTAGAATAAAACCAGTTTTTAATTTTTTAAAAACATTTTAAGGTCAAAATTATTAGCCTGTTTAAGCTTTTTTTTTCCGATTGTCTAAAGAACAAACCATCATAATACAATAACTTGCCTAATTACCCTAACCTGCCTAGTTAGCCTAATTAACCTAGTTAAGCCTTTAAATGTCACTTTAAGCTGTATAGAAGTGTCTTGAAAAATATTATTTACTGTCATCATGGCAAAGATAAAAGAAATCAGTTATTAGAAATGAGTTATTAAAACTATTATGTTTAGAAATGTGTTGAAAAAATCTGCTCTCCGTTAAACAGAAATTGGGGAAAAATATTCAGGGGGTCTAATAATTCTGGCTTCACATTATATATTTGTATAAGCTCAGCCCACCAGTTTATGTGGGCAGAATAACAGCTGAATTTTCTCTTGACACTTTTTCTTAACGTGCAATTTTTTAAATGTATTCATTTTTTTTTTCTTTAGCTTCTCTTGCTTTCTCTCTGGCATCCAATTTAGCCTATACTCTTCTCCTAAACATTCTCTCCTGTTTTTCTGCTTTCTCTCTTTCTTTACTGGAGCGTCCTGTCAGCTCTGATGACCTGGTTCTCAGTAACCGGTCTGGAGTCTCAGATTAGCTCTCCAGCGGAGGGAAAGAGTGAAGGATCATCTCTGCAGCTTTGATGTGAATTTCAGCTGGGTCAGATACTCTTGACTGCAGTCCCAGAGTAGCCCGTTTTGTATTTGCTGCACAGCGGTACCAAAGCCAGAACATTTTAGGAATTTATAAGCTTTGGTTGAGCTGGAACATCAGCAGTTTGTGCACTTCACACGCTGTCATCGGTGCCAGGGCCAGGTGGAGGAGAGAGAAAGCTGATATAAGTGACATAACTCAAAAGAAGAGAAAGGAGACGATAAAAAAAGAAGAGGTCATGTGAGAAAGAGAAGAGGAAAGAGCTTAAAATCAACTTTAGGAGAGAAAGAGGTCTGCCAGGAGAAGAGTTGATGGATGGACGCAATAAAGACATATAGATATACCTTTTCCACTATCTTAAACTACATGTGAAATCAAAAATTAGGTTTATTTTGCTAGAATATACTGTTATTAGGTGAACAATTAATCTGTGCAAGTTAATCTACTGAAAAAAAAAGTTTTGGAAATCTTTCATCAAAATCAGATCATTTGCTTCTGCGTTTGGAGTGGAGGTCCTTCTCTGATAATGTCAGTTTGACGCTTCAGATAAAAAAATTCGCACCACACCCATCTTACTGTTAGTTAAAGAAAGCCCCGCCCCATACTCAATATTCCATTTGAGTTGAAAGTACATTAACATACTGAAATAAAAGTCTCAGCAACTTCTGGTGCATGTGGACTTTACAGCAATCGCCTTTATTAGAGTTAGTGGTAGTGCCGGTTTGGGGTTAGTTTAACTGGTGAGGCTTTTGAGAACTGGTTTGTTTTTCCAAGGGCTAGAGTACGGGCACAGACCTAGACCCTGCAGGCTGTCATACATGTATATTCATTCCCCAAAGCAAAGTGTTGGGGGTAACACATTACAAGTATTTGAATTACATAATAATATTACTTTTCTAAGTATTGAGTAAAGTAACACATTACTTTTAAAAACTAAGTAATAATATTTGAGTTACTTATTATTTTAATTAATTAGATTTTAAAATATAAGTTACTGAATTAAATGAACAGTCACGTTGAATCACACACGCACTGAGAGAATGCAGGAACAGAAAGAAAGAAAGATGGCAGGACCTTACATTTCTGCGATGGGATTATTCTTATTATTTTGAACACATGGAAGAAAAGGAAAAGAGGATTATTGGAATGGACAGCGATTTTACTTTTTAATTAGACAAAAAGTACAAAAGTAGCAAACGCATTGCTTTTAGGCTTATGACGATAACCGTTTTCAAGGTATACCGCGATTTGGAAAAGATAAGGTTTTAAAACCGCCAACATTTTCTGTAATAACGTTCCTAAGGTATGTGTACGATTTTTTATTTACTTTTTTGTTGTTGTTTTTTTAGGACAACAGTATCTCCAGCAGAAATGATTTCCAAATATGTCGTTTTAAATTGTAAAGAAATCCGTGTTTTGGAACCTAATGAAGACAGCAGAAGTCAATGATTCATTTGAATTACTCAGCCTGACTTGTTTACTGCTGCAAAATATTTTAAATCTTTCATAAAATAAAATACATGGTGTTCAAAGAGGAATTTTTTTTTGTTTGTTGTTTTTTACCCAGACATTTAAAAAGAATATATTTTAGAGTAGTAATCACAATACCGTGATACCATGAAATATTTACCGTCAGAATTTTATACTTTAAACTGCTTTAAACTGTCATTAATCTGTATATACAACATGTGTAGCTCTGGGGTCAGGAAGTTCTCCTCCATTATCCTACATTAATCTTTCCTACATTAAAATCCTGCAAGTTCTAAATGATATCAAGCCTTAGCCAAGTCAGAAAAAGTATCTCAAAGTAACTCAAAAAGTAATGCAACCAGTTACTTTTCTTGAGGAGTAACTCAATATTGTAATGCAATACTTTCTGAAGTAACTTTCCTCAACACTGCGTTGCATTGTGTATCATTGATACAAATGCAACAATAAAATGTTCTTTTAAAAAAAAAATACTGCAACACTGCTGTAAACATCTTGGATTCCATACTGAAAGCATCTGTCATTAAGGTACAGTAGTCAACATTTGAAATGGATCAAAATAGTTTTTCAAAATAGCCCTGAGAGAAGAATGAGTGTTGTTAAATAGTTTTAGGACAACTTTGATGAAAGGCTTTGATTCACTTTAAATGTTGACTACGATACATGGCATATTTGACAAAACAGAACTTTTTTGCATTCACTTTAGAATTTGCGATGATGTGTACTTTTACCAGAGTGAAAAGTGAATTTAAATAATTTGGAAAAAAACAAGCATACAGGCTGTGCTTTATAACATCATCTTGAACTTGTGGACCACATCACGAAAATGATAGGCTACTTCATGCTTCACTTTTGTTAAGTGAAACATTTAGTGTAAGTCTTTAAGCTTTATTTATGTTTATTTAATATAAACCACTGTATTTCCCTATTGCAGACGTGCTAGCGGTATAATTAGGCAGCAATGTTCTGTGTTTAGGCTTCTGTTGTTTGGATGCAAAAAATAAACCCCTTAAAAGATTTTCTAGGGTCATAGACTGTTTATAACGTGTAATAGGAGGTGTCTTGTTCATATTTTGTAATATTCTTTTATTCATATTTGTCATTTTAAGCACAGAAGTGCTGTTTTAGTGTTTTCATTTCGATCCAACATTCATCTGTGCTTTGTGTGCTGATGAATGGGAAAAGTGATGCACAGTCTCTGTTTATCAAACTTGTCTCAGTTTTCTTTAAATGAAATAGGCTTAAATTAATCTGTTTTATAGTCCGCTCATCATATAAGTTTATAATTAATAATTAAAATGTAAATAAAAGCAAAAGTTTAATTAAAATTAAATTAAAATCAATTAAAAGTAAAACTAAAAGTAATAATAAATAGTAATGTCACATAGTCTAATAATAATAGATTATGGCACATTTTTACATCCTTGTCCTGTGATTGAAAAAAATAAATGCATTAACAGTCTAGCTTATAGACTTCTAAGCTCAAAAGTTGAAACTTAAGGTGTGCCAAGCACAAAAATAAACATAAATGAAAAATATAAAAACCTAATGTGATGCATTTTTATTTTTATACTTTTTGGCCCCCTCTAGCTCAAATGTCAATAGGCTAGAGAGCCAAGAGCCAGGTAGCACATCACTGAATATGTCTTTTTTTCTAGAAATGCAAACACAGAAATGCCAAATACAAACACAGCAACAACATTGGCAGGTATTGACGTTGTTATTGATGTTCGTGGCTTTAGGAAACTATGCCGGCATCCAAACACAGTGAATCTAATGTGTTCATGCTCACCATAATTTGTACAGACAGAGTGTACAAGCCAAAAAAAATGTTGTATAGCTGCTATATTTAAACATTTGTGGTCAAAAATTTCTGTTCAATCATGTTGGTCACGGTAACCCTGCCCTCAGCCTCTGACGCAAGTAGTTCTTACTTCTGCCAGCAGTATTTTGGTGCTACTGACAGTTTGAAACTACTCTCCTAAAAAAACCAAAGCAACAGACACCATCACAGAAGTTCTAATGGTTCCTATTACAAATACCATTAAAAACAGTACATTTTAATGTTTCCTGGGGTATCTTATAACATATTCCATTAGGATATATTGGTTTTAACATACCAGCAATAGAAGGCATAAACTTACCAGTAGAACCAAAGGATTATTATAATTTCTGTTAAAACCAATTTAATCTTGCGCTATAATCATTACAGTTTCTGTGATGTTTTTTTTTTCAACTCTAAACCAGCACTCAAACTCATAGTAAAAAAAAGGTGAGAGAGCGAGAGATCAAAATGAGAGAGAGAGAGAAAGAGAGAGAGAGAGAGAGAGAGAGAGAGAGAGAGAGAAAACAGCGTGGTGATGGAATGATAGAAAAATGACTGTGGGGTGCAGACCCCTTTTAGCTGAGCATCAAAGCTTAAACCTAGGGATCTCTGATCCTCAAAAGTCAACACAGATACTGACAAGATATAGATTGTGTGTGGAGGGGGGAGGGACGAGGGGGGTGGTGTGTGCTTGCAAATCACTGCCTAAATCTTTGTTTTAGAACTTTAGTTCTAACAAGTTCAGGTGGAGAACATAAGGAGCATTTTGAATGAAAATTGTAGCCTAAAATCGTTCTCTGCTGTCCACACTAGCCCTCCAGTTCCTCTAAATCCAGCAAGAATTTGTCTTTATACCTGGTGTAGCAGCACTACACTAAAAGCTTCAATATACTTCAAGTAAAACTGAAGAAGTGACATCATTTCATACTAAATCAGGCCAAAACGAACTTTGTGTCAGGCAGAGGCGTTGCGAGACATAAATCTCTACTGGGGCATGTCTTTGTAACATCTTTATTCCGGGATTACCACTCCTAATAAATACTCTTGCATATGAAGTAAATCATATCTCAAAGCATTAACTGAGGCGCTGGCAATTTTTACTGGGGCACGTGGCCCAAAATTGGGTCTAGCTATGCCCCTGGTGTCAGGAGTTCGAAACGGCTTGCCGTTCAGTCCAGCTGGTAACTACAATTGATCTGCAGTTAGTACAGTATGTGATGGGTAGATTTATACAAATCTAAATGTTGAGGCAAAAATGTAATTTAATAGTTAATTTTAAAAGTTCACACTTAGCTGAAGTTTGATAATAAAGCGTGTTTAGCATGCTGTCCCGGCAGAGAGCCCTGAGCTCAGAAGATTCTCGACCCCAAGGCTCCCTCCCATATGAAGGGCGGAAGGGGGGTTTGAGCTAGGGTAGGTCTTGAGAACTCCCCTGCTTGTGAATGTGTTAGCAATAGCTATGAGACGTAGCTGACTAAGAGTTGTCCATGATGCGACTATGGATTAGTCAATTAAGTTCAACTGTATGTCGGTGGGAGGAAACAGGGGAACTGGGGGAAAAACCCTTGCAAACACGGGGAGAACAAGCAAACTCCGCACAGACGACTGAAGTGAAAAACTCTGGTTATTTATAATGAGTTAGGATACGTCTGATTGGCACAGTATGTGTAGCTGATGTGGGACCAGCCATGGTCAATCATTAGCATGTGATCCTCTCGAAACTAGTTCATAAATAAACCACACCTAAAACTTTGTGATTGGGATCTTCCACTTTTTAGCATAATTGTAGTGCTTCTCACATTTAACTCTGAAACAGAAGAACCAAACTTAATATAATTTCCAGCGAAAAAATAAATGCAACTGTTAATAATGTTCTCCATTATCTGGTTGCTAGTCCATCTAAATCAGTGGTCTCAAACTCTGCAGAGTTTAGCTCCAACTCACACCTGCTTAATAATCTCTAGTAGTCTTGAACACCTTGATCAGTTGGATTCATGATCTAAATTATATATCTAATAAATAATCATAAATGATCAGCTTTAACCAGCTACTTCACAAGAAACTATTTTTAGCTGAATGTTACACAAGAAAAAGTATCCTCTTATTTAGCATCCAAACTTTCTTCTAACCCTGTATAATCTAGTACACACCACACATACCAATCCAGCATCATTATTTATGCCAGGGAACATGCACACACACACACACACACACACACACACACACACACACACTGAGACAGAGCACCTGCTGGGAATGGTGCAAGAAGAGCTCTCCTGGCGATGTACTCCAGCACGCACCTCACCAGCAGGATTATTGAGATTAATAACTGGTGATTATTAAGATGAATACACCGATTATGTGTGTTGTGCCTTATGCTGCCGCTGTCGTTAATTAAGACCACATCGTTAGCACACCAACGGCAGATATTAACCCCATCCCCATCCATCCCCATCACCGAGGGCAACAGTAACCATGGAGTGCTCGCTCTACACATTGGTATGGTTTTGGTATAAAGTCTGTGGTTATTAAGACGCAGTACCAACATTACAGGCGCTGTAACAACATCGCACCAAACATTCATATCATTTAGCAGCAGCTGAAAAAACAAACTTAAACTGGCATAAGATGGCTATATGGGCAAACACTGGTTAGTCTGGGCTGTTTTGCTGGATTCTGACAGGATGAGGACTGGTAAACCTGCAAAATACATACTTTCTTTGGCAAGGTTGTGGGACCAGTGAGAGAAGATTAATACCAGTTTACTAGCTAATGAACTAAGCTTATGAATTTTATTTACATAAATTTAAATTTAATAAATTTTAGTATGTGTGTGTTTGTGTTTGTGTGTGTGTGTGTGTGTGTGTGTGTATAGATAGATATATATATATACACATACATACATACTGTAAACAATGCTGCTGAATGCCATGTCTTTAGATGTGTTAACCGTGGTACACACTCACTGACCACTTTATTAGGTACACCATACTAGTATCGGGTTGGACCCCCTTTTCCTTCAGAACTGCCTTAATCCTCCGTGGCATATATTCAACAAGGTACTGGAAATATTCCTCAGAGATTTTGGTCCATCAAATTGACAAGATAGCATCAGGCAGTCACTGCAGATTTGTCGGCTGCACATCCATGATGCGAATATCCCGTTCCACCACATCCCAAAGATGCTCTATTGGATTGAGCTCTGGTGACTGTGGAGGCTATTTGAGTACAGTGAACTCATTGTCATGTTCAAGAAACCAGCCTGAGATGATTCAGGCTTTATGACAAAGTGAGTTATCCTGCTGGAGGTAGCCATCAGAAGATGGGTACACTGTGGTCATAAAGAGATGGACATGGTCAGCAACAACCCTCAGGTAGGCTGTGGTGTTGACACGAGGCTTAATTGGTACTAATGGGCCCAAAGTGTGCCATAAAAATATCCCATACACCATTACATCACCACCACCAGCAGCATGAACCGTTGATACAGGGCAGGATGGGTCCATGCTGTCATGTTATTGACGCCAAATTCCGACCCTTTAATCCAAATGTCGCAGCAGAAATCGAGATTTATCAGACCAGCCAACGTTTATCCAGTCTTTTATTGGCTAATTTTGGTAAAACTGTGTAAATTGTAGCCTCAGTTTCCTGTTCTTAGCTGACAGGAGTGGCACCCGGTATGGTCTTCTGCTGCTGTAGCCCATCTGCCTCAAGGTTGGACATGTTGTGCTTTCAGAGATGCTCTTCTGCATACCTCGGTTATAATGAGTGTTTATTTGTGTTACTGTTGCCTTTCTATCAGCTCAAACCAGTCTGGCCATTTTCCTCTGACCTCTGGCATCAACAAGGCATTTGTGCTCACAGAACTGCCGCTCACTGGATATTTTCTCTTTTTCGGACCATTCGTAAACCCTAGAGATGGTTGTGCGTCAGAGTTATTTTTGAATTATATATGACATCAGAATTATTTTTTCAGAATTTCAGAATTCACCTTCAATCTTTTTTTCAATTCAAATGTATATTTCCAAAGTTAATGCATTTCCAGTGTTATATACACTGTCAGTACGCCTTGGTGTCAATACACCTTGGGTAAATGCAGAGCTAAATGTATAATAATTGCTAAGCTCAATTTTGTTAAGTCTTCATTAATAAATACAAAATACACATATATAATACAATTTTGCTAAACTTTAATACATTTAGCTTTTACCCAAAATGTTTTTTACTTGGTTTTAAACCCCAATATATTTTCAAACTGACATACATATTTCCACTACACACATAGGCTGGTGTGATCTATTTTTCCTCATCCATTGTTAGGCTTAATATCTACACAATCTGATTGGCCTAAACTGTAACCATGGAAACACAGACTAATAATGCATGGCTCATGAGGCTGTTGGTAAACTTTCTGAAACTATTACACCCACCTTCAGCAGGCCAGTAAAAAAAGATGAGCTGGGGTGGAGTCCAATGGAGAAGCCGAGAGATTGAGAGAGAGAGAGAAATTGGCCTACTCCTCCACTGCGTTGAACTGAGCTGATTGACACCCCCTACACACACTCTCGCACACAAAAAACATCAAACACATACACACACAAGCCCTCTTCAGCTCTGTCTTTAACTGTGTGGGCACCAGCATTGATTTTCTCTTGAGCTGAAGGGATGACATCACTGTTATAGGGAAACAGCATGTGGGCGACTCTTCTGGATGCCTGTCTTTAATCGGACGGATGATCATAGGACAATGGCCGCAGAGCGACAAGCCGAGGACTGCGCTGATATTTCTGGTTCATGATAGCAGCAGGGGGAGAGCCGTGAAAGGGGTCACTCATTGTTTTGCGGCCATTAACGAATGCCGTGAGTGAGAAGGGCAGCCTGGTGACACTGTCTTAATAGGGAAGGCGACTTCAGATATCTAATGAGCCACATGAAGGGTGGGGACGAGAAGGGAGGAGGACTGCAGGAGAATGCTCCCAATTATCTTTAATAATCCCTCTGTAATCTTTCACACTGAATGGAAATTGCGCAGAAGGGAAAAGCATGGGCAGATAAAGATTACAATTAAAGGAAAAATCACTTTTTTATTTTTCATGCATTAATCTGCCATTGTTGTGGAATGAGTTTTATGGTTTTCATCTGGTCATTCATCTGTAAGAAGTTGAGAGGAATTATAGGGGAAATTAACGAATGAGGATGAAAGAGGAAAGACAGCTACAGTACTGTGGATATGCGTACTGTATGCCGTGGTGTAGTGGAAATCACACTCAGGGGGGTTATGCTCATGTTCGCATACTTTAGACTGCATACTTTAGACCGGGGGATGAGCGAACATTTACTGGGGGGGAGGAGGGGGTATCGCGCGGGGCCCATTGTGTCGCCACTGACTGTATACTATATTACACCTGGTTTGTGCAAGACACAGTCTCATGTTGGCAGCAGAAATTTTGGATTCCATCATAGTTTATCAGTCCAGTAAGGTCACCTAATTTACATTTCAAGCAAAACATATAAAGTTTGTTTTAGCCAGTTCCAAAATGTAAAGTCAATGTCCATACACTTTCAGAAATACGGTGCATCCGGAGCACATTAAAGTGTTTCACTTTTTCCACATTTTTTTTTTGTTACAGCCTTATTCAAAAATGGATTAAATTCATTTATTTCCTCAAAATTTTACACACAATATCCCATAATGATAATGTGAAAAAAAGATTTTTTGAAATTCACATGTACATAAGTATTGACAGCCTTTGCTGTAAAGCACTAAATTGAACTCAGGTACATTCTGTTTCCACTGATCATTCTTAAGATGTTTCAGCAGCTTAATTGGAGTTCACCTGTGCTAAATTCAGTTGATTGGGCATGATCTGAAAAGGCATTCACCTGTCTATATAAGGTCCCAGGGTTGGCAGTGCATGTCAAAGCACCAACCAAGCATGAAGACAAAGGAATTCTCTTTAGACCTCCAAGACAGGATTTTCTTGAAGAACAAGGCTGGGTAAGGTTACAGAAAAATTTCTGCTGCTCTAAAAGTTCCTATGAGCCCAGTGACCTCCATCATTCGTAAGGGAAACATGTTTGGAACCACCAAGAACTTCCTAGAGCTGGCTGGCCATCTAAGATGAGTCATCGGGGAGGTGGCCTTAGTCAGGGAGGTGATCAATAACCCGATGGTCACTCTGTCTGAGCTCCAGCGTGGAAAGAGGAGAACCTTACAGAAGAACCACCATCTGTGCAGCAATCCACCAATCAGGTCTGTATGGTAGAGTGGCCAGACGGAAGCCACTCCCTGCCTGGAATTTGCCAAAAGGCATCTGAAGGACTGTCCGACCATAAGAAACTAAATTCTCTGGTCTAATGAGGCTAAAATTGAACTCTTTGGAATTTTTCTCTTTGAAATTCCGTTTTTACTTTTGATATTTGGTGGCAGTTATTCGGGAAGTGACGAATGTGTTCTCTTCGACTACTTGGATGGAAACGCTGCTTTATTCGCATGTCTTATATGTCATATTCAGTTTTGCGCATATATTTAATTTGCATCTTTGGATGGAAACATAGCTAGTGACATATCCCGTACCTTTATTTCTGAGAGTGTACGTTAACTATACAAATCCGGTGAGCATGTTTTTGTTTCCACTGAATACCTCATACAAAACTCTGAAGAGTCTACTCTGCAAACTAATTTAGGTGACCTTGATAAGCATTCATTTGTCACAGTTGTCACAATATGATGGGAGTCTTCTTTAATGAGGGAGTTTGGTGTTTAAAATGTCATGAATGTTTTCCAAAATCTTATAGAACTCCATCATTCAGACGACAACTTCAAAACTCAAAAAATGGTTTGCATTTTGTCTGCCTTATGCATCAGACCAAGAGTGCCTGGTTGTGTTTTTGATGCTAAAGCTAGTTCATGACTTAGGGTCTGATTTTTGCAATCAAAGGTTTGTGCACCTTTTGAGAACAAGAGAAGTGGGATATACTCACAGGCTCTCTTAAACTGGTTGAACATTTGGTAAAAACACATAGTTCAAGGCATAGTTCAACCAAAAAGGAAACTACTGCCATCATTGCCATCACCAAATGTAGCGCGGTGGGTGTTTTCATTTTTTTGGAGTGAAGGAAGATTGACTATTTGGCGAATACAATGCACGAACAAGACACCTACCGATTTACCTTCCCATAAAAGAATTCCATCTGACCAGGAAGGGAAGAAAGTTGTTTCGGGAGGGAGGGAAGGTTATGGTATTTGATTAAAGTTTATTAGGAAATGAATTTTTACAAAATAACGACATGCAAAAATACATTGTTAAAAACAAGAACTACTATGTACATATAATAATAAGAAGAGTAAATTTTGATTTCATTGTAACTTTAATGGACGATAATAATAATTGTTCAAAAACATGCTTGGATAAGCTGGTTTAGAATCAGACTACCCAGCAGACTACTTAGCAGACACACAATGTCATAAGATGTTAGTATTAGGTTATATTTAAGTCACCAATGTCTAAGGACAATGTTATTTTGATGTCCAATAACGACATGAAATGCCAACATTTTAAACCAACATCCAACATGTATTTGTCAGATCAACCAAAATTCAACATCTGACAGACGTCATAGTGGTAACATCTACACAACATCAAGCTGTAACATCATTAGACGTTGATATTTTGATGTTTTTAGGTTGCGTTGGAAAGTACCCAAAATGCAACATCTGTCCGACGTTGGATACTGACGTTGAGTTCTGCATCAACCCAATTTTCATTTCCAAAGAAAATACAATGTCCAATGATGTTGGGGTACAACGTCAATCTGACGTCTTGTTGACATCCTGTGCCTGCTGGGTAGGGACCAAAACTTCTGGTTTAGGGTCAAAGTAACACTAGCTTGGCCTAAGTAGGAGACTAACCAGAGAGGTCATTCAACTTATAAAATATATTTTGCGTGAGTGAGAGAGTATATCATACTGTAATCCAGAACTGGTTGCCGACTGAAGCTAAGCAGGGTTGGGGTTGTATATTGATGGGGGACACTATCATACTATCATGAATAAACAATATGCAACCCTGCTATCATGAACAAATCAATAAGCAACCCTTAGGGGTAAAAACATAAGTAACAGCTTTAGATACACAAAGACATTGCAGTCATATTGCATATCAATGGATAATCCAACACAATATATCATGGAACAGTCCAAGCCAAAATAAGCTTTTTTGAACACTGTTCCTTGTTCAGTGTATTTGGTGACCTCGGATGTGAAATGTAGATTGGTTAAGATTGGTAAAGAATACTGGAGAATCCAATGTTCCCCCATTCAAAGAGATAGGAGCGGAAATTGCTGCCTGAGAGGTGCTTCAAAGATGGCTGCCAAGTGAAATGACTTGACTTAAAGGTACATTGTCTAAAACAAAAACAAAATGTTTTTTAAAAAAAAAAACAGTCTCAGTGTTCATGTTAGCAATGACTGTTTCTGTAAAATATTGTTTTCTGAACTGAATTATAGTCGGGACTGGTTCTGAATTAAAAGAGTATAACTGAGAGAAAAGGGTGAGAAAAAAGTAAAGAGATGAATAGTGAGCGGTTTCAGCGGGGAGAAATTGTCCCACTTTAAGCAGCAGTAAATCCCACGCAGCACAGGCTTACAATCCAGCACTTACTCAGAGAGACGGATGAGAGAAGACTGGGGGGAAGGTGTGTAAATGCTCCGATGGCTCGAGCACAGAAAGAAAACACTGCTGCAGGGAGACTGTGCTGGAATTAACTTCACATCTCAACATCAACTGTACTCATTAATGAAATGCCTACTTTCTCTCTCTTTCTCTCTCTCTCTCTCTCTCTCTCTCTCTCTCTCTACAAAAACTAGTTTTATTTCCAAAACTGTGTGTGCTTCTGCGTCTCATTTTCATAATATCACTCAAATGGCAATTTTGTTAGCACAGTATTGACTCTTGTCAAGCTATAGCTAATTTCACAGCTACAAAATATATGATTTTAATTTCAGTAAATGAATTCTCTTTCTTTTTTGACTATTTGAAAAAAATAAAGCTTCACTGGAAATTCTAAATCTTTGTATTCACAAACTGTATTTCCCTAATTGTACTATTATTTGTCCAATCATCACATCTAATATTTCACTACAAATAATACTAGAATAAGGACATAACTAGCCAGATGGATGGATGGATGGATGGATGGATGATATATACATAACTAGCCAGATGGATGGATGGATGGATGGATGATATATACATAACTAGCCAGATGGATGGATGGATGGATGGATGGATGGATGGATGATATATACATAACTAGCCAGATGGATGGATGGATGGATGGATGGATGGATGATATATACATAACTAGCCAGATGGATGGATGGATGGATGGATGGATGGATGGATGGAAGATATATACATAACTAGCCAGATGGATGGATGGATGAATGGATGGATAATATATACATAACCAGCCAGATGTATGGATGGATGGATGTATACATTACTAGCCGGATGGATGGACATATACTGTACATAACTAGCCAGATGGATGGATGGATGTATAATATATACATAACTACCCAGATGTATGGATGTATGGATGGATGTATAATAGATACATAACTAGACAGATGGATGGATGGATAGATGGATGTATGTATAATTTATACATAACTAGCCGGATGGATGAATGAATTGATGATATATACTACACATAATTAGGCAGAGGTATGTATGTATGTATGCATGTATGTATGTATGTATGTATGTATGTATGTATGCATGTATGTACAGTATGTATGCATGTATGCATGCATGTATGTATGTATGTATGTATGTATGTATGTATGTATGTATGTATGTATGTATGTATGCATGTATGGATGGCCTCATCGTAAGTTGCTTTGGATAAAATTTTCTGCTAAATGAAAGTAAAGGTAAATTAAAGGTTTAAAAATTGCTAAAATATAACTAACATTGGAATATATATTGTATATTTGAGCTGAAATTGTGAGACTGTTTAATTTGAAAAATGAATATATAAAAGTATAGTAAAAACAATGTAATGTAATTTTTCATAGAAATCGACCATTTGAGTGTTAAATTGTCACATTATATTATATTATATTATATTATATTATATTATATTATATTATATTATATTATATTATATTATATTATTATCTACATAAGAAAATGTAAATTCATCTCTGGGATATAAAAGTGTGTGCAGTGTTGAAGAAACACCCACATACATGTGATTGTACCTAAGCAGCTTCAGTTCTCAGGCAGTGTCTATGGAAACCAAATATTCACTGACACGAACAGAGAGAAAAGGCTAGGAAATGGAGAACACAAGAGATGGAGGTTCATCGACTGATGGCGACTGGGAAAGCCTGGTGCGTGGGCTGACCGGGGGTTTCTGCCGCACAAGCACTCATAAATTTGCTGCCTTCCCTCCCTTCCCTCTCTCTCTCTCTCTTTCTTTCTCTCTCTCTCTCTCTCTCTTTCTTCATTCCTGACCCCCTCCCCTTAAGCATAATGATAATTGCATGCTTTATGAGGAGCTGAAGCAGGAGGCCAATGCATAGCTCATCTACACGTCACAGGATGGGATGGGTTTGTTGACCCCCCTCAGCCATTACAGTGATTAAATAAGACGGACTCTGTCCCTATATCAGCCATGCGGATCATCAAGAAGGTCACCACACTTGACTTTGCCAGTGATAGACGTTTAATTCATGACTGTAATGTCAGTATCATTTTATGAAGTCCTTCTGATATACAGTACACACAAGCATGTGAAGCTTGATGGGGGCTGGTATTGAAAGATAAAGGTCTGGAATGTCAATTTATATTAATAATTTCTCCTGCTAAAGGAATTAGGAGGGGTGGGTGAGGATTCTGCAATAAAACTCTGATATTAGCCTCAATTGTGGTATTTAAAAGGTTTCTAATTTTACTTTGAAGGTCTCTAACAGTATGTTTACATCAATCCATGGTCAGAATATCTTTTCCTTACATTATATACATTGCAGTCTCACTTCTTTTCTCGCAGAGTCTAACAGAGTTCACGGAAAGATTCATTCTTTCCTTTTCCGAGGTCTGCTGAGCTCGATGGCCTATTGAAACATAAGTGTTATTTTACCCTAGAAAATGTCTACTAGATATGGCAAGTAGAGCTGCACGATATTGAAAAAACTGACATTGAGTTCTGGCAGTAAGATGAGGAGGTAGTCGTGTTCACGCTCTTACTGTCTTTCATTTTATCAGCACCAATTGCACGCAAGTGTACTTTGAATAGAGATGACATTGTCTCTACTAAAATCTGAATCTACAGTTAATTGATTTTGCATGAAAATGGCAAGCAAAAAGTGTGAAAAAAATCGACAACAAGACAGACACGGCTTCATAGTCTCAACCTAAAGCAAGCTAGCACGGAGGCCGCTACTAACACTACAAGTAACAGTTGCAGTGAGCAATCTTCACTATACAAATCACTTCCTCAGCTGGCTAAGACTGAACTGATATCCTCATACAGTCGGATGGCACAGTCTATTAAATGGAGACGTCAAGTTTTCGGTCTGAGATTGGATTGAATGTTGAAACCTTACGTTCGGAGGTCGAAACCAAAATGGACAAAACTGACATTGTAATATTTTGTTTTTCTGCGATACATATTGGGATATCGAGTACACTTTTCCCTAGAATAAATGAATGGGTCTTTTTTTTAAAACATTTATAAAAGTTGGGATGATTTTGCATCTGCATAAAATATAATAAGCCGCATTAATAAATGCATAGCTGGCAGCTAGCTCTCTGCATCTCTCACATGACCGCCCACTGAAGCTAAGCAGGGCTGCGCCTGGTCAGTACCTGGAAGGGAGACCACATGGGAAAGCTAAGGTGCTGCCAGAAGTGGTGTTAGCGAGGCCAGCAGGGGGTGCCCCAGTATATTGATGGGCACTCTATACTGCTCAGTAAGCGTTGTCTTTCGGATAAGACATTAAACCTGACTTTCTGTGGTCGTTAAAAATCTCAGGATGTCCTTCCAAAAAAAAAAGAGTAACAACTGGCCTTTGTCCATCAAAGGCCTGGCCTTTGTCCATCATGGCCTCCTAGCCATCCCCATATCATAATTGGCTTCATCACTAGAAGACCTGAGACCAACTGTCACAATATGGCTGACATAACGTCATCCAGGTGGATGCAGCACACTGGTGGTAGATGAAGAGATTCCCACCAAAAATGTGTAAAGCGCTTTGAGTGTCCAGAAATGCACTATATAAATGTAAGGAATTATTATTATTATTATAAATACAGTAGAGCAAAGATACAAATGAAATAAACAACATATTTCATGGTTTTCTGGGAGTCAAGCTGTATTCTGGCACAAATTAAATAATCAAATCTAAAATAACAGTGTATCTATATATGCACATAAATACAATTGATTTTTGTTGAAGTTAAAACATAATTGCTTGTGCCTAAATTATTTAAAGTTGCTTGAACAGTCGCAGACCTTACAAACAGATGCAGATTATCAACAGGATGGATAAACTTTGCAAAGACTCCACAAATCATGTATGTTTTGAACTGTATAATATCATCTTCATGCTGCAGATCTTTTGCGATGTAACTATAGCGGATACACACATTCTGATAACGACGCTGAAACGGTATATTGTGCAGCCCTAATACCAAGAGGGCTACAGTGAGTACCAATCTATCCAAGGGCTTAGTTATATCTATAGTATCTGAGGCCCAATCAAAGTAGAGTACGTTTACATGGACACCAATAATCAGATTTTAATATGATTAAGACAATACTCTACTATGTTAATAGCGATGTTTGATCAATTTAATCTGATTAAGGTCATAATCAAACTAAACAGAAATCGAATTAAGACATGTGGCGTATGCCGATTTTAGTCGCATTATTGAAGTGCAGCACAGATATGTTAACATCTTAATCAAACTATTACCGTCATGTAGGACTTGTCTCTGCATTTTGCGACAGGATAGTCTATACACACACGGCTGTTTGACCCAACATTATGAAGCTGCACCTACCTTCCTGAAGTTTGTTGCCTTAAAATTTGAAGTTCAACTTAAAGTCAAGGTCAACTTTCTTTTACAGTGCAGTTGTAGTCCAAGTGAATTGTCAGTTTTGTTTATCCATTTTCTCTTGCAGTGATTGACGCTCCCAAAATGTAGAATTGTTTTATCAGTCATTTCAAGCCCCTGAGAGAGTCTTTTGTCTTCAGAATACAAATTGAGGTATTTTAAGTGAAATTTGAGAGCTCTATCATCATCCATAGACAACAAGGTTCTTCTGTGTCAGTATGGGGTTTATGTTGTGTGTTTACGAGCACTGTGCAATAATGTATAGACCATTTTGAGGGATATAACCAAAAACAGAGGTCCCAATATATTTTCTGTTATACATTTTCAATTTCTATAGCTTCCGAAGATCCAAAAAGAGCCACATATTGATAAATAATGTTATGATAGCTGTTTTAACAATGGCCCACTGTTACAGTTATGAAATTGTTTGATAACAAGCAGGAAATGTTTATGGGCCAATGACATGACCACACTGAAACAGTCTACACCCCATGGATGCCCACAAGCAATTTCCTGTTTTTTAAACAAACCACAGGCACGTCCCAGGTAATATGTCAGCAGCGCGACCAAGAACAACACATGAATGAGCACCCTATACTGACACTGAGGAGAAGAAACTGTTGAATAGATTTTTTCTTTTTTGTTTTATATACGTACAAAAGTATTTTCATAACTTGATAATATTCCAATTGAACCACTGAAGGCATTTAATTTTTTGGTACCTTTCAGGACTTTGAACAAGTCAGGAACTTTGCTGTATATGGAGGATGAGGGAGCTCTCAAATCTCACACAGTACCTTAGAGCTTCATCTACATTAAGTGTTTTTAAAATATCAGTCAAAACCTACCTCTTCTCTCTGGCCTATTGATATCAATTATTATTCTTATTTTTGTTTTTTTAGGACTCATTGACTATACAGATTTTTTAAATGTATTTTTAGTTTATTGTAGCATATATTTCCCTGTCTCTCTAATTGTTTATTATTGTTAATAATTGTTTGTGAAGCACTTTGGTCAATATTCATGTTGTTTTAAGGTGCTATATAAATAAAATTGACCTTGACCTTGGCCTAAATATTCTTAATTTGCATTTCTAAGGTAAACAAGAATTAATAACACCTTTTTTGGGGGTGAACATATTTTGACTAACTATAGTGCATTCTTTGTGAAAAATAACTAATTAAAAACATATTTTATTATTATTATCATGTTACTGTATCCTGAGTCCATGAAAAATATGAACAGAACTTCTGAAATTAACAGCAAGTACGATTAGTAAATGCTTTTGAGTTGCCTATGTTTTTATATGGAACCTTATTGTAAAAGGATGCACAGTTAATGTTTACAGTATTCAATTAATACACACTGCATATAATTCTCTTCATTACCTTAAGGATTCTTTATCCCTTTCATGCTATGTTTGCAATCTTTGTTCAGTTCTTCCTTCATCTCTGTCCTGCTCGTCCCTTTCATCTTCACCTTCTCTCTCTATCATTCCCTCTCTTCTCTCCCACCCCTGCTCCAGCTAATTGCCACAGAGCTCAGTGATAGAAATCAATGTGCAATGTTTGATTGTGAGCCAAAGCACAAGAAGGTGAAGCAGAGCAATGAACATCACAAACAGACAAACATACACACTCAGCACTTGCATATCTGATGATTAAGAGGTGTCTCATACACAGCGCTGTGTTCGTGTTGGGTTTCCCACTGAAGTTCTGACTAAACCCCTGAATCAATCTGAGCATAATGCCATAAACTATATTCAAGCATGTATATTATTCATTTATTGCTTCGAAGTCAACCTCAGATAGCTTTGTGTGGCATAAAATACAATAACTGACAGAGCAAAAGATGCAAACAGATCAGCAAATAATTTTCTGTTGTTTTACATTGAGACTCCTGTGAGAAATCTTAAAGGGAGTGTAAAAATAATCTAAAAATCAACTTTCTGTCATATTTAACTTTTTTTTCACATCATTTAAAGCCGGATGAGATTTTTTTCTGTGGAGCACACACACAAACAGATATTTAAAAACAGAAAAATATTCCATCACATATTTCATGACATAATTCTTAATTTTTTTCAGAATAATTGCTTAAATCATCATCAAAAAGGGCTGATGGCAGCTGTTGCTATTATTGTTGTGTCTCAGTTTATGTGGTGTTAATATTTTATTTGATTACTAGGATGTTTTGAGTCGAAAAGTTGATTTAATTTCTTGTGTTTTAACTACGTCAGTTAACATGAGCCAACAATGAATGGAGCATATTTCTTCAGCATGTAGAAATCCAACACTGTAAAAAATGCTGGGTTCCACACAATCGATTTATATTGGGATGACATGAAGGAATTAAGCTAACTTAGTTAAAACCTCACGAATTGTGCTGTTTCAGCTCATTTTAAATGGGTCGTTTAAACAAACAGCAAAAATAATGGTTGAGTGAAGAGCATTTTCAAAGAATACCCATTTAGTTTACACAGAAAAGAAAAATCTGTTGTCAGTTACTGACTTGTGTAGTTTTAGTGTACAGTGCATAAACTAATATTAATAAATACAGTAGGTGACACAGTGGCACAGTGGTTAGCACTGTCGCCTCACAGCAAGAAGGTTGCTAGTTCGAGTCCCAGCTGGATCAGTTGGCATTTCTGTGTGGAGTTTGCATGTTCTCCCCATGTTCGCGTGGGTTTCCTCCAGGTGCTCCGGTTTCTCCCACAGTCCAAAGACATGTGCTATAGGTGAATTGATTCAACTAAATTGGCCGTAGTGTATGTGTGTGAATAAGAGGGTAAGGATGTTTCCCAGAACTGGGTTGCAGCTGGAAGGGCATCCGGTGTGTAAAACATATTCTGGGTAAGTAGGTGGTTCATTCCACTGTGGCAACCCCTGATAAATAAAGGGACTAAGCTGAAGGAAAATGGGGTAATTAACCCAAAAAATTGTCATTTACTCACACTTGACTTGTTCCAAACCAGTTTGAGTTGAACACAAATGAAAATATTTTGAAGAATTTTGGAAACCAGTAACCATTGACATGGTAGGAAAAACAAATTGATAGGTAAACTACCTTTAATGTCAAAATTTGTTAAGATTTTTGCACTGTACACTTAAGTTATCATGAATATTTTTATTTTTAAATTTTTTTTATAATGCTGTAAGAAAATGTGTTGCTTAAATTTAGTGGAGGAGTGTTAATGCATTAACCAAAGTTATCGAATAAGGTCTTACTGTTTTGCTATAAAATTAACATTTATCTCCACCAATTGCTTTTCACACGAGAGTTCAGGATAGTCATGGGATTTTGGACAGTACATATTTATGTGATGACATCATCCAATAAGCATAAAGCCCTAAGTGTACTTTTAAAACATATTATTCAATTTTCTTATAATCCAACAATGACAGCCAAAAAAAAAAACCCTAGACGAACCCTGTGAAAGCAGATGGCTCAGCTCGTCTGCTGTCTTCTCAAAATTTGTTAAGATTAGTTTTTGTACTGTAAACTAAAGTTATCAAGAATATTTGTATTATCTAACATTTTGTTAAGCAACAAAATGTGTTGCTTAAATTTAGTGAATGGTTGTTAATGCACTAACTAATGTTATTGAATAAGACCTTACTGTAAAGTTTTTCCAGAAAATAAACATTTATCTCCGCCTACTGCTTTTCAAATGAGAGTTCAGGATAGTCAGGGGTTTGGGACTGTACACATTCTAGTGGTGACATCATCCAATAAGCATTGTCATGAAGTTATTTTTTGACTTTAGAGTGATTAGTCACATGACATATTACAACTCAAGTGATTGCTCATTCCTGCTCTATTCAGCACTCAATTGTTGTTGCAGATTATAAATCATGCTTTTTTATCTCCAGCGAAGCAGCCATTGAGATGAACAGGAATGCTAACACATAGCTTTTTCTAGGTATTACAGACTAGCTTGCTTTGGAAACAGTTATTATGCTTGTAATTGCATCTGGCGACACTGGTAGCATGGAAATTATCCGCTATCTATCCGCTATCCGTTATCTAATGCCGAGTTCAGACTGCATTTTCAAAACAGTCATTTCAAAGTGTGATGTTTTCACACTGTATGACTATCTGGGTTTCGTTGCTGCTGTGTTTACACTGCAAGATTGATCAATGACAGAGGGTTTTACACTGCATGACTTTTCAATAGAAAGAACCGCCAATAACTTTGTCTCTGTCCGCAAACTACAGCTCACACCAAACACGTCACGTAGTATTATCTTCTGTCATTAACTAGCCTACATAATGAGAAAGAAGCCTTTAGTGGGGTAGAAAATGTACTTATTTTGCTCACCTTGCCTGTGATTTCAAGCATTTGTTGAAGATTTCTCAAAACCTGCCGGCGAGTCAAAAATCGAGGCTAAAATCATGCAGTGTGAACTGCGCATAAGGGGACCCACTTCACAGAATTAACCAATCATACAATTTTTTTGCTAGCTTCAGCCCATGGAAGGTGTTGTTTTCATGCCCTGCACCAAGTTGTTTAAATAGCATATACATTTAAGCCCATTTGAGCGCCAATTGCCATGCTGGTCTGAATAGAAGATGTGTTAAGATGCATTGTAGGTGCCATTTTGAGGCATCTGAAACAGACAAAAGCAAGTGCAAAAGCAAAGCGCAAGTGGTAATGCTTTCTTGCTTGCGCTTGTCGTGCGTCTATATTTAAAATAACAAACTTCTTGAGCTGATGATAATAACGTGCGCATGATTATTGAAGTGCTTGACACCCAATCCTTTCAGAAACAGAAAAAACTAGAGAGTGACACGTGACAAAGGGTCCCATTGGTACACTTTTGGCAGTGAAAACGCAAGCCTGATAAAGGTAACCCGTACCAATCCGTACCATACTGTACCACTCAGTGGAAATGGGCCATTAAAGAGAATGTGAGATGAGACTTTGATTGGTTTATTACATGTTATGCCCCAAAACATACCCATAACTCATTAAGAGACTAAGTAAAAGTCTTTTAGACAATGCCCACCAACTTTTTTTTACCGTCCTAGAGAAATGGATTTAGACACGCCCTTAGAAATGGATTTGGACACGCCCTTAGTGCACCAGCACAGTGCACTTTAGACCATGCACTTAGATCATTCAAGAGTTCACACTTAGCTGATAATCAATCAAGCGTATTTGGCATGCTGTCCCGGGAGAGAGCCCTGAGCTCATAATATCCTCAAGCCCGGGGCTCCCTCCCGTTAGAAGGGCGAGAGGGGAGTTCGAGCTCAGGTAGGTCTCGAGAACTCCTCTGCTTGTCACCGTGTGAGAAGTGTAAACTAAAGTTGTTTTTGGTAATAATTTGGTTAAGTCGATTGGCTATGTTTTGTTTTTGGACAGTGGGAGGAAACCGGGGAACCCAGGGGAAACCCACGCAAACACGGGGAGAACATGTAAACTCCACACAGAAACACCAACCAGCCCGATAAGAGGTTAGACCAGCAGTGTTCTTGCTGTGAGGCAACAGTGCTAGCCACTGGGCCACCGTGTCGCCCCATCAGAAAAGGGGGAGGAAGTTAGGGTGGAGGTGGGAAGCTTCAAGACGAAGATAACTGGAGTGAAAACTTATTTATTACTTATTTATAATGCTTCTGTAATCATCTAATGGGTCAGATTACGGAGCTAATGAGGAGCCAGCCGTGTTGATCATAAGCCCATGATCCTCTCGAAATTCGTTTATAAATAAACCACACTTAAAATAGAGCCCTAAGTGTACTTTTAAAACACATTATTCTATCTTCTTAAAACCCAACGATGACAGCCAAAACAGGACCCCTAATAGACGAACCCTGTGAAAGCAGAAGGCTCAGCTCGTCTGCTGTCTTTCTTCCTGACCAGAAAGCCTAGTGGAACAGACTGTATGGAGTGGAGAGACTAGTGTAAATCTGTCTCCTACATGAAAGCGTCTTTGATAGGCCTCTGCTCTCATCTCATCTCCACAAGCACGCCACTAATGTTCTGCCTTGCAGCCAAAATATCCCCAGCAACACCTGGCACCATGAAGAAAAAGAAAAAAGCTGATTAAATCATTAGAGAAACACATGGGAGGACGGAAAAGAGAGAGCGGGAGATGAAGGAGGGAGAGCGAGGAGGTAACGGGGGGAGGGATGAACAACTTCATAAGCTTGGCACTGCGCTCCTGGTGCCATGCCCGTTGTTTATGTCCACACACATCAAAGGCTGCGGTAATCGCTGCTGTTTGCAGGCCCACATCTCCAGTTCACCTTGACTGACCTGTTTACACTACAGGCCAGAGCAGTGGCAGAGGACGGCAGTTTCCTCGCTGAGCTGCCCAAAGAAGTGCCTAAACTAGGATGCTAGAATGTCAGTATGCTTAATGAATGAACATTAGGAGATGAGCTTCCCATTGCACAGTGGTTGGAGCAGCTCCAGGTCTTCACCAGCTGTGCTTCTCTTGTTTACATGCCACCGCCTGCTGCTGGAGTGGCCACACCACAGGCCTCAGCTCCCAAACTCAGGCTTGAAGGCTGCATCCTCGGGCTCGCTTGGGCAGTCGAGTCCAACCTGAGAGTGTGTGCACTGGGTCTTAAGGAGGTCAAATATGGGACAGTTGGCCTAAAGGGTGGGGTATGGGTGGTTGGTTCATTTGCCTCTTTGTTTATTATTGAAGTGAAATTCTGCATATTTGGTCATTAGATTATCTGGATGCTACTTTGAAATGAATAAGGCGCTCCTGGTTTGTGATACCTGATCAGAATCAGAAAAATATTGTGATCTCGATTCGACCCTATACACGATCTTAATTGTGGTTTTCTACGATTCTGCCAATTATATTTTCATAGTCAGGAGAGAAGCGTAAAGTTAGTCGCACAAGTCTTCACATTGTTTTATACACATTGCTCAGCAAAATGGACACCTTCAAATGCAGTTAAAAGTGTTACATACTGTATTAACAAGGTATAATACACCCCAAAATGTAATTTCTGTTTTCATGTAATGACCAGGGCTTGACAGTAACACTCGCCAACCTGCCAAATGCGGGTAGATTTCAGCTGTGGCGGGTTTGACAGCATCCTCCACTAGCCACTTTGGCTGGTTGAAAATAATTTTTGAATTGTAGTTTTCTTAAAAGCAGAGTTCGACAATAAGGCTGGCCCAATATGAATGCAAATGCGATCTTAGAATCGAGAAACAGCACGACTGACAAAAATAACTGTGTTCAAGAGAGCAAAAGAGAGCAGGTGAATACCGAATGAGAGAATGATCACCCGCGCTAACAGCTGATGTTATGCGACTGTTTAAAACACGTGGGCGCTCCCGTTTCCTTGCGTGAAGCAACCGTGCCTAGAAAAGCAACTGGTGTGATCGGTTCTCTTTCAAAATTAGACTAGACAAAAGGTTATGCTCATGCATTCACTATCTTGCTGCTTTCAAGAGTTCCAGATTTGTCTTATTGTAAGCAGCACCAGTTGCTTTCACTTTATTTGAACAGATTATTATTGGCCTAAAATTAACCGTGTGCATGTGATCATCCTTTCATTATCACACACGGTATGTTTTTCACCTGCTTTCTTTTGCTTGCAGTTAATATGATTTATAATTTTTTTACAATAACATTACTTTAATGGGAGATTAACTCCCCATTTTTGTGTAGTTAAGTGGTGATCTAGGACTTTTAGCCAGGACAGATTACTATTCATATTTTAGATACATGACAATAATTATTTTTTAAATGTAATTTTTTTTTTTTTTTTTTTAAGAAATGTTTTGTCGAATAAAAAGTATAGTATACAGCTATATTTTGCTTGTTTTGAGACATTTAAATTTTGTGGCTAAGAATTAATTATTTATGTTTGGTTTGGTCAGAGATACGTTTGGGAATTCCTTCATTTTGAGCTCTGAAAAGTCATGTGAAATAAAAGCTAATTGTAATACGACACTATGAAACCATGACCCATTTGCTCATGCTCATTGAGCTAGCTCATACACGACACACAAAAAGTGAAATGAATGAGAAGGCATGTGGAAATAACACAAAATCTATCAAATCAAGTAAAATTTATGGATATAAAATAGATTTTCCCAACAACAAAATTGTGGCTAGTGAAAATGGCGAGTGGCTAGTAATGTTGGAAAACTATTAGCCACAGAGGCTGGTGATCAAAAAAGTTAATGTCAAGCCTTGGTAATGATGTATTCGTGGCCGTAAAAATCACGCATGAGCTGATGCACCGAGAGGACGCACGCATGCCCGTCAATGATGTTTACTTTAGTGAAAAGAACTCGCATAGGCTGTGAAAAACAGGTAAAAGTTGTAAATAATGATCAGTTTGTTGCACAGAGCGATCGTTTGAGAGCTGCGTGGGAAGTATGATTTGCATATATGTTTTTTATTCCTCAAAGTAACGGCAGCCATGACATGAGCGCACTCGGCAGTGAAAGTGAAACGGAAAGTGTGCACATCATTTAAATGATCATATCGCATCTTAAAGTTATAATTATGACAAACATTTGATATGTTTTTTCTTTGATAGTGAACACAAAGTGTTGTGCATGAAAATAAATGTTTGTGGGTCAGTGTAACTACTCTAGCCTATATAATGTTGAATATAATGCAAGAGGAGGCGACGCAGTGTCGCAGTAGGTAGTGCTGTCGCCTCACAGCAAGAAGGTCGCTGGTTCGAGCCTCGGCTGGGTCAGTTAGCGTTTCTGTATGGAGTTTGCATGTTCTCGCTGCGTTCGCGTGGGTTTCCTCCGGGTGCTCCGGTTTCCCCCACAGTCCAAAGACATGTGGTATAGGTGAATTGGGTAGGCTAAATTGTCCGTAGTGTATGTGTGTGTGAATATGTGTGTATGTGTTTCCCAGTGATGGGATGGGATCTGCTGCATAAAACAAATGCTGGATAAGTTGGTGGTTCATTCCGCTGTGGCGACCCCAGATTAATAAAGGGACTAAGCCGAAAAGAAAATGAATGAATAAATAATGCAAGAGGGAGTCTGATAATAGCCCCTTTCACACATACAGACCTATGTGTGAACAGGCCCTTTTTGAAAATACCAGTAAATTCCTTCCGGCTTTTTTCCGGAAAGAGAAGTTGTAACATTACCGGTAATTTGCCGGAATGCTGCACTGTGTGAACGCAGAAGGAACATTGCCGGAAAGAGCATGTTCACGTCTAGAACGCACTGATGTAAGACGTCTACTTTAGCCAATCAGAACACTCAAGTTCGCACGGTTTTGAGAATAAAAGCCTGTCAATGTTTTCCCAGACACACTTATAATTATTGATAAAATGCGTATAATAAGCCGTTGTTTGTTTACCTTCAAGCTCCAACACGGCACACACACAAATTATGAACATCTCGACATGCATTTTTCTTTATGCTTTCATCAAAGTTTTTCTTTATGCTTTCATCAAAGTTGTTCACAACACTGATCCATCCACAGAGTTTGTAATGTAGTCAAATTTTTGCAAAAACAAGTCCTGCCGTTTAGAGGTCATTTCTGCTTAAAGATGTCAGAATTATCGGTATTTTGGAATGGATGTGTGAATGGTCTTTTCCGGAGACATTCCGTAACGTCCTCACTTGTGTGAACAGCGCTTTTTTAAATTTACCGGTACAGTTGTTCCAAAAATTTTACGGATATTTACCGGTATCACTGTGTGAAAGGAGCTAATGACAAATGTCTCATTTTACCAGTGAAAAAAACAAGACAAGCAAATGTCTCAAACATAATTCAACTTCAGAATTATGAATAGTTCTATTATAATACAATTCTATTCTGATATCATCACTTTACTGTGAATTAACAACCAGGACATAATTAAATATTTAATGTTCAAGTCCACCATTCCAAGTCTATACTACCTACACATAGGCCTACTATTATTATTGTTGTTTTACCATATGTTTGCGAATTATCAATAATGATAGTCTACTCATATCAACCTTAATTTTAAATCTACAGAATTGTGAGAAAATTGTGATCTTGATTTTAAGCAAAAAAAAAATGTGATTTGCATTTAGCCAGAATCGTGGAGCCATACCTGATAATTGTCATGACTGTCAAGAGATGCGGTGATCTGCTCCTTTTCCTTTTGTGACTAGTAGCGTACACAGCGCAAAGCATCACCCTGACCACTGCCATTGCTAGGAATTCTATGCTATGCTAGGGCTGCATGATATTTAGCTTGAATAGCTCTATTTGTGAAGAATTTGTTCATTTAGATTGATTGGAATGCTTCTGTAGGGGAGTGAATAAAGCATAAAATATAATAAACTAATTACAAATATAGCTAAATACAATCGAGCAAAGATAAAAGTGAAATAAACTGTGTTTTTTTCTGTGGAGTCAAATTATTTAGGTACAGAATACTTGTTAAATCGTTTGTAAAACAACAACAAAAAATGTATGCCCAAATGCTTTAAATTCTCACACAAGCCTTAAAAACACATTCAAATGATAAACTATCTGCAAAACTCTTGTTTTGGTCTCCCCCCTCAGACTTCTCAGTAGGACACTCCAAGCCTCTATGCTCGAAGCACTTTGTCTCCCTTTTGCTACAACTTACTCACCCCTGCCCTGAATGCAATTTCTACCAAAGGGAATGTGTTTTCTTGTGTGAATTACTCCTTGAATGCAGAATGATTCCCACCAAGGGAAACCTATTGGACTGCTATTTTTATAGAGGGGAGCCTCAGACTTCCAATTCACAGGGGGGCACCCCAGATTCATGATATGCTATGATGTGTGACTGCATTTAAAGTCAGTGTAAACCAGAAGTTCATATTAGCTGCAGCACTGTGACATATTTCCAGCTGAAACTGAATACTGAACAGAAGGCAGGTTTTACTTTAGCTCCATGCAATATATTCCTTGTAATACTATTCCATTAGATTTCCTGACAGTTATTTTTTTTTTCTTTATACGTCTTCTGTTGCTAAAATAGAAATGTATGCCTTTACAAAAATAACACACTGCTTACTGTAATGGTTCACAGTGTTTGTAAATGTTTCATGTTCAAACTATAATCCATTTGTTAGTGCTTTGCCAACATAAGCACTCAAAACACGTTCACTAGAAAGATTCTTTCTTCCCCAATAACTCATTTAAACTAGAATTGTGGATGACCTTTTACTTTTTTGTGTCAACAAAGACTGTTTTTGTCATCTACAGTATTTAGTTTGTTTTTCTTGCATCATTTCCTCTGTTCCTTCAAAGTATGCCACATCTTTTGGTAAAACTAATTAGTGAACTAAAATGTTCGAACTACATATGGAAGACTGTTGCGCAGCATGCATACTGTGCTAATTACAAAATTTACAATATCCATTTATACCCTAGTATACCCCAACCTGACAGATAAGGTCACATACACATACATATAAAAACTGAAGTATGTATTGGGCTTAAACGTCAGTCCATGTCCCTCGGTGGTCTCTGAAAAAGCATAACTCATTTACAATGTCTTTTTCGAGAATGTGGAAATGCGATGCCAGAATTCACAGTCCTAACTGTGCAACTGTGTTTCTCTTACAGGAAACTTCAAAGGATTGTGTAAGCAGATAGATCACTTTCCAGAAGACACAGATTATGAAGCAGATGCCTCAGAGTACTTCTTACGTGAGTGCCTTCTTAGTGTTTCTGTGACAGTATTCATGTTCTCACCATCTTGTTCTTCCTTGTTCAATCTGTGAGGCTTTTCATGTAGTGCTATTATGCTATTTTTGCCCAAGTGCTGGTGCTGCTGAAACAAAAGGGAAAAAAAATTCCTAACCTACATATACAATCTTTGGGGAGAAAAATTCTGAAAGTTTGGGGAAGGTTATTACTCGTTTTAGAGTACTTTCATTTGTACTGCTGCTTTAAAAATATAATCTTTGTAGATTTAATTAAAAAGCGGATAAAAGAAATTTAAAAAAATTAATTAAATATGTAAATGAATAATTGAAAAACAATATTGTGAATTATTGTAGCTTTTAGAAACTACACCACCTGACAAAAGTCTTGTTGCCTATCCAAGTTTTAATAACAGAAAATACTTCTAGTTGATCATTTGGCATCAGAAGTGGCTTATATGAACGGCAAAGGCCTCTAGATTATGCTTATTTTATCAAAATAAAATGTTCATGCCTTGATTTTTAATTATTTAATTAGGACAGTAAGGTCTGACTTTGCTTAGATAAAAGTCTTGTCACTTAACAGAAACAATGTACAGTATAGAATATAAAGACATGGTGCAGTGAAAAAATAATAAATTTTGTGTATGACTCCCATGAGTTTGGAGAACTGCATCCATACATCTCGGCAATGACTCAAACAACTTATTAATAAAGTCATCTAGAATGGCAAAGAAAGCGTTCTTGCAGGACTACAAGAGTTCACCAAGATTATTTGGATTCATCTACAATGTTTCCTCCCTCTTACCTCAATAATGTTCATATCTGGTGAATTGGCTGGCCAATCCCAGAGCACCTTGACCTTCAGGAACTAATGTGGAGGCTGAAGTATGAGAAGGAACGCTGTCCTGCTGAAGAATTGGCCTTCTCCTGTGGTTTGTAATGTAATAGGCAGCACAAATGTCTTGATACCTTAGGCTGTTGATGTTGCCATCCACTCTGCAGATCTCTTGCACGTTGCTATACTTAATGTAACTCTAAACCATGATTTTTTTCTTCACCAAACTTGACTGATTTCTATGAGAATCTTCGGTTCATGCGGGTTCCAATAGGTCTTTGCAGTATTTGTGATGATTGGGATGCAGTTCAACAGATGAATCATCGTAAAAATCTACCTTCAGCCACTTTTCCAAATGATCAACTAGAAGTCAAGTTATTATTTGTTGCTCTTGCAACAGGGATCGACGACAATACTTTTGTCAGGCAGTGTATAAGAATGCAGCATATTAATTCCTGTTCAAAAAATAATTAATGTTTGCGTTTTTACTACAAATGTAATCAAATTTAAATATTACATTAATAATTTTGTGTAATTTTAGCTGTCAACTATAAACAAAAAGGTGCTTAATAATATAGTCCATGCTTAAACACTGTTTTATTAAATAAAAAATGCATTAAATATTAAACTAATCTTAAAATTATATTATCGCTGTTTACAAAATAAGTATCTGCTTTTTCAGTTAAACTTGTATTGAAATATTTATATTAGATTATTTAAAAATGTCTGTATTATTCCATCAAATATGAATATATCTGTTAGGCCAAACATACTAGATTTATTTGTTTTTAAAATATAATAAAATATTTAAAAAACTGATTAATAATGAACAAAAAAGCTTAAATAGTGTAAAGAATTTGAACTTTTAGCTCCCAATAAGGATATCTCACATTCCAATTGTCATTTCACACATTTTACACATAATCTACAACAAACTCTCAAAGGATTTGGCAGATTTCTCAGGAAAAATCAGCTTTGAAAAGTTCCGGTCCAGCTTACTTGCCAACTGATGCTGGCAAAGAAACATCGCTTTCACTAAATGAGCTGTATTTCAAGTATTGTCCAAGTCTCGAGTTTGTTCCACCTTTGTTTGCTTTCCTCATGCTGTTCAGCTGTGCAAGGTTGGTCTGTTGTCTCGGCAGGAGAGTGTGAATGTTTCCACACTCGCTTTAAACTCTCCGGCTCATACAGTACAACTCAACTAGGCCCAATTACAGCACACTGGCTCCATCGTAAACACACAGCATTGATTTCCACTCTTTTTTCGTCTGCGCAAGCAAACTCGGCAAGCGAGTGTCAAACAAGCCACACGCATCAATCCTAAACTCACAACCAGGACTATCAGTTACTGTCATCAAAACAAGAGCCTGAATTGACCGGAAACAACATGGTAACAACCGAGAGTAATTAAAGATTCTGGAAGTGTTGTGGAGAAAGACAATATGGCAGACCACTGGAGAAAGAAGTAGGTTAATCTAAAGGGACAGTTATGTCCATCTGCACTGTTTTTGGATTGTTTGAACAAGAGCAGAAAAGTCAATAGAACTACTGACCAAGGAAGACAAAAGATGCTAATTTAACAGTTTTAAAATGACATAAAAACACAATAAGCAAGTTTGTGTGGAATATTAGTAGAGTTGAATGCACATTTTCAATCTGAATATATAATGTAATTAATTACTGTGATGAATTTTCATTAGTCATTACACTTCAGTGTATTATTTCTTAATAGCTTAATATGTTTGTGCAAATCATATGGGTTTTGTTCAGGATTCTTGAATGATTAGAAAGTTCAGCATTTATTTGAAACTTGGGAATGTCAAGTTTAAGACACCTATAAGACACTCTTTAAAACAAACAATCTGAAGTGCTGGAGTAGAAAAATGGATGAACCCAGTTTTTTTGGTTGCCATGATAATAACAACATTGATTTATTTAAATACGGTTCAATAAATAAGATGCCACTAACAGGTAAATGGAAATATGAATTATGTAACATGCAATTTTTAATGAATAATGTAAAATGATGAATATATTCATCAAAATGCTCAAATGCGGCTCATATCCGCGGGGCGGAGGATCATGATGCCGGCTCAGCATCGTGATGTCTATTGGCGATGGATGATGGCATCGTCTATCGATCAAACCCTAAATAAAGCTTTTACTAGGCTCTAGAAACATTCTTGCAGGTGTGTTGAAGCAAGTTAGAGCTAAAATCTGCAGAACACCAGACCTCCAGGACCAAGATTGAGAACCCCTGCAGTAGAAAAAAACTGTATTATATTGTCAATACCTAAATATATGTTATATGGGTAAAAAACGATTTTTCTTTTAAACCAAAAAATCATTACAATATAAATAAACAAATTTTCCATGAAGATATTTTAAATTACACACTGTAAATACACTGAAACTCAATTTTTGATTAGCAATGTATTGCTAAGTACTTATTTTGGACAACTTTAAAGGCGATTTTCTCAGTATTTAGTTGTTGTTTTTTTAAACCCTCAGATTCATTCATTCATTCATTTTCTTTTTGGCTTAGTCCCTTTATTAATCTGGGGTCACCACAGCGGAATGAACCGCCAACTTATCCAGCATATGTTTTACGCAGCGGATGCCCTTCCAGCTATAACATCCATACACACTCATTCACACACATACACTACGGACAATTTTAGCATACCCAATTCACCTATAGTGCATGTTTTTGGACTTGTGGGGGAAACCGGAGCACCCGGTGGAAACCCACGTGAACCCACTGACCCAGCCAGGGCTTGAACCAGCGACCTTCTTGCTCTGAGGCGATTGTGCTACCCACTGCGCCACCGTGCTGCCCACCCTCAGATTCCAGATTTGAAAATAGTTGCACCTCAACCAAACACTATCCTAATATACATAAAGGGATCATGCCTTAATGATGTATAGATACCAATAATAAAAATGGTTTTGTGATCCATGGTCACATTTTACTTAAACTATAGCAAATCGCTTTTGTGCCCAACTTGACCTCTCTCTATCACAGCCTAAATGCCCTGAATCCCACCTTCACCAAGATAATCAAGATGGAAATGTGACTCAACACTAATTTTGTTCTTTAAAATGTACAATCATTGGCTATACCACTCTACATTAAAGTATGACTACTTCTAACACTCAGCCATAAAGACATTTAAGTAAAATAAAATATAGGACAAAATGTAATTTTTGACACTAAAATCGAGCTGACTGTAACACAAAACAGGACACATTTTCACTCCACACTCATGATTCCATGTAGATTCTTTACATGGTCAAAATTATACTTCTATGGCATCAAAGCCACATAAATGACTGATCCAAATCAATATGCGACAACAAAACCAGTCATGTGGAGATTTGTAGAAATAACCAAAACTACATTCATGCCAAAATTATATAAAAATATGTAGTAAAAAGCATGTTGTTCCATGAAGATATTTTATACATTTCCTACTGCAAATATAGAAAAACTCTATGCTTGATAAGTAAATGCACATTGCTAAGCACTTCATATACACAAATTCAAAGGTGATTTTGTCAGTATTTTTTAACCTTTAGATTCCTGATTTTCAAATAGCTCAGCCAAATATTGTCCTAATGAAGCATATATCAACGAACACTTCAACTTCAAACTTAATTCAGTTTTCAGGTAATATATAGATGTAAATAACCAAAAAAAATTACAAAAGCACGCACATCACTTTTAACTGGATGCTCAGCCAAAACGTAAAAAGTGCAAATTATATATTCCATATTATATATTATATACAACACCAAAGCTCCAGAAATGCAAATTTATTGAATTAAAAAGGCTGACACAAAGCTTGTAACGTTTCGGAAGTCCTGTTGTGCAGCATTTCTCAGTTATGAGACATTCTAAGAATGCTGTTTCTCTGGAATGTTTTAAGAAACTTCTCAAGACTCACCTTTCTACCGTTGCTTTTAACTTGGATTGATTATTTTTGTTAATTCTATCATCCAATTGTATTGAATCCTTCATATTTTATTGTTTTATTGTGGTCTTTTTTTACTGTTTTTATTGTTCTGCTTTGTTTGCCTTCATGCCTGTTAGCGCTTTGGGTCTGAGAAAAGCGCACTATAAATAAAATGTATTATTATTATTATTCTGTCTCCACTCGACAATACAAAGGGATTGAAGTTGTGAAGTATCCACGTTGGGGGGGGGAATCTTAACAAATTTCAACAAATTCCAACGTGACGCTTTTTAGATTTTTACTGTAAATACATTGTCTCCAAAAGGTTTAAATGAGGAGTTTAACATTCGCCCTTTTCTTTAATAATTCTTTAATGTTTAATTAGGTGTTTGGGTAAAGGGTTTTTTGGCTATAAATGAGCATTTTTCTGAGCCTCCTTTGTTTATGTTCAGTTATTTCACTTTCAAGACAAATTAGGCAATGAAAATTACTTTTTTGTCACTTTAAAAGTAAAATAACTGAGGCTACACACAGGAGTCAAAGAAAATGCTAATTTTAGAAGAAAATGTCAAATGGCATTTAGTGGTTTTAGCATCTAAACTCTTCAGTTATTATTATTAATTATTATTTAAAAAAAAATTAAAAATTAAAAAATATATATTATTAGTTATTATTAAAAAAAATTGTATTTGATTTAAATATGTAATAATATCTATACAGTTAGATGCACGCTTAAAAAATGAAGGTTCTAAAATGTCACACAAGAATCATTTAGGTTTTCTAAAGAACCCTTCAGTAAAGGAACTTTTTGTGTGTGTGAAAAAGATTTTAATAGTCTAAAGAAATTTCTATTCCACAAATTTTCTAAGAATCTTCAAGAATAAAATCTTCAAAGAATTTTTCCACTCTAATGAATCCACAGTCAAATGTAACGACATTTCAGATGTTAAACGTTCTCCATGGAACCATTAACACAAGCAAAGAATGTTGAAATTTTAAGAGATAGCCTTAGTATCACAGCTAAGAAATCAGGGTTATCCTTCAGAGCATTTGCTCATACAGTCAGAATCATTTAACCTACTTAACCGAGCAGCAATTGGTTAGATGATGATATTAGATAAAAGACCATACAATTATCCCAGCACAGAGCCTTCTTCATGCATCACCCCAAACAGGTGGTTGACCTGCAGTAATTGACTCTTCACTGAGCCTGTCATTATAGCTCATGCAGTTAAACAGCGCAGGTTACGCAGTTATGCGGCAGCATTGACCCCATTGCGCTTCAGCGTTAATTGACGCTGTCATAATGATGCATTCGCTTTCTGAGCGCCCGAGCCTCGGTCTGACCGTCTGAGTCGAATCTGTCCAACCATGTCTTGCACACAGGGCTGTTATATGGTTGCTGGACCGGTCACATTGCGTGCAAACTCCACAGTTAAAGGCTTGCCAGTGAGTCTCGGAGCTCTGGGGCCGGTTTCACCAGCTGTGCGCGAGTTGAAACTTAGCCTAGTTTTGACATAAAAAGGCACTAAGATTCAGCTTTAACTTACATCAGGTTACATCGTACTGCTTACTATTTTTCCCTTGCACCATTAAACATACAGTAGTTATGCATATGACCAGAGGTAGTGGTTGAAATAAAATAGTAGATTGACTAAATTATAAAACTGAGCTCTTATTTTACATGACAGGCTTTAATCAATTAGCCATATGAGATATTTTTTAAATTAGTATACTTGTTTACATTTGAATTGTGTAAACCACTGATTTACATACAGTAGAATTCAAATGAAGCAAAAATATTTTATGGTTTTGATGTAGATGTGGTGTATCAATGTGGTAAGTAATTAAAAATGAGAGAAATGTGGATGATGTGTTGAGATGATTGACAGGGCAAGTAGAACAACAAAATAACAGCCCATAAATGATGAAGTAGTATATTCCAAAGCTTGCACACACTTCTGTCACACATTTACAATTTAGTGACTACATTTAGGGCGTAGTACAAGGAAAATAGGGAAGCAGCAATTGTTCAATTTTTGTGTGATTCACGCAGGTGAGTGGGTTTGACAAACCACCTGTAGAAGACACTCTGTTATGCACCAGACACATTCACTCACACTCATAAGCTCCCCATAGTTTTTTGGACAACATTGTGCAATTCTGAGTGTGTCCCACTCTCTCTAAAAAAAAAATTAAACGAATCGCCAATTTTGACTTGTCATAGCATTTATGTACTGCAACTGGGCGATAAAATCGGTATCGATATTCATTGACCAAACACCATTGTCAAAATTGATAAATAAAGATTCGGTATGTAGTTTCGGTATGAAGACTATAGTTTTATTAAAATGTGGCTGCTGAGCACGTGCCTTGGAAGCACTGCCAATAAGCTTAGGGTGTAAGTTTGTCATTTCAAATGGAGGCGTGTGACTTGCACGACACGCACATGGTGTGCAAGTGGCGCACACGTGACGTGACTGCGATTCATGTAGGTAGAACTAACCAATCTGCTTCACACTTTGTATGGACTATACACATTTCAGTAATAACGACAGGCTAATTACCTCAGACAAACACAGCACACCCAAACACTGCAGTGCTTTTTATGTTTCTCCATAAACTTGCATCGGAGCTGCAACAATGGATTGTCCGTTTGTCATCCTCTGAGAAAACAGTTGATGGTGGGCTAGTTACGAGAGATGCCATAGAAAATTGTGAAGGAAACCACGCACTCACGCTTGTCACTTCAGGTCAGAACAACACTTCAGGTCAGAACAACACACGCATAAATGAGTGCCATGTAGCAGCAGTGAGGAGATTTTAAATAAAAAGCATGTAAGGCTGTCGCCAGAGTGGCTTTTTGGTTTCTTTTCTTGCGCATCCCAGCCAATAGCTCCCATCTTAAAGATTTTTTAGCATAGTGGGTAATGTAGTGACTCAAATTCACAATTTGCAATGTTCAGTATGTATTTGAATAATGATGCTTGGTTCCTTTACTTGAAAGCTCAGATTTGATTATCATAATATGTTTTGTTTACAGAGTTTGAGGTTTACTGTTTCATTATTATTCACACCTTACAGATGTTCATCTACTTTTACCATTGCACACACTTAGTAACATTTTATTTATCAAGTTTAAGAGTCTCTTTAACACTTATGTTTATTTTATTAAGAACAGATGAGATATTTTATTTAAATAATTTTGGTTTTGACTATTAAAACTGCTTGCCTTTGTACTTTTGGTATTGGTAAATTAAAATAAAGTGGTTAAATAACAAAAAACCCTAATATACCTAAATGTATAGTTAAAAAAATAATTAAAAATTATGAATATCAAATTATATGAAACATGATATTGTGATACTAGATTTTTTTCCTCTTTTTTTTTTTTTTGCAATTGCCCAGCCCTAATTTGAAGTGATTCTTTTATCTTCACTTGTAAGTTGCTTTGGATAAAAGCATGTGCTAAATGGAATAAATAAATGTAAATTTAAACATCAGAGAATGTTTTTACAATTTATATTACATGCAAAAAGTCCCTATTTTGTTACTAGTTTGCAAAAGATGGATCTTCAATTCATACAGCCTGGAAAAAAACTATCAAAAATCAAGCCTATTTAAACCTTTAAAACCCTTTCATGTGTGTCAATGCCTACACTATTAGGTCTTGTGCAGTCTTTCATGTGCAATATATTGATAGAATAATAATGCAACCACTGTGTTATTAGTAATTTGCAAAATTTATTAATTTAATGTTTATATAAAATTTAAATATGATGCTATATCACAAAATATTTATTATCCTACCGGGATGATGTACTAAAAAATGACTTTAGCAGCCTGTTCAAAATATTTCAAATGAGCTGAAACAACACAATTCTTAAGTTTTTTTGGGGGGGACAATGTAAATGTTTTATGTTCAATCCACTTAAATTTGTACAAATGATTAAGTAAACTTAATCAATTTGTATTGGGGCAACATGAAGGAATTGTGTGGAAGCCAACATTTTTACAGTGTGGAATGACACAAAGAGAACACCATATAATGTGACTACCATATAATGTCACTTTATAGGGAGCTTATGACCTACTAACAATTTTATTCCAGAAACATTTGTGCAACTGAATAAAGTATGAAGTTGATCACAAACTGCATAGCTGTTACTAAGCCTCTAGTGTGATCTAACAATTTAAGTAAGAACTTCTGCTAGTCTGAAACATATGCAGCAGTAAAGACAGTTCTGATGACAGTGGTCCAAACACAAAGGATACCCAGAGAAAGCCTTCGATATTTGGACTAGAGGACCAGAACGTGCTGACATGACATGCACGCCTGGACAGAGAACTACTGCAGACCTTGCTCGCTCTAAGTATGTGTGCACGTATATGAACGCATGTGTGTTTGTCCTTTTCCTTAGCTGCAATTGGACGAATAGGCCGCAACGCTCCCAGTGGCTTGTGAATTAGGACACTCACTTCCATAAATATTTCAGCCTCTTTCTTATATAGGTCAGCTTTCTGTCTCTCTCACTTTCTCTCCTCTTCTTCCAACTTCTCTTCTCCTTGTCGGTCTCTGTCTTTTCCTCTCAGACATCTGTTCTGTATTACCTCTGCTCACCGCCTGTGTACTGGGTTAAAGCAGACTGTGGGAGATCTACAGCGGGCTGATACAGGACCGTAGAATTCAGCAGGAAGCCATGAGTGCCTTATATACAGTTGAAGTCAGAATTATTAGCCCCCCTTTGATTTTTTTTTCTTTTTTAAATATTTCCCAAATGATTTTTAACAGAGCAAGGACATTTTCACAGTATGTCTGATAATATTTTTTCTTCTGGAGAAAGTCTTATTTGTTTTATTTCGGCAAGAATAAAAGAAGTTTTAAATTTTATTAATAAGGTCAAAATTATTAGCCCCTTTAAGCATTTCTTTTTTGTTGATAGTCTACAGAACAAACCATCATTATACAATAACCTGCCTAATTACCCTAACCTGACTAGTTAACCTAATTAACCTAGTTAAGCCTTTAAATGTCACTTTAAGCTGTATAGAAGTGTCTTGAAAAATATCTAGTCAAATATTATGTACTGTCATCATGGCAAAGATAAAATAAATCAGTTATTAGAGATGAGTTATTAAAACTATTATATTTAGAAATGTGTTGAAAAAAAATCTTCTCTCTGTTAAACAGAAATTGGAGGAAAAATATAAACAGGGGGACAATTAGTGGGTATATAATGAGTGTTTTAGTTAACTATTAATACCAAGATGCTATGAACCATATATTATTAAAACTGTATTGTATAAGAAATATATCAGTATATAAAAATATATCTTTAAATAACAAAAATAACAGACAAATTACTGGAGCTCACTATTTGTACCCAACTATGACCACTTCCACTACTGAGAAACCCATGAAAGCTCATGGAAGATATTACTAATAATAAAGTCCCTTTAAGGCAAGTCATTTCACTCGGCGGCCATCTTTGAAACGCCTCTCGGGCAGTGTGCTCGGGCATTCAGTCTGAATGGAGAAAATTCAAATTCTCCAAATCTGTTTGCCAAGTTTACGATTACATTATATATTTGAAATCACCAATAAAATTAAGCAACATCTCTCTTATAGGTTTAGTTTCTAAACCGAATCAAACAAAATCAGCATATTTTCAGATAGCCCAAGCTAATGCACATGTGCACTCGAAAGTAACGAGATCACAACACCAACCTCATTTATGGGAATTCTACACATTATCATCCTAAGCATGATGATCGTCTGATCACACTGCTCTACTGAAGTAATTCACAAATTGGTCTTGATGGCGAATCTCCACCAGAAAAAACAGTGACTTTTTGTTTACAAGTTTGTGAGTGTTGGAGTAGTTGCTGTCATGTGATGTGCGTTTGACAGGATGTAGTCATTCAGACTACAAATGTCTGTGAAGCAAGTATTCACTGAGATTTCAGTGTGGTTGTTGACCACCTAAACTGTCAAAAAAGCACACATCTGGTCCAAGCTTTTCCACCGGAGAAACATCAATCTATAGCGATCAATGATTGGCTCCTGAACTAGTAGGCGGTGCTTCATTCGCCATATTGACCGTTACACTTTTCCCTATTCAAAACTATACGACTAAAGGCTGGTACGCAGCGGGATGCTTTTCGTTTGCGTTTATCATCAGCATATTTCGAGACATTTTTCCGCATTCAAGCCCAAGGCGATTTTCACTGGCGTCGAGCAGAAGAGTATGCAAAATCACCCCTTGACGTTAGATGACGCTTAATGAAAAACAGAAAGACCCCAGTGCAAAGGGTGGCGCTACACAACTTTAAGCTTATGACACCCGCTTGTAACACAAGAGAAGAAGAAGATAGAAAGTTGACATGCTGGTTGTTGAAGTTACTGGCGATTCGAACAAGCATGGATGGTTCAAGTAGCAGCTCCAGCTCTAGCAATGAAGAAACTATTATTACTCACTAGTGTAATAAGCAGCTCCACATTCATATAGCCTCTGGGCATCTCTTCAATGTGCACTCGCATTGACAGTTTTGAGCTTGAGCGCCTCCAAGTGGTGTTTACTGTAACTTCAGCAGCTCCGTACAAGTGAACAAAAGTGCCAATCTGATTGATGGAGAAGGTTTTTACGCGGCATGTCAAACCAAAACAACGAGCGTGAGGTGTTTCTTTAAAAATGACGCTTTTATGCCACATTGGCGCTCTTTATTTAGTCACAAGGCAGTTAACGTCGATGACAAACATGAGCAAAAAGCGTCCAGGTGTAATGGGCCTTGGCACGTCTTGTGTATTCTATAGTTGTGTAGTCTTTATATAATAAAAAATGGCAAAAATGGTTAAACTACTTGCTCAACAAACAAGTTCAATTCAATTCAATTCACCTTTATTTGTATAGCGCTTATACAATGCAGATTGTGTCAAAGCAGCTTCACATAAAAGGTCATAGTAAATAGGAACAGTGTAGTTCAGTTTTTAGTGTTTAAGTTCAGTTCAGTTTAGCTCAGTTCAGTGTGGTTTAATAATCACTACTGAGAGTCCAAACACTGAAGAGCAAATCCAACGATGCGCAGCTCTACAGATCTCGAACCATGCAAGCCAGTGGCGACAGCGGAGAGGGAAAAAAAACTTCACTTATTGGCGAAACTGAAAAAAAAACCTTGAGAGAAACCAGGCTTAGTAGGACCATTTTAATTTCTCCGCTGGCCAAACGTCTTGTGCAGAGCTGCACTCCAGCGGCGGAGGCTGGAAGCTGGTCTCAGCGAAGACTCGTCTGTCTCTGGAGCGTCACAGGAATCAGTCTCATGTTCTCCACTCTTCCATGACCATCGCAGTAGCTGCTCAGGATACGGCCTGATCCAGGATATGGAAACCTTGGGATCATCTTGTCGTTGGTCTTGGATCGAATCAGTGACTCTGCATAGTCTGAGGGCCTCGGGAAGAGTATCCCCAGGTGGAAATGGAGAATACAGAGAATAATTAGCGTAGCTGCTGTTCATAGTGTATATAAACAAGATGCAGAATCCTGTGTGGGAACCCGCTAAGTGGTGCACTGAGTGTATGCTTTACTGAACAGATAGGTCTTTAATCTAGTTTTGAATTGGGAGAGTGTGTCTGAGCCTCGGACGTTATCAGGAAGGCTATTCCAGAGTTTAGGAGCTATAAATGAGAAGGCTCGACCTCCTTTACTCGACTTTGCTATTCTGGGTACTACCAGAAGCCCTGAGTTTTGAGATCTTAAAAAACGAGTTGGATTGTAGCGAGACAGAAGATTGGTTAGATAAACAGGAGCTAGATTATTTAACGCTTTATATGTACAAGTGTTCATGACAATACCTAAAAAGAAGAATAAGACAATATAAAAACATCAGTTTGCAACAACAAGCAGCATAATGAGCTGTTTTAAACGACTAAAAATAGAAAAAGAAGATCAATAGTAGTGATGAATGCTAGTAATGCTAATCTAAACTCACCCTGAATACACATTAAAGTGTTTTTCTGTGATTTTTATTTATGCAAGCATGAAAGCAAGTACCTACACAATCATGTAGAGATAGTATAGTAGTAGCAAATAAATAAATAAATCTACAAAGGACATCTGCAGAATTGTAGATGCCATTTTTGCTAGTATCATGACTTGTGCTTAATAGACACCGGTTTGGATGCACTTCATCTCCAGCGCTCGTGAAACGGTTACGTAAGAAATCTGAGCCTCAACCGAGGAGCCACATTAGTGAAGTGACACATAAATGATGTCACAGAGAGCGTCACACAGTTCACTGATACACCAAAGAATTGACGTCTATTGACACACACACACACACACATAAAGACGCAGAGAAATAAAATAATAATAATAAAACAGGTCAGCGTTCACTGCCTGTAAAGACGTATGTATATTCATGTCTGTATTTTTAGACCCAAGCATTTGCATACTTACATGCGAAATTACAGTATGGATTCATGCACATTTGATTATGAAGAAATTATGCGCTGTTTTTTTTTTTTTGAGCACCCACAGGCGCGCACTGCTCGCTGAGGGTTATCATGAAAGAAATATCAAGCACGTAGTAACAGCACATCATCTGCATATGCATTTACAGCATACACACACACACACACACACACACACACACACACACACACACGCATTTGCTATCAGTGTTAGACTTCGTTGTGCTGGAGTGATCACGGGTGTATGCAGTTCACACATCCACACACTGTTATATAAGAGTGCTGAAGCATTGTGAAGCGCCAGTGGGTTTTTAGATCATGCCGTGTCAGAGCTGCAATCTTCCACAGCGCTAGAGAGGACCGAGGGGGAGGGGGCGACTGAAAAGAAGAAATAAGAGCACTGAGAGAGGGGGAAATTTTTGGAGACATTGAGCCAGCTGGTTGAAGGAACTAGAGGGTGTTTAGAGAAGGATGAGAGAACAAGGTAATATAAAAGTGAAAACAGATCAAGTTATTTTGGTTGAATCGGTTTTTACATTATGGTTGCTGATTTGTTACTTCCTTCTTATTTAATTGTTTTGGTATTAGTGACAGAATTAGTTGTTAGATTTTAGACTGCTGTGGTTTAAAGAAATGATAGACAGTGACGATTAAACAGCAGCTTTCATGCTAATTTTCTTTTTTAACTTTCATGTTATTTTGTAACAGCTGCCAAAGTTTAATATTAAATCAAACAATATTTTATAAAGAATATTAGTATTTATCATTATATAAATATTATAGTATTATTCCTTAACTTTTTCCTTTGTTTTTTATTCAGCATGGATGTAGTAAATTGATTGAAAGTGACAGTAAATACGTTTATAATTAGGGTTGGGTACCGAAACGTAAGGTACCTATGTAATCGGTATGCACTGGGCCGAATGAATTTCAGTGCCACTGGTGCTGTGACAAGGATGTAAGCATCATCAATGTGTACATCAAAGGCAGACATAAGTACACGTTGTGTCACACCATCTCTAAACATTTAATCATAAACAACTTTAAGGGATAAGGACACCGTCTGCGATGTTAAGCACGTTTGTTCTTGTAGCTTAGGGAATGCATGCACGTAGGCAAAGCACACGTTGTGAGTGACTCTCAGCATTCATCCACATTCTTTATCGCGCTTATCAAATTTGCTTAAAGTAAGCATTCTAAAGTGTGGCTATATTTTACTAGAAGAGATTCTGACACATGAAGCATATGCTTTACAAAAGTTTTACAAAAGTTGCGTGTAAGGAGGGAAACACGCCAAGAAACATGTGAGGCTCATGGAATAAATTTAAAGGCAGAGGAATGCACCGTCTTTGACAGCTTGTGACATCATCTGACACTTTCACTTAGTTCGTTTACATGGACACCAATACTCGGACTTTAATATGATTAAGACAATAATCTGATCAAGAGTCTACCATGTAAACAATTATTTTTGATTACCTTAAATGACCACAGATACTCGCATCATGAAATGCAGAGATTTTTTCTTTACATTCGGCGTGTGGTATCAAATTACATTAAAACAACACTCTTCCATCAGTCCTTACCTCAGTTTGTTACGGGGTATGAACAATATGTTCCTGAACGTAAGTGAAAGTGCCAAACTGCAGTTAATGTTGAAAAATTAAAAATGAAACACCTGAAGTTACATGAAACTCCAGTGGAAAGGTGGAAAACGTGATGACAAAATGGCGTTAAATGATCTAGGTGCTATAACATGTAAAACAGGATCATGCAAGGAACATTGAAAAAGCAACTAATGTAAACACATTAATCATATTATTGTCTAATTCAGATTAGGGCAAATGATTACTCATGGTCATGTAAACTTAGTCACAAGCCCCAACCCTACAAAAAAGGTGTTCGCTGATTTTGATGACAGCCTTTCCACAGGTTAGTTGTAAGCTGATCTGATGTTAATTTCATAATGCAAATCTTAAAGTCATGCTAACAAACAAATGATCAAAAGAAATATATGAATTCAATTCAATTCAAATATATAAATATGAGTTGATGTGTACTTTAAAAAACTTTCATTATATTGTTCAATTAAAATATTTTTTTTTGTCAAATAAAAGATTTTTCTAGTCACCCACCATAATTTTGTGGCTCTAAAGTATTGGTTCAGCCCCCCTTTTGGCACTGGTAGCATTTTAAAAGTATCGATTTAGCACCAGTATCGAAATAACCCCAAATGATATCCAATCCTAATTATAATGTTACAAAATAGAATAAACTGTTATTTTGAAAACATATTAATCATAGAATCCTGAAAAACAACCAACACCACACTGAAAAAAGTGTTGCATGCAAAACTGTAGCAAACAATTTATTTGTGTTGAATTTAAACAAACAAATTAAATTTAATAATGTTCAACTTAATTTGTTTATTTAAATTCAGCCCAAATAAATTGTTTACAACCACTCAACGTAAAAAATTGAGCAAATAAAAGGAATCATCTTTGAATAATTTTTTTCAATGCATTTTCAGAAAAAAAGAATATTAACATAACTGAGCATCAAATCAGCATATTAAAAAGTATTTATGAATCATGTGATGTCACATAAGAGTAAAATAACAATGCTGAAAATGTATTAATACAGGAAGTTAAGTATTAATACATTTAGCAAGTATAATATTATGTGCATATAAATGCTGCTTGGAGACCACAAACATTTAAGTTTTTCATTTATTGCACTTTAAAAAATCTAAAAGAAATCTGTGAAAGACCTTAAATGCATCCTAAAATATGAAATATGAAAAACGTGTCATTTATTGTGCAAAATCCCAAATGATACTATTAAATATTATAATGAATCCATTATAATACTGTTTCCGGGTCCAAGCCGCTACTTATTTGAATTGAGAAAATAATTGTTTATGACCACTTTTTAGTCCTATCACTCATTAAAATGATTATGATACGAAATCATGGAGTACACAACAGTCTCTGGACCTGCTGCATCACAGACCAATATTTTAACAATTTATAAAAAATTTAACACTTTCTGACCATCGAATATTAGGCATGGATATATATAGCGATCGTGATTTTCAAAAGTATTACATCGCTTTATTATTACCATTTGTTGAGTCTCTCTATACAGTTGAATAAAGCAATTGGACCCGGAAGCCGCTTTGTATGACGTCACACTTAACAAGTGGATATTACATACACTTAATATTACAAACATTACTTGGAAAGTATTTAGTTAATTGCTTTAAAATATATATATAATTTATTTACTTATTTTTGTCATTTTCATTTTCTTTTATGTAATATTATACAGTTGAAGTCAGAATTATTAGCCCAACTTTTAATTTTATTTTCTTTTTTAAATATTTCCCAAATGATGTTCAACAGAGCAAGGAAATTTTCACAGTATGTTTGATAATATTTTTTCTTCTGGAGAAAGTCTTATTTGTTTTATTTTGGCTAGAATAAAAGCAGTTTTTAATTTTTTAAAAACATTTTAAGGTCAATATTATTAGCCCCTTTAAGCATTTTTTTTCGATAGTCTACAGAACAAACTATCGTTATACAATGACTTGCCTAATAACCCTAACCTGCCTAATTACCCTAATTAACCTAGCTAAGCCTTTAAATGTCACTTTAAGCCTTATAGAAGTGTCTTAAAAAATATCTAGTCAAATATTATTTACTGTCATCATGGCAAAGATAAAATAAATCAGTTATTAGAAATGAGTTATTAAAACTATTATAATTAGAAATGTGTAGAAAAAAATCTCTCCGTATGCAAAAATAAACAGGGGGGGCTAATAATTCTGACTTCAATTGTATATTCTGTAATGTTCTTTTAATTAATTAATTTATTTTTTGTCATTAAACGCTCTAAGGTATCAGTCTTAAACACTGTAAGGTATTAAGTTTCTTTAAAGCAGTCTAAAGTATCAATGTCTGTTTGTCTGTCACCTTCGTGGGCACGCGGTAAAGCCAAAACTGGCTGTGACTGGCTGACCCAGACACACACACACATACAGACGCACACACACACATTGCCGATAAAATCAATGAGACTGGCCGAACAGCAGCGGGTCTGCATGTGCCGAGCCTGCAGTAGGCTTGCTCAAGGCAGAGGATGGGCTGGTGGTTTCTAGACACCAATGAAACTGTCCGGCACTCCAGCCTGAGTGGTCTGACCATCAGAGCAAGCAGGAAATAATGAATCCACATTCCCTCATCACCTCTTTTTTAACCTCTCTCTCTCCTACAGCCGCTATCTGTCTCTCATTTTCTTACTCCAAATACAACAATCTATCATATGGCTGGCAGGGGGGATGGGGCGCATGCCACTGAAGCCACCGGGCATGAAGTGCGCACACACGCACACACACTCTTAGTAAGGACATTTCATAGACTTCAACTGATTTTAAAAATGTTTCAAATGTTTTTCCGCTGAAAAAATAAGGGATTACTTTTCATTTTTAGATCATTTAATTACAGTAACTTATAATACACTTGCCTTAAACACTGTACATAAATTCAACAGTTCTTAACAATCAGTTCAGATGCATATTTTGCAGAGTAATTCTATTCTATTACCTAAAACATTTAACAATTTAATGTGCTTAAAAAACTATGAATGAGAAATTAGTTCATGACAATCTAAAGTAGAAATTCAGTGCAAAGTAATTGTAAAAACAATATTTAGCTAAATTTTTTAACTAGGATTTTTTCATCATCGTCAACGTCATTTATTTGAAACATGTTATGGTTTGATACATTTACAGTTTAACCCATTCGGACCCTGTGTCCATTACAATGGACAGGTTTTTTTTTTGTGGTTCCTGAGCATTTCATGAACTTTAGAGCCTGCAGTCCATGAGAGTGGGTAACTGTCATCCAATCAAATGGCGGTAAGGCTCGGCATATTGTAATTTGAAAAAAATCCACTACACTGAAAAGCAGCATGCCACCACTTCACTCCAGACCCAGACGTAAGCTACATGTACAATGTTTTTATTCAAATCTCTTGATGTTTGTGCCAATATTTCATAGATATATTTTGTATGCAAAAAAAAGGGGGGATTGCACTTACTAATTAAAGTTTAAAATCTTTTGTAACATTGCAAGCTTTAGATTTTCTAGAAGCTTTTGGGATTTTTTTTTTGTCCATTAGGATGAATAATGAGTTTAAAATCTGTTACTAAAATTAAATCTCCAGTAATACTGATTGAACTTTTATAACTTTTAAATATTATATTGATGCACTAATTCATTGCTGAAACAATTTCAATTGCAGAATATATAGATCTTGAAGATCTTGAGCACATAGCAAATGGAAATATCTCAGATGGCATTATGTGGAGTAATGAGGAAGATGAAGATCTGTTATAAAGAAGGCGCAATCTATACAACAAAAACATTCTTTTTGTATTTTATGTTGGTTTAATATATATATATATATATATATATATATATATATATATATATATATATATATATATATATATATATATATATATATTTCTAGATTTTTTTTTCTATACAGCTTAAAGTGACATTTAAAGGCTTAACTAGGTTAATTAGGTTAACTAGGGGGGTTAGAGTAGTTAGCAAAGTTATTGTATAATGATGGTTTATTCTGTAGACTATCCAAAAAATATATAGCTTAAAGCGGCTAATAATTTTGTCCTTAAAATGGTGTTTAAAAAAATAAAAACTGCTTTTATCCTTGCCAAAATAAAACAAATAAGACTTTCTCCAGAAGAAAAAATATTATCAGACATACTGTGAAAATTTTCTTGCTCTGTTAAACATCATTTGGGAATTTTATTTTATTTTTTTTAATCAAAAGGGGGCTAATAATTCTTAATGGCTGCTGAATTGTTATTATTTGGTCTCATTTAAAAAAGCCTCAACTACTGTGAAATCTTACTTTTACATTTTTCGGAAACTTTGAACATAATCTGTGTCTGAAGGGGTTAAAATGTAAGTGTTTTTAAGTTTTTAAAGAAAACTAAAAGGTTGTGTTTGACTCAAATGCAAGAATTGAGAGTTTAATTTCTATTGTCTATGCACTGAGATTCAAGTAGATTTTTAGTATTTATAGTTAAGTAAATAAATTAACTAAGTTGCCTTTGGGACAAAGTAATTAAAAACTTCAAATAAATATAATTGTAATGATGTAATTTTTGGAGTAAACTACACTGATTTGGTCAATTTTGAGCCTTTTTAAACTGGTGAGAATCAGTAAATGTCCTCACTAGTTGGTTGTCATGATAGTTCAGTAAATAAGTGAGGATCTTTGGCCCACATAAACTAAACCAATACACACATACGCACACACATAAAACACAAACGCACATAAGAGTCCAGGCCACTGGCTGTGTCACCTGATATGACATCGCTGAGCCTATAGAGCGCACAGCTGACTGGCTCATGAACATAAAAGAGAAGGCCATGCTCTGCTTATTGATATGTGAATTGCATCACTGTGTACTGTACCGGATTCCAGCACCACCAGGATCCCACATTCAAGACTGAGAGTTAACAAATGTTGGATGATACTGTACATTGCCACTGATTAAAGTGGAGCTCAAAGGATATATTCAACATTAATATCTCATACATCAATATCAATATCTCATTCTTACGCAAATTCATAACATTTTTTGATTTAGTGCCTAATTCATATAAATGTGTACAATCTACAATTGACTACAATATGTTCTTACCCCAGGGACGGTTAGGGTCAGGGCTAAAGTAAATGGCATTTCTTGAGAATGGCCATGAAGCACATATTTATAAGATTTTATAAAGTTTGGGGGAAACCCTGGACCAGTAAATTTGGTTTAATGCATGTGATGAAGCGTTGGGTTACAAATATGATATCCTCTTGCCAGGATTACAGATTGTCACAGCTCTGATCTGTGTAGGAGCTGTCTCACACACTTATACTTGAGGTACTTCTTACTTCCAAAGCGTTCTCAGCATAATTGTGCAATCTTGAGAGCAATGCTCTCCACTTGCTTTAAAAGAAAGAAAGTGTCAATTGCTGTAATGCAGTACTGTCAGTGTGCTTGTGACTGCTTGCACTTACTCAGAAGGCTGTGACAAGAAAAGATTTAGCTTTGTGGTTTGCTGTATTTTTTTTGTTTGTTTGTTTGTAGTTTATTTTTCCCTCCACAGTAACTACATAAAATATATTATTATTATTTTTATTTTCCAGAGATGGGTTGCGGCTGGAAGGGCATCCGCTGCGTTAAAAGATGCTGGATAAGTGGTTCATTCCGCTGTGACCCCGGAATAATAAAGGGGCTAAGCCGAAAAGAAAATGAATGAATGAATGAATATTCTTATTATTATTATTAATATTATTATTATTTAAAACACATATAATTTTTTAAGAAACTAGGTCAAAATTGCTAGCCCTCCTATGATTTTTTTACTCTTTATTTCCCAAAATATTTCCCAAGTGATATTTGGAGAATATGTTTAATAACTTAATAACTTTTTAATAACTAATGTAGGAATCATGGTGGCGCAGTGGGTAGCACAATCGCCTCACAGCAAGAAGATCGCTGGTTCGAGCCCCGACTGGGTCATTTGGAATTTCTGTGTGGAGTTTGCATGTTTTTCCTGTGCTCGCTTGGGTTTCCTCTGGCTGCTCCGGTTTACCCCACAGTCCAAAGACCTGTGCTATAGGTGAATTGGGTAAACTAAATTGTCTGTAGTGTATGTGTGTGGATGAGAGTGTATGGGTGTTTCCCAGTGATGGGTTGCGGCTGGAAGGCAATCCACTGCATAAAACATATGCTGGATAAGTTGATTCCACTGTGTCGACCACTGATTAATAAAGGGACAAGTACATATAATTTTTGTAGTCATTCTGTAAGATTTAGGCTTAAGTTGGTTAATTAAATTAAAGTTATTGGATAACAGTGGTTTGTTCTGTAGACAATCAAGACAAATATTAATAATTTCTTAAGGAGGCTAAAATTGTTTTAAAACTGTAAAAAAGAAATAAATAAAATAAAACTAAAATAAATAAATCAGACTTTCTCCAGAGAAAGAAAAAATTGGAAATACTGTGAAAATGTCCTTGCTCTGTTAAACCTCACTTGAGAAGTATTTGAAAAAGAATAAAACATTTACAAGAGGGCTAATAATTTAGCCTTCAACTGTATAAACATGTAAGCAATTATGAGCTAAAATGTGTTACAAAAAATACTGCAAACAGAAAATCATGTTGTACATAAAAAAAAAAACTTTCTAATTATGCATTCAAACAAATCTCATTTTGTCAGCAGCCAGCAAAAAAAAAAAACAACTAACACATAGGGCTCTATTTTAATGATCTAGGTGCAAAGTCTGAAGCACATGGCGAGTCAGAATCCACTTTTGCTATTTTTAGGACGGAAAAATACACTCTGCACCCTGGCGCATGGTCTACCAGGGTTGTGCTTATTCTCTTAATGAGTTATGGGTGTGTTTTGAGCATAATATGCATTAAACCAATCAGAGTCTCGTCTCCAATTTCCTTTAGGAATCAGTTGCGTCACGCCGTGGCACCTTTGCTATTTACATGGCGGACTTTGTAAGTGGAAAAACAGAATGCATCACTAGCAAGAAAACCGTTAAACAGACCATCTGCAGCATGAGGATAAAGAACGAACCTACTCCATTTGGCCTCTTTACTTTCTCTTTACTTTAGTTTTACTCGTTACTCCTTTACTTTAGTCCTTTACTTTCATGAATAAGGAAACAATGTTGTATGCACTCTACTGAAGACATCCATCAACCTACATATTTAATTTCGTTTGTTAAGCACAAAAATTTGTTTCAAAACTATTTCTAAATTCAGTTCTAAATTTCCGCAAACGAATAAATGAACAGTAATAAGGAAGTGTGGTCAAAAAGCTGAGTTTATAATTTTAACCAAACACACGTCCTATTCTTATGCCCCATATGGTGATGCAGACATCAGGTGGACAAATCTAAACTTGTTTTTATTAAAAATATATAAATATGCATATAATAAATAATACTACTAATTATAATAACATTATATAACATTATATAACATTATACAACTGCAAATTGTCATGAATAATCTAAAAAAAAAAGCCCCCATGAGCATGGAGGCAGTGGTTTTTATATTTATGTAGAAAAATAATAATTTTTGTAACATTTTAATCCTTTGTTTTCATCTTTAAAGATGTTTGTGAACTGCTGCACATCCTGTCTGTATAAAGCTATGTGTAAGCGTTTTGGACCTGAAGACAGGCATAACTAACACACTCTGCACTGGACTTTAAACCAGCTTTTAGTTGGTAAATGGCGCAGTCGATTTCAGTTCCTTAAAATAACAATGCGCCAACAATGCGCCTTAACATACCTCCTTTATAGACCAGCACACCCCAAAGTATCCACAAAGTGGTGCAAATGGATTTACTATTTAAACAACATGGCGCAATACGTGAAAATTAGGATTGCGCTGGTCTGAAAATAGCAACAAATCGCACCAAACACTTACTGCACCAGATGTACGATAGGGCCCAATATCTGCTATTATAGTGAACACGTCATGAAAAACAGTGAACTTGGGCTCAAATAATACTTTTTTGGCAAATATTACTTACTTCATGAGACTCTTTATGGGATAACAAAGCTCCACATAACAAGTGCAACACAGTACCAGTAAGTTTTGTAAGCTACATAAACAGACATAGATATGTAATGCTAATATTCAAATGAATAAGCTTTCACTATATTTCAAGGTCATATTGTGCTAGGAACACTGTGGAAATAATCAATCCTTTGATAATCTGGTCCATAATTACTTGTGTTCATTTCAGCTGAAAACTGCATTAAACTGTATACAGACATTTAAGAAGTTTGTATCAGAGTGAGATAAATGGTTTAAATAAAAGGAACACTCCTTTATAACAAACAATAAAATAGGCTCATTTTACAACTCCCCTAGAGTTAAACAGCTGAGTTTTACCATTTCTGAATCCATTCGGACGATCTCTGGGTCTGGTGGGAGCAGTTTTAGCTTAGCTTAGCATGTCATTGTATTGTATTAGACCATTAGCAACTTGTTCAATAATTACCAAAGAGTTTAAGTACTTAAAGCATAGTAATTCTCTAGTTCCATATTGTGTACTAAAACTAACGGAAAATGAAAAGTTGCTATTTTTTATGTCAATATGGCTAGGAACTAACTTCTAGCATAACAATCAAGGAACTTTGAACCGTGACTAAAAATCTGCTAACTTCTAATTCCACTAAAAAAGTGGAGTGTTCCTTTAAGGTCAGATAAATATTTTTGCACGTTTAATACGTAGATGTGATGATGATAGTGTCGCAGTGTGTACTGTGTGTGTGTGTGTGTTGAGAGGGCAAGGTGCCGGGGCAGGGCTAGATTAATAAGCGTTTGTAGTAATTAATCAATGTGCCTGCAAGCTAAAGCACCTGATTAGCATGACCCTGTCCTGCACATCAGCACATTCAAGCCTGTGGGAGGCTGATTAAGTGTGAATGCTAATTTTCATCCACAATGCCGTCAATGCGCTTGAGAGAGAGTGAAGGAAAGATGAAGAGCCACAGATTGAACAGAAGTTCAAAGACTGTCAAAAACAAAGTGTCTACATTCATGTGAGTGCAGCTTCTGCTATTGCTATGCAGTTGTTCACAAATTATACATGGCTGTTGTGAGAGTCTATCCATGAGTAGCAATAGGTATTGACTAACTGATCTATTTTCACACCTGATTACAAGTCACACATAACTGCATTGGTGTACAAGTTGCAGTTTCTAATTTCATTAAAGGCTTAGTTCACCCACAAATGAAGATTGTGATGTAGTTCCAAACCTTCATAAGATAAGATATTTTTAATAAAATCCGAAAGCACTTTGACCATAGACAGCAAGGGTCCAGAAATCTTCAAAGTCCAGATATTGCCAAAAACATTGTCAAAAGAGTCCATCTGTTACGCTGTTCAAAAAGGTATTTTCACTATGAACATATCTTTTTGTGCTAGAAAGTCATACACGCATGACTTTATTCTGCAGTTTCTTCTTTTCAGTTTGCTTACACTAACTTGAATTTGCCAATTCAACGATTCAAAATCATATTTATACCTTTATAAATGTTTTTTGAAAAAAATGGTGGCACTTTTAATACTTTTTTACATACTGTATACATATTTATAAAGGTGTTGTTGACTTAATATTTCAATATATACATACAGTCAATAGACACACACACATACATTAGAGAGACCTCTAAGTTTATCTTAATGTACACTCACTGGCCACTTTATTAGGTACATCTTACTAGAACCAGGTTGGACCTCCTTTTCCTTCAGAACTGCCTTAATCCTTCATGGCATAGATTCAACAAGGTACTGGAAATATTCCGCAGAGATTTTGGTCCATATTGACATGATGGCATCATGCAGTTGCTGCAGATTTGTCGGCTGCACATACATAATGCAAATCTCCCATTCCACCACATCTCAAAGGTGCTCTATTGGATTGAGCTCTGGTGACTGTGGAGGCCATGTGAGTTCAGTAAACTCATTGTCATGTTCAAGACACCCACGCTTTATGACAAAGTGAGTTATCCTGCTGGAGGTAGCCATCAGAAGATGGGTACACTGTGGTCATAAAAGGATGGACATGGTCAACAATACTCAGGTAGGCTGTGGTGTTGACATGAGGCTCAATTTGTACTAATGTGTCCAAAGTGTGCCAAGAAAATATTCCCAACACCATTACATTACCTTTATATCAGCTGGAACCAGTCTGGCCATTCTCCTCTGACCTCTGGGATCGACAAGGTATATGTGCCCAGAACTGCTGCTCACTCAATATTTCCTCTTTTTAGGACCATTCTCTGTAAACCCTAGAGATGGTTGTGCGTGAAAATCCCAGTAGATCAGCAGTTTCTGAAATATTCAGACCAGCCCGTCTGGCACCAACAACCATGTCACGTTCAAAGTCCCTTAAATCACCTTTCTTTCCCATTCTGATGCTCGGTTTCAACTGCAGCAGATCGTCTTGACCATGTCTACATGACTGAATGCATTGAGTTGCTACCATGTGGCTGGCTGATTAGAAATTTGCGTTAATGAGCAGTTGGACAGGTGTACCTAATAAAGTGGCCGGTGAGTGTACAAGTGTGTGTGTGTGTGTGTGTGTGCGTGTGTGTGTGTGTGTGTGTGTGTTTGTATTGACTGGTGACTGAATGTATTGAAATTTAAAGCTAACAGCACCTTTATAAATATATATTTAAAATAAAAAAAGGGAAAATGGTATTCAGGTAAAACTGTTTTATCAGTTTATTTTCAATATCAATTTGGTTTTTAGAGGACCAAATTGCCATTTCAAGAAAACGCTTTGATGACAGATATCAGAACATTACAGGATTAAAATAATAATAATAATAATAATAATAATAATATTTATGAACTAACAATTTTATGCATACTTTAAATCCAGATAAACAGAGAATTTACAAGTGGTGTCTTAATTTTCACACACACACATAAGCCCAGCTCCAATACTTTTTTTAGAAGACTAGATACATTTTTTCCCCCAGTGATCTCTTTGAAAAGCAAAAATGAAAGAACAGATTAGTAATGTAACTAAAAAGCCTAGAGGAGAGCCTCTGATAAAAGCCCCATTTCAGCAGCTCTATTAGAAGGCGACATAACAAAATATTAATAATAATAATAATAATAATAATAATAATAATAATAATAATAATAATAATAATAATAATAATAATAATGGCTCCTTTCTTTTCCTTGCTTCAGGCTTGACTTACCCCTGACTCCTTTCTCCTCTTTGCCCATTCCACCATGTTAACAACGGCCCCGCAGGCAGTGTTTCTGCTCCTGACAGACCCTCAAACGCTACACAGGGCTTGTGTGAACATTTCCCTGTGCTGTGTGCCAGTGTCATGCCTGGAAAGTCTGGGCAGATTGCCGAAAGAGACGCGCTTACCCTGGGGCATCATTATCAGCGCAGCTCCCCAGGAAACCAAAAGCCCAAAGCCCTCGCTGCTCAATGGCCAACATAACAGTGAACAAAGAAAATATGCATAATAATCTGCAAATTGAGGAAGACTGCGTGTTAGATGACATTTTACTGACTGAAGCCACAACTAATGTAACAGTGGATTACAGAAAAAAGTACATCCACACCAACACTGAATCAAGATTCATAGGGCTCAATTAAAATGGAGTGATTCATGCAACTGTTTAGCATGCTTTACTGCATTCTTTTGTGGAAAATATGCAAGAATATATATAGAGCTCCTAACCGGACATGGTGATTAAAAAAAACTGGGGAGGGAAAAAAAGTTTTTGTGTTTGTGTAACCTGTCAGTCCTACACCACCCAAACCACTCTAAGCTAGGATCGAACTGGCGATTCTTTGCATGGGAGTCTAGCGTCTGTCGCTAGAGCACCTTTTGTGGAGGTCAGAGGAGTGACCTGCATAGCACTTTACTAGCTGGCCTTCATTAGCTAAAGCTCACTCCCATCCAGGTCACGGCACCATTGTAACCAGCTGGTCCTACACCACCCAACCCGATCCAAACTGGGACCGAACCAGCAACTCTCTGCAGAGCACAGAGCACGTCTGTTACTACACTGAAAAAAATTATTCTAAAATGATTCCTTGGATTTTCTAAATTTTTTTACTTTAAGTTTTTGTAAACAATTTATTTGGGCTGAATTTAAACAAACAAATTAAGTTGAACATTACTCAATTTAATTTGTTTGTTTAAATTCAACACAAATAAATTATTTGCAACAGTTTTGCATGCAACACTTTTTTCAGTGTAGAGCACCTTATTTGGGGGGTCAGAGGAGTGAGGTTTACCTGCACAGCACTTCACTAGCTGCCCTCCATTAGCTTAACCTCACTCCCATCCGGATCACGGCACTAATATAAACCGTAACCACCACCCAACCTGATCCGAACTGGGTTTGGACTGGCAACTCTCTGCAGGGCACAGAGCACATTTTTTGGAGGTCAGAGGAGTGAGATTTACGTGCATAGCACTTCACTAGCTGGCCTCCGTTACCTAAAACCTCACTCCCATCTGAGTCACGGCACCATTGTAACCACCCAGTCCTACACCACCCAACCCGCTTTAAGCTGGGATCGAACTGGCAACTCTCCGCAGAGCACAGCGCACATCTATCAGGATTGAGGTTTACCTGCACAGCACTTCACTAGCTGGTCTCCGTTACCTAAGCCTCACTACCATCCAATTCACGGCATCAATGTAACCCACCGGTCCTACACCACCCAACTCTCTCTGAGCTGGGATCGAACCAGCGACTCTCCGCACTGTTGCTTTAACAAGGAGGCTAAAGACCATGGCCTCTAGCATCTGTCGTTCCGTTACATTCGCTCACAAAGATATTTGCTGTGGTTCACAAAAAAAAATGTATTCTCTTACAAAACCTTTGTGTTTCCATGCAAAAATCTATTGAGTTTAGAAAAAAACACTTCCTATCCTTAAACGTCTTGCAGTAACAAAAAAAAAAATATTAATAAAAAATATATTTTAAATATAGTAGAAATAAAAAAAAGGCAAAAAATATTGTACTTAAATTTTCTACATTCCTGATATCCAGTTTCCATTGGATTATCTTCTTAAACTGGAGATTCTGTGATGGAATGCTTATCTAGCAGTCATTACTCAAGTCATTAGTGAAAATCCATTAAATATGCTGATTTAATGTTTAAGAAACATTAATCATTATGATTATCAGACATCCTTTAGCAATAGAAAGTTTCAATATGATATATATATATATATATAGGGTTTTTGTCAAGTTTTTGATCAATTTAACTGCTTAATTAAAACACTGACTACTAAAATAATAAATAAATACAATCTAAATCCATAGCTCCTATCTCAGTGGTCAGTCAGTTTTCTTTATGGCACAAACAAAAAAAACTCCAATTCTTTTCATAAAGAGTAACAGATCTCTGTCAGTGAACAAATGCTTGCACGTCATTTCTATTCAAAATCTTGTTTGCAATGAAAATTGTCCAGCGAGTGTTGGTTCTGGTTGTGAGAAGGGCCTGCGGCTGCTTAGTGTCCGGCTGTGATCAGTGTAGGGAGCCTGGGGGGAATCGGCTGCTCTCTCTTCCTCCTCCAGAGCCTCTGCAGGCATCAATACAGCACTGCTGCCTGATCCGAGAGGTCAGAGCCAAGGGCACAGAGCTGCCAGAGTCCCGGCCGGATAGACGGATGGAGATCTGGATGAGTGAAAGCATCGCTCTGAACCCACGAGTGTCCACACAGCTCATTAGCAATGTATGAAGTCTGTGTGTTAAGATTCACACTGTTTCTAGCAACATCTGCAGCCTGTCCGTCACAGCTTCTCACTCGCTATATAGAATGTATTACATGGTATTATATGTAGATTTCATAAAGCATGATCTGAATGTATGATATGTGGACAGCAGTTCACTCCAACTTGCAATTGAAAAACAAGTTCAGAATGTGACGTGAAATATAATGCCTAGAATTTTTTTTAAGTGGAGAAGAACGCCTCCTGACTGAAACTGTGCTTATCAGATGACAGTCAGAATAACTGGATACAATGGATACAATGTAGATATAACACAGATATCTTCACCTCAGAGAAGAAAGGTCATGAATTGTATTTTGTGTCATGTTTCTATTCATGTATTCATTACTCAAAGATTGTGTTCTTTTCAGAAATTTCAGAATAATATATTACATTTCATTTTTTACGTTTTGTTTGGATACTTAACTTTTACTTTACTTATTAAATCAATCAGTTAATTATCATCATTTTGGCTGGTTTAAATAATTAATTTACCCAAAAAAATTAAAATTCTTCCATTAATTAGGGATGTCCTATTCAGGTTTTTTTGCCCTCGAGCCTGAGTCATTTGATTTTGAGCATCTTCCGATACCAAAACCCGATCCGATACTTCTATAATACATGAAAAAATAAAGAAGAGTGAAGAAACAGACACAGGATGTTCCTTATTTAATTCACCTTATTTTACCATTTAACAACTCTGTTAACAAACAGAGCACTTCTGTGAGGTAGTCTGAACAATCAAGTAATAAATAACATAAATTCTTATGTGCTCCATAAGCATAAGAAATCCAGGGCTCTCTACACAGGTGAATGGCACGCCACTCATTGCAATCATTTGCGCTATCATGGCGGTGAAACTCTTCGGTTGGGTTGCCTGGGTAAACTCGCTGTATTGTGTCGGGTGTTTTTTTTTTTTGAGGTGCCTTATGAGGTTTGTAGTGTTAAATGTAGCCTTTTCCCTTACACCTCTTGCAATCCCAAGTTTACATATCTCACAGTTTGCTATGGCAATGTTGTCATCATCAAGTTTATAATACCTCCAGACCACTGACATACTCACGATTTCCGCTTTAAGCTGCCGCTGTTTTCTACTTTGCTGGCATTTAACGAAGTGATGTCGTGCCGCATGTGATGCTGTTTCTGTGTGAAGCCAAGAAAGAGGTCTAAAGCAGGTCGCACACCGCATGTGCCGACAGCGCGCACATGAAGGTTGAAAGTAACGCACACCAGACGCGCACATTCGCATGTTATTTAAAATGAAACTATTCAGATGGCGCTCTGTGGCGTGGCAGAAATATGAACAGTGCCCTGAGTTGTGGCTGGGCGCCACGGACAGCCGCCGACTTTCATACCCTGACAGAAACCTATGTTTAGAATTCTAAAATGCATGGCGCTGCGTGGCTGTGCGACCCCCTTATCTCTGTGCCACCACATAACTCTAGATGTGTTAGAAAATAATGACAATATATGTGTATATATATATATATATAAAGTCGAGTCTTGATCGGGAGGTATGGTCCAATCTAGTCTGAAACCGCGTGATCGGGCCCGATTTACAATCACGTGATCGGATCTGGAAATCCCTACGATTAATTGCTTACACTCATGTAGTTCCAAACCTTTAAAACCTTTGGTCATTATCACAACACAAATTAAGATGTTTTCAGTGAAAAAAAGTGTTTGTTTTGGCTGTCTTTAATCAAAATCTAAGCATTTGCTCCTGCTCTGAAATAGCAGTTCTTCTCTGGTGATATCAGATTGACCACTTGATTGACATATGCTTAGCCATGGCCCTCTAACTGTTTGTTTACTGCAAGTAAAAGATGAGCGGATGAGCAAAAAAATAAAAGCCTACTCAAAAATAAAGTCCCCTACTCAATATTTAATTTTAGTTGTAAATACATCATCATGTTAAAATGAAAGTCCCATAAGTTCACACAGACTTTAGGTTATGTAGATTGAATTATGTGGGTGTATTGGTATGGATCAGTGTTTGAGATATTTGAACGGACACCAGCTGTTTCTAATTAGTGACATATTCTAGACTATAATGATCTCAATACATAGATAAATGAAAATCTGCTTAGCATTTAATATATGGGGTAAAAAATATTTATTTTTGTTTGTGAGGGGGAGAAATTTGCCATTCGGTAAGCAAACTGTAATTTAAATCAGTGTTTCTCAACCACATTCCTGGAGGACCACCAACACTGTATGTTTTAGATGTCTCCTTTGTCTGTCACACCCATTACAAGTCCTTCAGTCTCTGCTAATGAGCCAGTGATCTGAATCAGGTGTGTTCGGTTAAAGAAACATGGAAAATGTTCAGAGCTGGTTGTCCTCCAGGAACATGGTTGAGAAACACTGATTTAAAAAGTTAAACTCTTCAAAATGACTGAATTATTGGTTGTTATCATAATAAAATGATGTTAATAAAGCAATTTATGCTAGAAAAAGTGGTACAGAATATAATTCTTTAAGCATTTTTGTCCTCTTCCTTTTGTAAAATCACACACAAGGGTTTAAGCCGGGTGCCATTCACTGTCATTATATGGATGAGATTGAACAGAGCTGAAAATCAACCCTGCATCCTGGTCTCTGAGGACACTTCTGTCACCTTCAAGCCTGTCGTTTTAAACGCTTGTGTCAACAATCAATACATTTAGGTTATTATCTTTTCCTTTCCCACTTTCACATCCTGCCTCACATCCTCTCCTGCCCCCTTCTTTCTACCCTCTTCGTCTGCCCGTGTCTTTGTGAATGAGGCTGATGGATGAGAAAGAGTGCGGTGTCCTCTCTGGCCATGTCAATATCCTCAGGTTAATGTGAGACTGGCCAAAATCTATCTGTGTGTGTGTGCGTGTTTGTGCGTGTGTGTGTGCGTGTGTGTGTGCGTGTGTGTGTGTGTGTGTGTGTGTGTGTGTGTGTATGAGAGAGAGAGAGAGAAATTTGGGAGAAGGATGTTACAGGGCAACAGGAGCGGGGTCAACACCCAGCACACCTTAATATTTAATTAGACCATTCCCAGCAACTCTACACCCGCGACTGAGAAAAGAGACAGGATAAAGTGAACACGCAAGGACATCCGTTGAAAAACAAAATTCCACCGGGTCCATAATTAACCTCTCTGGTCTAACCTCTCATCAATGGTGACAGAATAAAGAAAATTGAAGGGCTATGAAAGAGAGTTTTAGGTTTAGTACAATATTTGCCTGGCTGTTTCATGGACAAAAATAAAACGATAAAATTGACATACATATAATATTACTTATACACATATAATATACAATATAAACTTAAAAATAACACATTTCAATAATAATATAAAGGTTTATAACACTAAAAAGACAATAACGATAATGAATACATAACATAAGATAAACATCTAAACCTTTTTAAATCTTTTGATAAAAATTCTACCATTTTTTACAGATTTACATTTAAAAAATAATTCGTTTAAATTCTCTCCAGTTAAAAATCACTGTTTAATAACATTAAAAACCAGTTATTGTTAAAGTGTATTTTGTGCTCCTTAACCCTTTAACTGCCCAACCAAAAAATATTTGGATTGTATTTCTTGACTAATATTGTTGCTAGTTAACACATTCAATGCATTTTTTTAACACATCCCATAATTTCTAAAATATCAGCATCTACCAAATGGTAGATATGTCAATTTATGGTAAAAGTACTGAAATTAATACATATACTATGAAAATCAGAAAATATCAAGTGTAAGACATAATCAAAATAAAACATTTTTCATCATCCTTATTTTTTGAAGTATGCCATTTCAGATTCTCATTTAACACGTTTTGTTGTTGTTTGTTTTTACAGTAAAACTAAAATCAAGTGTAGTAGTGCAACATAATTATGTTTGTTTGATTTTTTTGTAAACCAACAATGCTGTGTGTATAAACCAAGCAGTTAAAGGGTTAATTTTAAGAGCTGTTTTGACAACTTTGTCCACAGGCTATGAAATGGTAGTTGCTTTTATATATATTAAGATAATTTAATAACAAGATATTCCATATAATATGATTAATTCATCAAATCACAGTCACGGTTAATGGCAAATAGTCATTAATTGACCAACCTAAGCATCCAAATAAGGATAACACAAAAGCATTTAGGCATGACAGCAAAATGTGTGGGAAAAATTACAAAAATACCATTATAGCTTATAAATTTTGAAGTATATTTCTATAAAATGGTATGTAGTTTAATATACAGTATGCATAACACTTTACAATAATGTTTCATTTGTTAACCATCTAACATGAACTAGCAATGAACAATACTTTTACAGCATTTTTAATCCTACACTAAACAAAATTTGATGTTTATTTTAACTACTTATTTAAAATGAGCTGCTAAAACAACACACTTTGTAAGGTTTTTTGGGGAACAACTAAATAGTTTTATGTTCAATCCACTTAAATTTGTATAAACAAATAAGTTAATTAATAACTTAATTCCTTTATGGTTGTTCCAACACAAATCAATTGTGGGGAAACCAGCATTCTTTTGCAGTGTAGTTTTTGTTAATGTCGGCATTCAACAATACACATTAAATAAGATCAAAGCTAAAGTTTAATTTATTAGTTTGTGTGAACTAACGTATGCATTAATATACCAGTAAAATGTTGATATAAATGCTGTAAAAACACAATCAATTTTTATTTTGTGGAAAGAAAATTTTGCATAGCCTTGACACCATAAAATCATGCATTCCTGATTGCCGGCCATTTTTTAAAATGGCACATAACGCAATGAACATTAAAATTTTAAACCCGAATTTATTAATAATAAATACTGCTTTATTTACGCTTTCAAATTTTGTCTAAAATATATGTTATAGAATTTAGAGGCGACAAACTCATTTAAAGCCCGCAACTTTTGACCGTCATTACAAAAAGGAGGCACTTCTTGGCCTCATATGCTGGGTAAAGATAGCACATGACACTGAAAATAAGGGCCTCAGTTAGATTGAGTGGATAGAGAGAAAAACAGAGGGAAAGAGACAGATAGGAGATGACGGAACAAAGAGCAAGAAAATTAAAATGCTGTTCATCACTTCCAATGAAGTCCCGTTTCACTTTCTCCGAGAGAGAGACAAGAACTGCGGCAAGTGAACTAGAAAAACCTCACCTTATATAACGCGCAGCGAATGAGATATTGCAATTTAGCACAGCACACATTCAGTACATTAACAGTGTCAAACATATTCCTAAAAGGACAGTATAGGATCTTATATTTCAATCAAGCCGCATTTTACTAACCATAGAGGTCAAAGCACGGAAACAAACACACTTTTGCGCTAGCTGACTTTGGCTTATCGTGCGATCGGCAGCAGATGGGCAAAAGTACAGTGGTTTTCAGGTGGAGGTGAGGGCAGGACAGGAGAGAAGATGACCCTCTCAGGGGGACCTTCAGTCCCTACTTTAGCAGGCAAGAGTTCGCAGTACTGTCATGCTGTCCACACATCAGCGTTTACAGCACAGCGGGGAGGGACAGAGAGAGAAAAACCTGCTGAGCTTGCAGACTAGAAGGAGTGGTGAAAATTTAACTAGCCTGATGAAAGCATAACTTTGCATGTCAAGTATTTTAAAAGAGAGAGTGGAAGAGAGAGAGAGAGAGAGAGAGAGAGAGAGAGAGAGAGAGAGTACGGGGTCTGTGAGAATTGAAAAAAAGTCTGGTAAATAGAAAAGGACGGGAGAGCAACACCGCTGTCATGAAAGCAGAGTTAAAGGGTTAGTTCACCCAAAAAAGAAAATTACGTCATTAATTACTCACCCACAGGTCATTGCAAAACGTTGAGACATTTGTTCATTATTTGAAGCACATATAAATATGCTTTAAGTGAAATATGAGAGGGTGACATGGTGGTGCAGTGGTTAGCACCATCAACTCACAGCAAGAAGGTCGCTGATTCGAGTTGGCATTTCTGTGTGGAGTTTGCATGTTCTCCCTGTGTTCACGTGGGTTTCCTCCGGGTGCCTCAGTTTCCCCCAGAGTCCAAAGAAATGATGCACAGATGAGCTAAATTGGGCAAAATGTATGTGTGTGAATGAGTGTGTATGGATGTTTCCCAGTACTGGTTTGCAGATGGAAGGGCATCCGCTGTGTAAAACATATGCTGGATAAGTTGGCAGTTCATTCCATTGTGGATGGAAAAAATGAATGAATGATATCTGAGAGCTCCTGCATCTTCTGTAGACAGCGAGGTTCCTCACTGGTTCAAAGTCTAGAAAGGTCCCAGTGTCTTTTCATCAATGTCAGTATATTGCGCACATTTATGCGCACTGTGCAGTGACATATATACAGATTTCACCTCAAATATATTCATTTGTTCAATTCAATTCAATTCAATTCAATTCACCTTTATTTGTATAGCGCTTTTACAATGTAGATTGTGTCAAAGCAGCTTCACATAAAAGGTCACAGTAAATAGGAACAGTGTAGTTCAGTTTGTAGTGTTTAAGTTCAGTTCAGTTTAGCTCAGTTCAGTGTGGTTTAAAAATCACTACTGAGAGTCCAAACACTGAAGAGCAAATCCAACGATGCGCAGCTCTACAGATCTCAAACAGCGGAGAAAAAAAAAATAAAAAAATTGTGTTCTAAAGATGAACAAAGGTCTCAGAGGACTGGAATGACATGAATAATTAATAACAATTTTCGCTTTTGGGTAAACAAATACTTTCAGCACAAATGCTTGGCTTCACATGTAAATGCCTTTCAGAGTTTCAGATTTGTCCAACAGCTGCTCATTGTTATTTTGAATCTTAAAGGGATAATTCACCTAAAAATCTAAATGTAAAGTTTTTTACTCTCCCTCAAGTGCTTCCAAACCATACAAAAGAGATTCTGAAGAAAGTTGAGAACCATTGACTTCCATGGTATTTGTTTTTTCTGCTATGGAGGTTGATGGTTACATGTTTCCAGCTTTCTTCAAAATATATTTTGTGTTCAACAGAAGAAAGAAACCGTTTGAGGGTGAATATGAAAAGTTCCTGAGCTGGATCACTGCTATAACTCTCCATGATTACCAAAATGCTTTCCTTGAATGCATCATAAGCAGTTTTAGTAAGAAGTTTATGTCTGATGCAAAAAAGTAATATGGTAATCTAGAGTTTTGACTAGGGCTGTGCGATTTGGGGAAAATATCTAATTGTGGTTTTCTTGACAGATATTGCGATTTTGATTTGATTTGTGGTTTAATTTTGTAGTCAAGCTTCAGCTCAAGAATCTGTATTGTAGCTTCTTACTGCTAAAATGCAGTGAGTGTTAGTTAAAAAAAAGGAACTTAAAAAATATTAACTTATATTAGCAAACATCTCTGAAATTGTACTTTGCTGTTGCTTGCTACTAGATTAAGTGTCACTGGCAGTACTTAGAGGTGTAAACCTACACTGGTCTCACAGTTCAGGTCGGTTACAATTATCATGCCATCGATTCGGTTCAATTCGATATAACGGTGCATCGCAGTGCATTGACGATGCTTTCCATAAACAAATTTATATTTACTTCACAGCACAGCAATTCTTGTATTAAAATGTATAAATATGAATATATTTATAAACTATCTGTAAAACAATTTTGTCCTTAAATACAAACAGTCAGATATATAAACTCTACCTTACATACACAAAACAATATGAGCGTTTATAGCAAATAAACAAATATAAATATCCCGCCCGCTTTCTGAGTCCTGTCTAGCGAGTTCTTTCTAACACCCCTATAACTGGTCACACGTTCAACTGAAAGGGCTGTGATTGGCTCTAATACTCTAGCGCTGTTCACCGATGAGTGACAATGATAAACGGCAGTGGCAATCACAGCTGATCCATCATATCTGAAAGAAAAAACTGGAAGACAAAACTCGCTCTGCAGACACGTTCTGTGACAGCTACAAATTACCTGGTTTTGTTCGGCCTCTGTGACTTTGAAACTAAGATATTTCCATATCACCGACGTGCTCTTTTTCTTTGATATTAATTCGTCTATTAATGCTTCCGAAGTGGCAGACGCCATTATCCCACTCGTTTGCGCTTTCCTGTTTGTTTGTTTTTAATTGTGGGCGTTCCGCAGAGTTTGGTTGTGTAATTCTGATTGGGCAAAACAAAAGTGTGCTCACTCAATTGGCTAGTAAGACAGTAGTCACACATTTGCTCTGGGGGTGGGGGGAGTTAAATAATATATATTTCATATTGCACCCTCTTGCAGTTAGATAATTGTAACATTTCAAATCGTGATTGCGATTCGATTTCAATAAATCGCACAGGCCTAGTTTTGACAGAATGAAGAAAGAGCAGTTTGAACATTCTAGAAAGTATGTCCTATGTCAGGGTATATGCAGGGATCCTAAAGATAATTTCAATCCCTTTTTAAGACTTTTTAAAGACCTTCCCAGAATATTTTAAGACCTCATCGCCACTTCAAGTTTATAAACTTAATAAACAGTAACATTAATAAGCAGCTTACATTTTCCTATTTTGCCGTCTGTTTCTCTTTACATGTTAAGAGCATCACATCACCTTCCCGCGTTTGTCGCAAATTATGTGACATTACCCAGATGGAGGAGCTTGGCTGAACGTGCCCCAACCCAACAATATGAGGAGGAAAATAAATGTATATATCTATGCTTTTTTGGAGTCGAACACTTTTGACAACGCTTGAACAAAATTCAAGACCTCGTAAAAAAAAAGACTTTTAAATAACTTTTAAGGGCCTTAATTTTCTCATAATTGATTTATCAACTTTAAATACTTTTTAAGACCCCGCGGACACCCTGTTTGTGAAGGAAAACAGCATCTTTGTGTTTTAGAATGCACAAAAAAATGGTAAAACTCAGTTTAACTCTAGGTGAGTTGTAAAATTAGCACATTTCCAAACAAAATATGTGTTGATTTAGTGCATGCGTGTTAAAAACACAAAGATGTGTTTGAGCATCTTTGCACTAGAATGACATGAGGATGAAAAAAACGATCACAGAATTGTTTTGTTAACTACTCAGAACAGGTACAATAGTAATACATGCTTCATGCTTAAACACATTTGAATGCCGTTTTTAGCTCAAATAAACACTGCGAGGTAGTGTGATGGCAATAAATTACATTCCTTTTTACAATAATGATATTTACAGTGACATATTAATAAATAATGGGTTGTTTTCTGCAGTTCTATGTACAACACTAAATAAGTACTACGAAACAGCTCAACAGTGTCTATGATTTGTAGTGGAATATGTTTGCCTATCTGTCTATTTCCATATGGAAATGTTTTCTGGTGTGGTCAAATTGCTCACAAAATTTCTTACTTTGCAGAGCACTCAGGTTTGAATATGGTGAAGCACGGTTCCACAAAAGAGTTAAAAACCGTGTACAATCTAGGTCAAACTATGAGGTTGCAGAGCATTTTCTTGAATGCTTGCTTTTGAAAACACTATTGCTGGTGTTTATGGAAGGGTTTAGGTCAGTGGTTCACTAGTCTAGGTGATCTCTGCCTTCTTGTGGACGTATATAAGAAGTACATGTATCTGAAACAAATAACAAAATGTAGCCTAAGTAATGCATTTCAGATTCGCAAAAATGTAGACAGCGCCCTCCAGTGGATTTTCTATCACAAACATGCAACAAAATATACCCGGAGGAACGTATTTTATGTTTGTACAAAAATGTAGGCTGAGGCACTTATTTAAAAAGAGCCTAAGCTGGAACTCTCCCTTTAAATGCTACAAAAACGTAGAGTTGAACAAACTGGTGAGTTGAAGGCTTGGCAGACTGTCCTAAAAACATTCATTAGCACATTCACTTGTCATTTCATGGCTCGAAAGAAGCCAGCTTTTGTTGAAGTCTCACTACAAACATATTGTGTGCAAATAGTGGCATCTGTAAATGGCCTCGTGTCTCTCGTCCTTCTCAGTCACGGAGCACAAGTGTTAGGTGAGACTTCTGACCTCTAATTGCTCTTCCGCACCATTTTAAAGGGTGCAAGTGTTGTTTACTCTACTGGCAAAGTGTCGATTGGCTGAAGTCAATGTGCTCAGAGGAAAACAGCTGCTGAAATGACAGCCAGCATGGTCCCTCAGTCACTGTACTTTGCACAGATTCATTCAACAAGTAATATTCTGGAACTGAAAACATCTTATGCTCACCTTGTTCTCTCTCTTTCTCTCTCTCTCTGTGTGTCTGCATGTGTAGGGGCCGTGCGAGCGTCTAGTATCTTTCCCATCCTCAGCGTCATCCTGCTCTTCATGGGTGGTCTCTGTATAGCTGCCAGCGAGTTCTACAAGTCCCGCCACAATATCATCCTCAGTGCAGGAATCCTCTTCGTGTCTGCAGGTGAGCCTATGGAGTCAATGAAGGAAAGGTTTAAAAGGACGAGGTTTTCTGTAGGATACAAAGTCTCTTTGCAAGTAACTGGCATAACTGTTTGTTACTAATTGTTTTATTTTACTTTCCGTGCTGTATTTTAAAACTGTTAAGTCATCTTTTTGTGTTGTTGTAAATTAAAACTGTTTAAAAATGTGTAATTCTATTTAAAAAAAAATTGTAAATATATTTTTTGTTTTATAAGTAAACTTTTGGCATGTATTAGTACATATTTTATATTTTATTACAATTAAAATAATAATAAGCATTCACTGATCCAGTCTTCAGTGTCACATGATCTCTCAGAAATCAATATGCTGATATGGTGCATTATTAATGCTGAAAAAAAGGAACTTTTTCATAAACAGTTCACAATTTAATGCATCTTTGTAAAATAAAAAGTATAAGGGCCCTATCATACACCTGGCGCAATAAGGAGCAAGACGTGTTTGGCGCGATGTGTTGCTATTTTAGATCAAAGCAACCCTATTTTTCACGTTTTGCGCCACGTTGTTTGAATTGCATATCCATTTGGGCCGATGTGTGGACTTATGGACTTATGGGTGTGCTGGTCTAGAAAGGAGGTGTGCTAAGGCACATTGTTGGCGCATTGTTGCTATTTTGAGGAACTAAAATAGACAGCAAAATTGACCAGTGGCAGAGCGTGTTAGTTGTGCACATTAAACGCTTACACATTGCTTAATACACACAGGATGTACAGCAATACACAAGTATCTTTACATATTAAAAAAAAAATAAAGGATTCAAATGTTACAAAATGATTATTTTATACATAAATATAAAAACCACTGCCTCCATGCATTCTTTATCTCGGGGGGGCTTTTTTCAGTTTATTCATGGCAAATTGCTTTTGTAAAAAGTTGTTATTATTATTACACTGTTAAACCCAACAGTCAGCTTTATCATATGAATTGAGTGTAGTCAACTCAAATTTGACTGAAAGTTAATTCTATAAGATGTAGTTCTACATCAAATTCTCCAAAACTGCTAGACAAGCTAACCATTAAATGCTTAAGCTTAATTTCTAAACATCCAAATCACACAAAATCGGCAGAAACTCACGTCTGCTCCGAGCCCCTCCCCCGGAATATTGTCAGTCTATAGCAATAGATGATTGGTTCCTGTACTAGAAGGTGGGCTTTATTTGCCAAATAGCAATCGATGATTGGCTCCTGTACCAGTAGGTGGGGCTTTATTCACCATATTGTCTGTTACACTTTTCGTCATTCAAAAAGATACGAGTGACATGTCTTGAGTATGCTATAGTCTTTGGTAATATTTATTTTAAGCATATTTATATTTGTTTTAATAAAAACAATATTAGATTTGTCCACCTGTGGGGTTTTGGAGACATCTGCATCACCATATGGGGAAAAGGATTAGGACATGTGTTGAGATATAACTCAGTTTTTTGACCACACTTTGTTATTATTGTTTATTTATTCGTTTGCTGAAAATTTGTTTTGAAACAAATCTTTGTGCTTAACAAATTTTTAAAAAATTAAATAGGCCGATGGGTGTCTTCAGTGGGGTGCGTACACCTTTTCCTCTCCATGAAAGTAAAGAGGCCGAATCGAGGAGGTTCAATCTTTATTCTCGCTGCAGATGGTCTGTTTAACTGTTTTGTCGCTAGCAAAGCGTTTAGTTTTTCCACTTACAAAGTCCGCCATGTAAAGAGCAAATGTGCCATGGTGGACTCTTAAAGGGTATGTGAGATGAGACTCTGACTGGTTTAATGCACAATATACTCAAAACACACCCACAAATCATTAAGAGAATAAGCACAACACTGATATACCATGCGACGTGGCGCAAACCGTATTTTTCCATCCTTAAAATAGCAAAAGTGGATTCGGACATGCTTTTAATGCTTTTGCGCATTAGACTCTACGCCTAGGTCATCTGAATAGAGCCCTAAATGCCTTTAAAAATAAATATATTGACCTAAAACTTTTCAACATGTCTTTCAACATAAGTTTATTCATGATTACTTCACGGTTATTTACAGTATTTCACATTTTTTTCAACTTTACATAAGTAGCTGTAAATTACAGCTACTAGGATCTGTAAAATAAGTTTTTGCTTTCTTCACTTGATAAAAAAATAATGTCATAAAATGGCAAACATTAATAATAAATTCATCATTTTCAACCCCTTCTTACTCATGCTAACTTTCAAACTTATCTTAGTTCACCAATCAGACAAGATGGCAAGCAGAAATTGCCCAAAACAAATTTAAAGAACCCCCAATGTTTACATCTTGAATATACGATGCAAGGCAACGCAGTGGCACAGTAGGTAGTGCTGTCGCCTCACAGCAGGAAGGTCGCTGGTTCGAGCCTCGGCTGGGTCAGTTGGCGTTTCTGTAAGGAGTTTGCATGTTCTCCCTGCGTTTGCGTGGGTTTCCTCCGGGTGCTCCGGTTTTCCCCACAGTCCAAAGACATGCGGTACAGGTGAATTGGGAAGGCTAAATTGTCCGTAGTGTATGTGTGTGAATGAGTGTGTATGGATGTTTCCCAGAGATGGGTTGCGGCTGGAAGGGCATCCGCTGCGTAAAAACATGTGCCGGATAAGTTGGCGGTTCATTCCACTGTGGCGACCCCAAATTAATAAAGGGACTAAGCCGAAAAGAAAATGAATGAATGAATGAATGAATATATGATGCATGTACAAGATCAAACTTTGTAAGGCACTGACCCAGTAAGCAAAAGTTGAGTCAACTGGCCTAACACACTCTCAAACTGACCCTGCAATACTACATAATAACGCAATTAAGTAAACCAAACACTGTCAGAAAGCAACAGCTTTGATGTTAGTGCCTAAATCAGCGCTGCATAACTTTGACTCAAAGACTTTTTCAAACACGCTGCCTCTGTTCATATAGCAACTTATCAAGTCAGTTTTTCTTCTATTTTTTAAAAATCACTTTGGTCCTGATTCTGTTGCTAGGCTTAGAGGGACCATTTGGGATTAAAGTCTAAAAATATGGTGTCCCTGACACACTTTCCCAGTGATCCATCATGGTGGTTTGACTGTGTCACAGACGACTCTAGCAGAGTGTGAGTGAAGTCAGCAGTGAACCACAGATCATGTTCCTGTGAGGTCAAGCACCGCAGCCTCACTCTCAACTCCTCATTTACTTGCTCATGCTGACAAATTAAGGCTCTCAGCGCTTAGTTTATAGCTAAGGGGTTAAGGAAATTGTCAAACCAGCTCTGTTAACCTTACCATTTAGAGGGCAGTTACACTTTATTTTGTGAGATGACAGCAATGTTCTGTGAACATTCAGGAGCTGTGCATCCAGGTAGATCTAGCCAAAAAATGATGGATGAACTAAACACATTTAAAAGCGGTGAATCTCTGTGTTCCAGCAGTATTGTTTAAATGGCACACTGATACTTTAGATTAATTTATTAATTTAACAGGGACATGCACAAAAATTACATTAACCTCAAAAAGGAAAGATGCAATGTGTCAGGTTATAGCACGATTGCTATTTTTCACCTGCGGTCCCAGGCCAGGTAAAAATTAAAACAATAATAATCCATTAATTAAAAAGTCTAAAAAAGTCAGTTTAAAACATACAGGCAGAATCGCATATAAACTAAAACACTGACAAATCCAAAACATCTCATTCAGTGTGTCCAAATTTGATTTGACAAAAACCACCCCCTAGTCAGTCGTGAAAACATCTTATAATTTGTACATGTGATTATTTCTGTTGGAAGAGAATTCCATAGATTTGTGGCTTTATGAATAACAGAAGATTGACCAAAAGAAGTTTTACGTCTAGGGACAACACATTCCCCTCTCACGTTCACGATGTTTTCTCTAATTTGGAATTTAAAAAAATGTTAACGATGGAGCAGAAAGATTGTGAATAATTTTAAAAACAAAACAAATATATGAATATTTCAGATCAGATGTGCCCAAACTTTTTCATACAAAGGGCCAAAATCCAAGCTTGATTGAGAGCTGTGAATGTCGAAAGTAAACATCGCAAACTGTATTACATTATGGTTGCCATGGGTAATATCCTAATTTATCTCATAATATTTAAAAATAAATAGAAAACATTACTTCAACCTAGTTTTTCAAAAATGTATACTATTTTAACGAACGTATTACAATAAAAACCATACAAAGAGATCTACTTATAAAACACTGGAGTTCAATGCCAAATACGCTAGTCATGCTGAACCTGCCTTTGCCTTGATTTGCACGCGGATGTCTTCTGCTTTGTCATTTACAACATTTAATTGAAACATTTAATTTCAGTTTGCTTTTTTGTCGCTCAACAATAAAGCAAGCAAACAAAAGGTTAAATGAGAATCTCTGTTAAAGAGACTAACCTCAAACCTTCAAACAAACCTCTTGTATAAAGAATGTGCTTTTTCAATATGAAATTAATTTGGTGTTTTGGTGGTGTCTGGCAGTTTTGTGAAGGGGTGGAAAATGGTTTAACTTTTAAAAATGTAGTCTACTCAGCGTTATGATACGCTAGACTAACATAAATGTAACAAATCTAAAAATTATGACTTGAAAGAGAGTCTGACTTACCTGCTTTTAAAGATTGCTTCTCTGACTGATGTCACTTCCTCATGCTCAAATTATTTAAAGTGACAAGCCACTGTTTATTTTAGTTGTGAGTTGTGGCATTAAATGTTGTGGCATTAAGGCTGACATGAATTTAATATATTTTGAATGTGAAAACTAATACACATTTTATAATATACACGTCTTGTTAATATTGGTAACATTTCTATTCACTACTATTTGACTGAATATGCTCAGATGTACACTACTTAACAAAAGTCTTGTCGTTGACAACAGTTGTAAGAGCAACAAATAATAACCTGATTTCTAGTCTTGATTTCTAATTTTTTCTGATGAATCATCTGTTGAACTGCATCCCAAGCATCACAATACTGCAGAAGACCTAATAGAACCCGCATGGACCCAAGATTCTCACATAAATCAGTCAAGTTTGGTGAAGGAAAAATTATGGTTTGGAGTTACATTAAGTACAGTAACATACAAGAGATCTGCAGAGTGGATGGCAACATCAACAGCCTGAGGTAAAGACATTTGTGCTGCCCATTATATTACAAACCACAGGAGAGGGCAAATTCTTTAGCAGGACAGCGCTCCTTCTCATAATTTAACCTCCACATCAAAATTCCTGAAAGCAAAGAAGGTCAAGGTGCTCCAGGATTGGCCAGCCCAGTCACCTGCTATGAACATTATTGAGCATGTCTGGGGTAAGATGAAGCAGGCATTGAAGATGAATCCAAAGAATCTTGATGAACTCTGGGAGCCCTGCAAGAACGCTTACTTTGCCATTCCAGATGACTTTATTAAGAGGTGATTTGAGTCATTGCAGAGATGTATGGATGCAGTCCTCCAAACTCATGGGAGTCATACACAAAATTAATTCTTATTCCACTGCACCATGACTTTATATTCTATACTGGACATTATTTCTGTTAAGTGACAAGAATTTTGTCTAAGCAAAGTCAGACCTTACTGTCCCAATTAAATAATTAAAAATCAAGGCATGATCCTATTTTATTTTGGCTAAAAAAGAGGCCTTTGCCTTTCATATAAGCCACTTCTGATACCAAATGATCAACTAGAAGTCAAGTTGTTTCCAAAAATTGAATAGGGGACAAGACTTTTGTCAGGTAGTGTGCAGTGCATATATAAAAAAATAAATAAAAATAACAAACATTTACAAAACATTACCCCCAAACGTATGGCTAACATTTTATATTGTAATTATGATTTATGATTTTACCTGTTGTTATCAATTAGTTGAAGTCTGCATGTAATTAAAATGGGCAACACAGCTCACAATGCCCCTCTTGAGGTAATTAATTAATTGCTGAAATTTGAATAAAAAAACGTTTGCATTGGTAATATTAAATCAAAATCTGGAGAATGTGCTTCTGCTTTCCTTCTCTAATGATGTCAGTTTGGGCAAAATATATTTAAGCCATCCCAGTATTCTGCACATTGTATTAAAGTTGTTAAACGTTTTATAATAGATGTTATATTATTAGATGTTATACGGATTAATGTATAGCTTTAGTTGAGAAGGAATTTGAAGTGAATAATTCTTACTTTTATATCGCAAAAGAGTATTTTCAGGAAAAAAATACAGTTCCTAGTACAGTCAGCAGTTCATAATATGAGGTTGCCCATTGCTAAAGCTGCATTCATCAAATCAATGATGAATGAGGAACATAAAGAGTAAAGAGGAACACGCAGCAGGAGAGAATACAGCTCCATGTCTTGAGCTAGGACTCAGGATGCTGCTCACCATGCAACACACCACAGAGTGCCTTTTCCATTCAAATACATTATCCTTATCATAAATCTTGGTTAACACAACAGCTTTGCCCTTGAGTGAAGATCAAGTATTGTGCTTCATTTAGCAAAATTCTTGCTTTTCTATAAGGAATAGTACACTATATAAGGAATAGTACAATAAATATATATTAACTATTTACACACACTCAAAAGAAGATATTTTGGAGAATGTTCATCTTATCTAATGTGTGTCAATTTATGAATGCTCAGGATGAACTATTAACCCCTGATGAAGTATGAACAGGGTCATGACAATTTGACAAGGGTGATGACTCTTTTCTGAACCCACACTAGGTTGTGAATCAGCTTTCAACCATGATTATGGGGTTAAAATGTTTCCTCTTTTCCCCAACAGGCCTCAGTAACATCATTGGCATGATCGTGTACATATCAGCCAATGCGGGGGATCCCTCAAAGAGCGACTCCAAGAAGAACAGCTACTCGTACGGCTGGAGTTTCTACTTTGGTGCTTTGTCCTTTATCATGGCTGAAATGGTGGGTGTGCTGGCCGTGCACATGTTCATCGACCGGCACCGGGAGCTGCGGGCGGGCGCGCGGGCTGCAGATTACCTGCAGGGCTCGGCTATCACGCGCATCCCCAGCTACCGGTACCGCTACCGGCGCCGCTCCCGCTCATCGTCCCGCTCCACGGACCCCTCGCATTCCCGAGACGCCTCGCCGGTGGGATTGAAGGGTTTCGGGGCTCTACCTTCCACGGAGATTTCCATGTACACACTCACCCGCGGGGGAGACACCCTAAAGGGCGGCCACGGCACCCCCACCGCCACCTACAATTCAGAGAGGGACCACAACTTCCTCCAGGTCCACAACTGCATCCAGAAGGACCTGAAAGACTCATCCAACACAGCCAACCGACGCACCACCCCTGTATGAGGCACAACCTCTCCCCGTACAGATAGCAGGGCATAGGGAGACGGGAGCGGAGGCCTGGAATATTACAGATCAAACTTCATGTACCATGCGTTTTCACGATTCGGAGGAACCGGGAGGATTTTTGCGTTTCGATCAAAGATTACACATGTATGCATGATTTTGCCATTTGCCATTGACAAATTGAGGCTGGTTTGAAACGGAGACAGGCGATAAGAGATATGCAGAGGGGTTCTTTTCGCCTGTGACGTGGGAGCTGTAGCTTGTGGCATTGATTTGACATGTTTTTGTTAAGAAAGCATTTCTTCAGCACCCATCGGTCTACCCGGATCATCAGCAAGCTACTGCTCCCTCATAAGTCTTCTTCCCTTCTCCACTATATTCGTCATATTCATTTATTTGTTCATTTGTTATTTGCATTCAGAGAAAAAAAAATAAGAAAGAAACAAAAAAAAAAACTGTGAACCACCGCAGTAGGGTGTTCAGTAAGAAACAGCCCGGTCTGCAATCTCTTACACAAGGTACAACATATATATACACGTATAGTATATATATATGGATGTATTGATTTTATATAGAAATTAACATAATAATCAAGACTTTTCTGAGGTAAAACTGCTGTTTGCCGGGTAATGATCTGTTGGAAAAGAGACTCTGTGGCCCTGAGCTGCCACTGTGGCTGGACGACGGATGAAATCACGAAGGATCTTCACCGCAAAGCTGCTCTAACACGAGACTGACAAAGACGTTCAACCTTAGACAAAAATCTATTCTTTTAAAAGAACCTTCTCATCTTTTTCTCAGTCCCTGTTTGCTTCCTTTTTTTCTCTCCTCTCGCATTCGGTCGTCACGAGAGCGAACGACAGAAACAAAAAAAACTAACGCAAAGGCCTTCGCTGACAAACAGAGGGTCCGAGTTCGCTGAAAGACTCCAGAAATGACTGCCAAGACGAAAAAAAGGAAGGAGGAGGGGGGAGGAAAAGAAGAGGATGCTGAACTCTAAACAAACACTTGCAAGAACGCAAGCGACAAACAAAAGTACGAAATATTACGAGAAACGAAGCTAAGTGACTCACGAATACAAAGATTAAATGCATGCTATAAATTTACAGCAAACCTGCTCTTGAAACTTAAGTTTTAAAGGATAATGATAATTATAAAGGGAAAAGCAATGTTAAAAAAGTTAACTCTTAATGTTTTGTGTACTCTTTCTGTTTTGGTTTCTATTATTATTACTATTATTTATTATTATAATTAATCATTATAATAATATACTTTGATGATAAACCAAGCGAACAAATTACAGCAAAACTGCTTTTTTTCAATTCTGACTTCTTTCTTTGTATCCACGTGTTTTTCTTTTACTCAGAATCACACGCCTTAGTCATTTCATCTTTCTTTGGATTCATTTTAAAATGTGTCATTTTCTTTGAAATGAAATCTAAAGGTGCCAAAACAGAATGATCCTAAACTTGGATGCATCAAGTCCTGATGAATAAACAGACAAACCCAAGGGGGAACAAACTCGCTGCTTCTCTGTGTTTGCAAACCCGCACGCACCTGACAGAGTCTCCGAACCAGCGGGAAGGCAGGCCGTGTTGTGAGCGAGCACGAGGCTTTCCAAATGAGTCAGACGTGAGTAAGTAACAGTGGGGAAGTGAAGTAGCAGGCCACGTAATTACTCATCTGTTCCAGGCTCGTCTATATGTGGGAAATGGTCTCTTAAGTATCTAATCTATCTGTTGCGCTGGTAATGAGCGTGAATGATTCGGCATGTTTCGCTTTTGGAAGGAGTGATGAAGCAAATCTGGAAAGATGGAAGGGGGAAAAAAGCGCAGGTTTGTAATGAAATGCATCCACATACAACCAGCATTAGCTATAAAGACAGAATCACCTCAGAGAGTAGTGAAGGGCTTGAGTTTTAGCTGAAAACGGGTTCACATGCTAAGCTAATGACTTCATGCTCAATAAAAGAAAACAAGCCTTCCTGTGAGGAATTATTCCTGCTATACATTTTTGGATTCATGCCATCTTAATATATGCCGAAATCTGACCCGCCGCCTATAAGCGACAGCCATTTTGTTAGTCTCCTCTCTCGACCGAGGAGGCAGAGAGAGTGCGAAATTACAACCCCACACAATGCCCCTCTTTTTCAGATCTCTGAATTAAAATGCTTCCTTCATTCTCCCACTCTGTGTATTCCCTCATCCATCTCCCTCCATCTTGTTGGGCCAACATGCTTGTCCTTAATTTGCCTCCCCTGCACAATCTCTCATTTTCCCTCCCTCTGTGAATCATCTACTTGCATACTACACCCCCTCCCCCATCTATCGCTCATGCTCCATTCTTTTCCCCTCGCTCTCTTTTGCATCTATCCTCCTCTCCGTTACACATTCATCACTCGCTCCGTCCTTTTTCTCCTTCAGCGCATTTTGACGTCTCCTGCATCAACTTTCACATTCTTCTCATCAGGCAAATCAAATTCTGCCCCTGCCCCCTCCCCTCATTACAATAATGTGGAAGACGAGGGGGTAAAAAAAAAAGTCAACAGATTTAAACAGACAAATCAATCATCAGGTAATAGCCTCTTCATTCCCGAGATCAAGATTACCGGCTGATGAATCAACACACTCTCTCTTTATAGTTTCCTCTAAATGAGCCACTGTCTTTCCCTTACTGAAGCTGCACAACTGCTCAGATTGTTCTGTGTTTTAACAGATTTCATCTTGCCAAATTATGGGTTAAAGAGATTCAATCAAAACTGAAAATTCTGTCATCATTAACTCAACCTTCACTTGATCCAAACCAGTTTAACAGAAAACTTCTGACTTCCATAGTATTTGTTTTTTCTACTACAATAAACATACAAATCTGTCAATATGTATTTTTTTACCATTCAGGTGGACATTGGTACCTTTAGGGTACACTTTTGTATCTTTAAGGCTCACTTTGTACCTTTAAGGTTCATTTGTGTACCTTTAAGATTCACTTTTGTTCCTTTAATGTCCTTTTTTGTACATTTAGGGTTCCCTTTTGTACCTTTAATGTCCATTTTTGTACATTTAGGGTTCACTTTTGTACCTTTAAGGTTTACTTTTGTACCTTTAGGGTTCATTTTTGTACCTTTTGAACTTGGGTGTGCACCCGTAAACTGTATCTGAGTCCGCCTGAAAGACGTGTCGCTTCTGATATGAACGCAATCGTGCCAAATAACAGAAGTGAATGGCCAACTGTACAACAAACTTTTTTTCTCACAATATTCATTCATGTGTGTGTGTCTGTGTTTCACCCAACGTTACCTTGGTGACAAGCGGGACTGCCCAGTGCAAACAAAGTGATAATGTCTGCTTGTCCCCATCAAAAACTACTTCTGCAGACATTGCGTGATGTTCTGAACATTTTTAATGTTTTTTGCTGCAGGTAGACGCAAGTGACTCTCTGTATTTTGGTTTTGGTAACAAAAAGCAAAAGATTCAGTAAAAGCAGAATAACCATGATATGAGGACCTCTCCATTTTGGCGCTTTGCTTTCGTGACCATCACCTAGCAACAGCTGTACACAAAACAGCAGCTTGATGACGCAAGTGTACCGGGGTTCACAAAAGGCGGTGTGAACACAAACCAGCCAAGAAGGTGGCAAGGGGGTAAAATCAAACTTGGGTTCGGTCCAGGCAATTGAATCAAGTGTGAAAGCACCCTAAGTTACTGTGAGGTACACATTTGTACTTTTTAGGTATTATATGTACCTTTTAAGGACCTGTTATGAACAAAAAATTACCTTTTGCCCCAGTGACAAATTTGTAACTTTATTTCTAAAAGTGTACGGATGTCAGGGGTAACAGAATTTCAGCTTTCTTCAATATATCTTAATTAGTGTTCTATTAAACAGGTTTAGAAACAATTGAAGGTAAGTAAATAGTGGGTAAATTATTTAATTTTTTTTTTTTTTGGATGAACTATCCTTTTAATACAGTAGAAATTAAATAATCTTTACTGGCATCAATGATTTCAAACAAATGGTTCTTTGGCTTTTAAAAATGTTCATCACCCTAAGAAAAAAAAGTTCTTTTAAGTTTTTACTAATATCTAGTAAAAAAATATCTATTGATAATATCTATTACAGTAAAAATTTGTGCAAGATATTCCTTTTAAAATCTCTTAAAACAAATAGAAACTAATAAAAAAAAACTAATAGAAAAAATTGTGATTATGAATGCAGAAGAATATCTCACATTTTTGGTTTGGTACACTTTACAGTAAGATTTCATCTGGAAACATTAGTTAACAACATTAAATTGCATGACACTCCATTGTGTTTAAATATGCAATTCAAAACTTAACAAGTGACTAATGAAAATTTGAGTATTCTGATTTACTTAAAGTAACTAGTGCAGAGATTCAGGCATTTATTTGAGTTTGTCTGTGTGTATGTGGACACTGGGACCATAGACGAAGGCTTAAAGTGGGACCTACATTTCCTTCTCCAATGATCCTCTTCTTTGTCCGGGAGGCACAAACTGTCAGCTCTGAAACAGTATTAAAAGACAAAGATTACACATCTGAAGTGCCTTTTTTCCCTCTTTAATAGTCTAAAGTTAACAGTAACTTGCACCATTCAAGTAACCAGAAGTTGTTCATTTGTAATGATCATTTACAAACTCTTGATTGGCAGGTCATAATGCTGCTATTATGTGCTTCCTGTTGCTATTCGTTATTTTGTCAAACAAAATGTACTAATTATACAAAAGCAAACCAGTCTTTGCCAGCTGTGGTAGTTTGCGTTTACAATGTGACCTTTGGGCCATAACACTGTATAATTCATTTTGAACATCTTGAACAAATAATTGAAACCTTTATAATTATATTAATAATTGTTTGGTCTGCTTTCTGTCTGAAATCAATATATTTTTTTTAATTATTCATTATTTATTTCCATGGGGAGTGCACAAACTTATCATTTACTCTCATTGCATAATCATCAATAGCTAAGGCCTGATGTTCAACCTCAAACTTTAAACTAACATACTGCTGTTAATGTTCTGCAATTGTCTATGCCCAAGTAACGCAATTTTTGTCATCAGGAGGGTCCACAGACTTCTACACAGAACACTGGTAAGAAGCCCAATTTTTGTGTCTGTACCATGAACAACAAACACTTAATACACAAATACAATACATTGATTGTATTATTACATTAAAATATTATAATAATATTTCTATTGAATAGACACTATATACTTTATAACTGCAGATTAACTACGTTTATATTCTGCCAACCCTTTAAACAACTCCTTAACTTTTCAGATTTTGTCTGTCATATGTGCACCTTTTGTGAAGCTGCTTTGGAAATATAATACTTGTAATAAGCACTATATTAAACTGAACAATGCACATATAACAGTGCACATGCAAAGGTGTTCACAACTATGACAATCACCGTGTTACCATTGCAATTCTAAGCAAACTGATCATTTGGATTTAAAATATGCTAAATGGAACATGCTAATTTCTCAAAAACGTTTATAACAAAAGAGTCACCTCTCACATGAGGTTGTTTTTTAAGGAATTAAAAAAAATATTAATTTATTATTTATTTGTCATCTTGCATGTTTAAAAGGATGGTTTACCCAGAAATGACAACCTTTGCTTGTCCAAAGCCTAACTGAGTTTCTTTCTTCTGTTGAACATAAAAGAAAATGTTTTGAAAATGCTGGTTGCTTGGACCCATAGACTTACACAGAATCCGACTACGGAAGTCAATGGGTCAAAATATTTCTTTTGTGTTTAACTGAAGAAAAAAACTCATAAAGCAATGTAAAAAATGCTTGTGTTCCTCAATTACTTCTTGTTGTCCCAACACAAGTCAATTAAGTTCATGTAATTGTTTTTACAAATGTAAGTGGATTGAAGATAAAACAATTAAGTTGTCCTAACTAAACAAAAGAATTGTGCTTTTTCAGCTCATTTTAAATAAGCATTTTGAACAAGCAGCAAAAGCAATTTTTTTTGATTGAGGTTTGAAACCACATATGGGACAATAAGTGAAGTTTATTTATACAACCAGTTTTGAGAGGATCACGTGCTTATGATTGACCATGGCTGGACCCGCATTAACTATCACATGATTCTCCAATCAGACGTTTCCTAAGTCACTAAAAATAACCATAGTTTTCCCAGCAGTCATCTACGTCTTGAAGAATACTCCCTTTCTCCTAGATTGGGCAGCACAGCAGCCCAGTGCTTAGCACTGTTGCCTCACAGCAAGAATATCACTGGTTCTAATCCTTACTAGGCCAGTCAACGTTTCTCTGCGGAGTTTACATGTTCTCCCCATGCTCGCGTGGGTTTCCCCCGGGTTCCCCGTTTTTCTCACATAATCCAAAGCCATCCGTCATAAGTAAATTGACTAAACCAAATTGGCACCATATTCAAGTTCCTAGTCAACAGTATTTTTCCCCTCATACAGCAATTCATCATTATCCACGAATAAGTAGGGGAGTTCTCGAGATCTACCTGAACTCAATCTCCCCTCTCACTCAACAAACAGGAGGGAGTACAGGGCTCGAGGATCTTTTGAGCTCAGGCCTCCCTCCCGGGACAGCATGTCAAATAAGCTTACAATCAATCATCAGCTAAGTGTGAAGGCTTGAAATGATGATGTCATTTTCATTTTTGGAGGAACTCTCTCTTTAAGTCAAATTCTTCGAAGATGTTTATGTGTAGAATAGGCATGGGCTGGTATAATTATTCTGCCGGTATGATATAAAAATATTACGGTATCACGATATTGTGCTCACTGCTCTAAAATAGACTCTTTTTAAATGTCTGAGTAAAAAACTAAATAATAATTCCCCTTTGAAAACAATATATTCTATTTTTTGAAAGATTTATAATAGTTTGAAACAGTAAATATGTCAAACTAAATAATTCAACTGAATCATTGACTTCTGCTGTCTTCATTTGTTTCAAAAACACTGATTTCTTTACTATTTAAAACAGCATCTTTGAATAGCAAAAAAACAAAAGAAAATGTGAATAAAAAATTGTACACATAACTTAGGAACGGTATTACAGAAAATGTTGGCGGTTTTAAAATCTTGACTTTTCCAAACCGCAGTATACCTTGAAAACGGTTATCATCCCATGCCTAGTGTAGAAACTAGTTCCCTCTGCCACATTTCCAGCAGGTACTACAAAAGGCCCTAACACATTGCTCAGAAAATAAGCTGAAACAACACAATTCTTTAGTTTTTTGAGGGGACAACTTAATGGTTTTATGTTCAATCCACCTAAACTTGTAAAAACTAATAAGTTAACTTTTAACTTAAAATTTTTCATGTTTTCCCAACACAAATTGATTGTGTGGAACCAAACATTTTTTACAATGCTTGATGTTCAAACTAACCTCCCAGTAAAACTTCATTCATGGCTGCAACCTAGTATAAAGGGCTTTATTTGCTATTAATGCTCAGAAAACAAAATAATATCTCCTTAGATTAATGATAATGGTTAGTGTTATTTCTGCGATATACAGTTGAAGTCAGAATTATTAGCTCCCCTGAATTATTAGCCCCCCTGTTTATATTTTTTACCCAATTTTTGTTTAACGGAGAGAAGATTTTTTTCAACACATTTCTAAACATAATAGTTTTAATAACTCATAAAATAAATCAGTTATTAGAAATCTCTACCATGATGACAGTACATAATATTTGACTAGATATTTTTCAAGACACTTCTATACAGCTTAAAGTGACATTTAAAGGCTTAACTAGGTTAATTAGGTTAACTAGACAGGTAAGGTTAATAGGCAAGTTATTTTATAACAATGGTTTATTCTGCAGAAAAAAAAAATAGCTTAAAGGGGCTAATCATTTTTTAATGAATAATACTGAAAACGGTTTTTAAAAAATTTTAAACTGCTTTTATTCCAGCCGAAATAAAACAAATAAGACTAAGAAGAAATATCATCAGACATACTGTGAACATTTCTTTGCTCTGTTAAACATCATTTGGGAAACATTTAAAAAAGAAAAAAAAAATCAAAGGGGGCTAATAATTCTGACTATGAAAATCTCCATCTTTGGAATTATTTTTTACGAGAGGCAATAGTTGGTTAAATAACTAATTAATTAGCTAATTGGTAGCAATATGGAGAAAAAAGCTGCAAATGGGCATGGGCCAGTATAAGATTCAAACGGTATGATAACCTTGAATAAAGATATCACGGTTTCACAGTATTGTGCTCACTGCTCTAAAATATATTCTTTTTAAATGTTAAATTTAAATGTTTAAATTCTTTTAAACTTTTTCCCCCTTTGAAAACAATATATTTTATTTTTTTGAAGATTTATAATATTTTGGAGCAGTAAACAAAGCAGACTAAATAATTCAAATGAATCATTGACTTCTGCTGTCTTCATTTGTTTCAAAACCACTGATTTCTTTACTATTTAAAACAGCATCTTTGGATATTTTTTCTGCTGGAGATACTGTTGTCCTAAAAAAATGTAAATTAAAAAATCATACACATACCTTAGGTATGGTATTACAGAACATTTTGGAGGTTTTAAAACCTTGATTTTTCCAATCCGCGGTATACCTAGAAAACGGTTATCATCCCATGCCTAGCTGCAAATGTTTAGCACTTATCTAATGCAAATCAATTACGTCAATTATAAGACTGAATTAAGTAAAGTACAGTGCTCAGCATATATAAGTACACCCATCACAAATCTCTTTTAAATTCATATTTTTAATAGGAAGCTTTACAATATTATATTGGTGCATATACATTAGATCAGTACTGAAGCCGAATCTGGGGCTTATCTAACAAAATAACTTACGATAACAGTCCAAAAACTAGTACACCCAAGTGTATATGTTATAGAAAAATATTAAATACAAATTTTAAAAAAGAGGAAAAATCAAGAGAAACAAAAATAGGAAACGTTTAGTTAAAATTTTATAGGTTGTAATTTATTTTTCAATATTTTGCTTGAATTTAATTGTATTATCTTTCAATTTCTAAATATGTTTGGTGACCAAAATATTATTTTAATAAATATATCTGTTTAATAAATCTGTTTTGTTTAAACGCACCTAAATACATTGCCTATATTCACTGTGAAGTGGAGAAAAACATTCATGTTCAAAATGGGGTGTGCTTGATTATGCTGACCACTGTATATGTTCAGCACATGTAGACAAGTGATTTACTGACACAAATCTGTTGTGGTCATGATGTTGATTATTGACTATATTCGACACGACGCTGAACACAAACTGTGACTGGTAGCTTAACATTACAGTCAGGTGGCCTTTGGGCCAATGAAAGCTGCGATGGAGTCCAGACCTGCCATCAATCTGAAGGTCTGGCAAACTGACACTCTGCAGCCCTCAAGCAAGAAATGACAATCCAGCAACCTGGTGACCTCCAGCAATAAAATCTCTGTCAGTACAAATGAAGTTTACTCTCTTTGCTCGGGACGTTTCTTTTGGATCCGTCTCTCTCTCTCCTTCTCTTACACGGCATGTCAGTATCTGCATCTTGCTGTGAGACATGATGTTAGGTATTAGCCCCTCGCTGTGTACCTGTCAGTGTCTTGTCTACCCGTCTCCAGCCTTTCTCTTTCCAGCAACCTCCCCTTTTGACACCTCGCTCTGTCTCTACTCCCCATCACTCTTTATGTCTAACCACGCGCATCTGTTTCCTCCCTCCCTTTCTCTCTCTTTCCCTCTCTCTCTCCTGTTGTGGTGATCAAACGTGCCGTGTGTCTCTCTGCAGTGCTGTGTGATCAGAGTGGAGAGTGAGCACTAGAGAGACATGCTCTGTGTGTGTGTGGTTGTTTCTCGGAGACCCGAGGAACATGCTGTCCCCTTCTGGCTGGGAATACTAAAGGCACAATCCCACAGCTGCTGCCTTTGTGTCTCCAGCCCCTGACCATACTTATATAAGCCCAGACCACAAAGCCAACTGTCCAGAAAAACTCAAATTCAGCATCTCTATGCGAGCGATTCAAAAAGTAAGGGATGAGACATGATACAAAGCTGGGTTATGTCTAGGTTTTTGTTTGTTTTTGTGGATGGATCAGGATTGTGAGGCTTATAAAGCATCTGGGATCTGTTCTGAGCTCTGGGTCAGGCAGAGTTTAGACTAGTACACAGAGACTTGAAACATGAAAGGATAACTTAAACAAGACTAGTATTAGGGGTGTCAAAATGAATCCTTATTAACGTCTGTGTTTCCTCTAGGATTTTTTCCAGCTGTGGTGGCAGGCCTTTTACACAGATCTTCCAACTACCTTGTCGTTATTTCAATGACAAATCTTATGAGCGCAGTATTACAAGTCGAGATCACATTCATGTAATATGAGCATGCAAATCTCTTTGCTGACTTCCGGTTTGGTAATGCGGCAGTGAAGGCGTTCGTTGTCTAAGCTCAGCGTAATTACGTGTAATTTCTTCGTAATACACGTTTATTTACCAGTATACCCAATTCATTATACCATTGTTTTTTATTCAAAGTACACGTTTTCGAACAATCAACTTAAAATGAGCAAATCCACGAGGACTGGTGGCAAACAGCAGACTCAAGTTCAACATGCTCATTACTGTCAGGAAAGCAGCAAAATGGCAGATAACGAACCCGCATCATCGCAGCTCACAGTTGAGTCTCTTGTCAAGGAGCTTGAAAAATTTAGAAAGGACATGACTGGGGAATTCGTTACACTTTTAAATAACTCTCTGGAACCAATCCGTTCTTCAATCGAATCCTTCGGAGCGACCTTAGCATCACAAGCAGCAACAGTCGGCATGATGGAAGTGAGCCTTTCAGATCACAGCGACCGAATAACTCAGCTCGAAAATTAAGTAAATGTTCTTCAATTAAAGCTGACTAACTCGGATAAGGAAAACATTGCTCTCAAGGCCAAAATACAGTTTAAATCAGAATTATTAGCCCGTTTATTTTTTCCCCAATTTCTGTTTAACGGAGAGATTTTTCAGCACATTTCTAATCATAATAGTTTTAATAACTCATTTCTAATAACGGATTTATTTTATCTTTGTCATGATGACAGTAAATAATATTTGACTAGATATTTTTCAAGACACTTCTATACAGCTTACAGTGACATTTAAAGGCTTAACTAGGTTAATTAGGTTAACTAGGCAGGTAAGGTTAATTATGCAAGTTATTGTATAATGATGGTTTGTTCTGTAGACTATCGAAAAAAATATAGCTTAAAGGGGCTAATAATTTTGACCTTAAAACGTTTTTTTTTTTTTTATTAAAACTGCTTTTATTCTAGCCTAAATAAAACAAATAAGACTTTCTCCAGAAGAAAAAATATTATCAGATATACTGTGAAAATTTGCTTGCTCTGTAAAACATCATTTGGGAAATATTTTTTAAAAATTCAAAGGGGGGCTAATAATTCTGACTTCAACTGTATATGAGTTGCAGGGTCACCAGAAGGCATTGAAGGAAAGAGTGCAAGGGAGTATATGATCAACCTGCTCTCCAAACTTCTCGGCAACAATCTTATGGGGGCAACCGGAGCACCCGTAGGAAACCCACGTGAACACGAGGAGAACATGCAGACGAAATGCCAACTGACCCAGCTGGGGCTCGAACCAGAGACCTTCTTGCTGTGAGGCGATTGTGCTACCCACTGCACCACTGCGTTGCCACACATTGTAAACATGCGAAGTAAATTTAAAAATTAAAGATCGAATTGAACTAAATCAGTGACATAATTGTAGTCTAACTGAATCATTAGAGCAGTGTAGGTTTACACCCCTAACTCCTAATTAGTATACTGAATTAAATATTAAGTTAAGCTTTCTTTAAAGGTTGTGCGTGTACATTTTAATACATGAAAATAATATGAATATATACATATAAATATATAAATGTACTCATGCTCTAATGACAAGCTATATGAATGACTCCAACCCCTTTGGCTGTGAGTACTTGAGTACGTTTATACGTATTAAATGATTAGCACACAATCCAAAGCCAAGAATACATGTATTATTTAAGTGGTATTTTATTAAATACTGTGCTAACTTGTTTTGATAAGGGGGTGGTCAATCACACAGAACAAATCTGTAAATTAAGAGAATTTTAAAATTTACTAAGTGCTTTACACTTATATAGCTACAGTTTTTAATAACATTATGAGGCCTTAAAAGGCACAGTACGTAATGTTCGTGAGGGTGTATATTCACAACAAATAAAGGCATATTTTGATAATGCTGAATGAGTGTGGAATCATGGGACTTGTGGTGTTCGTTTTAACATGCTACAAGATTCCTGAATCTAACGTATTCAATAATTATTATCATGGTTGTATGAAGCAGAGTAAACGAAACTAGAGCGCTAAAGCCATTGATGATGAGAGATGAACGCAACATTACACGAATGCACTGCAGTGGACCTTTTATTATGCCAAAGTCAACCTCTTCCAGTTGTGATCACATGGTAAGGAAGCAGTATTGTTGTTTTATACTAAAAACCTTTTAAGTTTCTGTTATAAGGCTGTGGTCACACTAAAGTTTGAGCTTGCAAAATTCTGTAGTACGGCGCTGTGAAAAGGGGTGGGATTAAACAAGATAATAAGACATTTAAGCTATTGGTCCATATTTTTAACTTCTGTCCAGAGAGGCCATGTTTTAATTACGCAGTCAAGTGATGCGATTTTGCAGGTCAGAGTTTACCAAGCTTGAACTTTGCAACGCAGTGAACTGCGAAAGCTTGCGTTTCCGGTCTGACGCATTCGCGTGCGTAAGAATGGAAGTCTATGGGGAGAAAAGTCCAGTGTGACCGCAGCTTAATGCTGTTTTGTCCAGTCTGATAAAGCACACAACATATCAAAACATCTTTGGTTGTTTCTATTTTCACAACAAAGGCCCAATTGTGGAATCAAGGGAGTTGTGATCTTCGTTATTAGATCATGGTTGTATGAAGCAGAGTAAACGAAACTAGAGTGCTGAAGCCAGTGATGATGAGAGATTAACACATTACACAAATGCACTGCAGTGTAGCTTTTATTATGCCACAGTCAACCTCTTCCAGTTGTGATCACATGGTGAGGAAGCAGTGCTGCTTTATGCTAAAACCGTTTAATGGTTCTGTTATAAAACTTTTCTGTGCTGTCAGATAAAGCACACAACATGTTAAAAACATCTTTGGTGTTTCACTATTTTCTATAAAAACCAAACCACAGGTCGAGTGTGCGACATTAGCATGGTTACACAGGACACAATAATCCACGTCACTAGTTAAAATTGTTCGTTTCTCTAAATTTAAACTTTATTTGAAACATTTGGACAAAATGTAAGAGCATAAGACAGCAAAATATATAACACTGCTCTAGTGTTTTTTGACATTTTAAAGAAAACGTACACGTCGTGCACTGATACAGTGAACCACTGGGTGAAGTGTTATTAGCCCATATGCTTTATCACGAACCAGTTATTGACCTGGCTGTCAGCACAATAAATGCTCTATTTAAACCTGATGTCTTGCATCATAGCTAAATTAAATGCACCCACTGGTAACCATTCGTAAATAAACTGCCAACGACAACTTGTGTAGGATAGGGAACTAATGATGGATACTCGTGCTATTTTGGTAATTCAATGAATCTAAATAATGACAGAACACCAACAAGCTCTTTCACTCACATAAGCGGAACAGATGAACAGCCTGTGGCTAATTAGTAGTTTTATCACCCATTGCTCAGCACGATGACCAGTCCTTCGTTCCCTGTGTTTGTGTGTGTGTGTCTGTCTCCACATGCAGACAGGCGGTCCTGCGGTTGTGCGCCACTCGCCCTCTAGTGGGGCAGCGAGAAAGCACGCGCTGGGCCTGTTTGTCTTCTGTTCAGGAGTCTGGTGATGATGTTGCTGGCTTTAAGAATGCTGTGTCCATAGGAACCAGCTTGGAATACTGATTCCACAGTGCAGCACTTGTGCATCAGGGCTGCAGTCTGGCTGACTCTAACCAAGGATTGTTCACTGTCTCTATGTCCCCATCGCCTGATAAAAATAAAACACATTCATGCGCAGGATATTCAACTGTCATAACAGGCAACATATGACAAGATTTTTTTTTAAATGAGATGGATGAAGGTAATTAAATTGTGTTGTTGCAATGCAATGCATGAAGAAAATGTTCAGGTAGTTCGAAAGACCCACCCATCACTGACAAAGGTCCAGAATTTGTCCCATACATGAGCTCATTTGTCCTATATTGACTGCTGTGCCATCATAAATTATGAAAATAACCCCATCGAAAAAGGTTTTAAGACCAAGTGGAATCCTGCGTCGGCTGTTGCTATAGTGTGACTTCAGCTAATCAGATTTGGCCAATGCTAACAATTATTTTTCATGACATCAGCTGTGCAAGAAAACATACATGATGAAGTGAAGTCATCCTTCACTACTGTATTGTTTTTTAAATAGAGAAAATCTTTCACGAGTAACTTTTTTCTTGGAACAAAACATGACCAATAAAAAGGTGTGAAGCACCAAAGCAGCTGATATTAAAATAAATTAATGCAATTTTGGCTATTGTTGTTATCCGTGAATTTTCAAATGTACTTTTTTGGTTGTGATGACCATCTGACAATCTATTTCAGCTAAAGTAGTGTTTAAAATGTCACTAAAATGTAGTATTTAAATCTCATAATTAAATAGTAGCCTAGATTAGGCTATAACCGCAAAAGGTTCACTTTTTGAGAAAAAAAAAATGACCACCGGGCTGAGGAAATAAACAAATGAAAGAAAATAGCTGGCTACCTTTGGCAAAAATAAAATACATATTTGAATATTATTACACTCTTAAAATGATTTTTTTTTTACATAAAAAGTGAGTAAATCCATTTCTATAAAAGCAGCAAGTTGACAAAGTTGACAAGTAAAACCCACTGTAACTTGAAAGTGTTGACATTGACTGTTGAATACATTTTTATATGTATGTGTTTTTGTTTTTTTTATTTAATGCCATGTCAGCAACCAAGGCTATGAATAAGAATGAGAACATGACAAGATTATTTCAATAATAAATATACAGTTAAAAATCAACAAACAAATGAATACATTAAATAAGATTTGTAGTGTTATTTATACATAATAAAAACATCTAACATTTTTCCTGGTGTCCATTTGTTAAAAATGTCCTTAAAAGAGTTCATCTCATTAAAAAAAGCCTTCTGGAATCATTAAAAACAGAACAGTCCAGTAAAATGTGTTTTACAGTAAACATCTTTAAGCTTTTTCATCTTTAAGCAAAAAGGCATGGGCTAATCTTGAATGTCCAATACGACATCTGGTAAAAAAATCACTTGATCAAATCTGGTCTTAAAATGTCTTAAAACGCTGATTGCAATTTCAGGTTGTATTTCATACAATTTATTATTTTCTAATGCATACCACTCCTCTTGCCACTAATTCAAAATGCAAACGTTGATAAAAGGTCTCATTTCATCCAAGCATCCAAGCAACTACATCAGCTTGCTCATTTCCTGAAAGCCCAACATGTCTTGGAACCCAGCAATACATTTTTATAATTATGCACATAGTTCATTTACTCCATTTTAAGGAAACAGGTTTACTCCCTTGTAAAAGTAAAATGAGCTAATCTCTTTTTTATAGTGTTATAAACAAAATGTCTGTTTTTATGTTTTCTTTATTCTTATTTCTTTATTTATTTATAACAAACTGCAGGAAACAGCAATGCAAATTAATCAATCAATAAAGTTACATACATGAATGAATGTTAGAATTTCAATACAAAAATATTATGTGACCATTTTAAGCAATCTGTTCGTTACTACCATCCGTTTACACAGGCGTGGACTTGGTGATTTGGGGGCCCTAAGCAATTCCAGGTATGGGGCCCAAGCATGGAAACTCAAAACATTCTATTTTGTAAATAATAAATATCTTAAGTGGAACTTTAATCTTCTTAATGTAAAATTAATACAATAAATTCACAAATAAAAAACAAGTTCATAAATTATGTAGAGTTAATTAGTTGTATTTGTGATTAGATTTTAATATTTGCATGTGCAGAACGGAAGGAACATTCCACTATTCGTGGGGTCCCCAATTTTGAAAAGAAGTAATAATGTTAAAATCTTACCGGTTATAGACAGATTTTACAACATATGATAGAAAATTTATAAAAGAGCTATATGATTAATATATACTTCTTGGCATTGGTCAGGGCCCCCTAATTCCCAGGGGCCCTAAGCGGCTGCTTACCTCGCTTATGAGTTAAGTCTACCCCTGCATTTACATTCCTAACTTAAAATAAACTTTTTTTCCTAATCTTTTGAATAAATAATACCAGTTTTTATTTATGAAGGGTTTTATTTCAGAGGTCAAACAGAAGGGAATTACCGTCGTCTAAATGGGAGGTGACTGTGGACAAGAATGGCAGTTGAGTGGGGTGTGAGCAGACCGGGTGAATAATCAGACCGGGTGACATTATTAACATGTGAAGTGAATGAAGATGACACCCAGACTCTTAACCTGAAGGGAGACCGAATTTTCAGTGGAAATAGAAAAGTTATGTGATGTTATAACGGATCATGTACCTATGAGAAAAAGTTCAGTTTTATTGTGATTTAATTTCAGGAAATTTGAGGTGAACTGGGATTTAATGTCAGAACAACAGTTGGTAAGGGATGATAGTGGGAGTTTGGAGTTGATAGGTAGAGCTGGGTGTCATCTGCATAACTGAATCTGGTGTTTGTGGGAAATACAAACCAGAAGGAGAAAGTAAATTTAAAAAAGAAAGGGACTAAAAACCAGACCCTGGGGCACACCAATAGCAACAACAATTGATAATGAGGTAAACGACTTTATTGAATAAACTGAGTGCGTATAAAGTATAAATAAAGTCACAGGCACATTGTCTTTGTATTGTGCAAGTGCCCTCAGACTTCATTAGACATCTGCTGCATGTCTGGGCAAAATGGTTTGTTCTCTGCTTGAGTTTTAGTGTCTACAAACAGGTGATCTTGTCTTTTTCTAAATGAAATGGTGTAACAAAGGAGCTTCGTTTCTGAAGTAGAACTGCGTTTTTCACATTTCTAATGTTTTAATTTTGTGGTTTATTTAATAAATCTGTTTTTGTTATTTGAAATAAAGAGCCATTAAAATTCTCTCTCTCAGCTGCTCACTTTACAGGTACCACAGCAAAAATATCCACATTTATTTGGTAGAAGTTTTATGCTGGATGCCCTTTCAAGCTCATGCCATTTGAGTGCGGGTGCACACTACTTGATAAATTGGTAACATATAATAATAATAGGGGCTTTCACACTGGATAGTTACAGGAACTTAGTTATAGGAATTAGCCAAACTAATTTACATTCCTGGTTGCAATCACACCATCATTAAGAACTCTGATGCAGCAAAAAAGTAGGACAAAAAAACATATAGCCTCTTTCACACAGTAACACTGGTAAATTACCAGAAAAAAATATTGGTAATTTTAACAAATGCACTGTTCATACAAAGCAGAATTTCAGCATGGAATAAGTTATATGCAGAAGGACTTTTAATTTTTAGTAACCACGTTAAAGCACTTCTGATGAACTGTGTGGTGTTACAAAATCGCCATGTTTAAGGTCTGTTTTCTTTAAAGATCAATGATCTTCACTGCCTGATTGATATACAATATAAAATGGGTCTCAGTATGTACAAGAAGCACTACATTAAATAATTTTTTTCCGTACCATGTCTTTAAAATATGAACATTTATTTTACCCAATGGAGTTTTAGCGCTCACCAGCTGATCCTGACGGACTGTGTGTGGTAACAGCTTTTCATCTTGTTTTACACTTAAACAACTAAATGAATCTATTGAACTAATTATATTTTTATTACATTATAACATCGATGCTGTAAAAGGAATAGTATAAAATTGAAATGATCTCTTCATGGCAATTTACTGATAATTTTCCACATACGTTTGTATGTCTAAAAGGGGCTGTTGACAACTTGCACTGCTACATTTTGGAGGCTAAGAAAAGAACACAATGACAAAAGACAAAAAGGCAGCAGTTAAAGGCAGCTAACTGATAAGCTACAAATGTAGTAACACTTTAAAATGGAAGTTTTTTGTGTTGGAGGACATGTTTTCACCCACTTACATCACAGTGGGTCCTATTTTGCTGGATTAGACCCTGCTCTGATGAACAACAAAACTAATGTTTCCATGTTCCATGCATTCTGAAAAATCAAGGTACACAAGCTGTCACTGCGGTGGTACCATTTCCAACATTTTTACCTGAAGGGTCCATAATGATACATTAAAGATATATATTAGTACTGAAACATGCCCTTTGAATTTTTAAGATACTGATATGCTTTTAATGTCACAATACACACCGCTTCACAGTTAAAGAATCATTACGTCACAAAAGACTGTAAGTGGAAGACTAAAGGTTTAGGATGCTTTTTGGGCCATTCAGTGTTACATTTTTAAGGGTTCATCCCTGTGCCCTAATTCCAACCATGACTGTTCTCATTCCATAGAGCCAGGGGTGTATTTATCCCATTTAGATGGCATCTATGTTAATCAGGTCTTCACTAGCAGGGTTGGATATCTTGATCAAATTGCGTTTTTGTGGATGGAACAAAATAAATAATACTAAAAATAAAAACATGATGCATAACATGACAATTTTGACTGATTTTGATGTAGTATGACATTATATTCATGTGTCCTTGAAAGGTTTCTGTAATTTTCTGACCCTATTGTGAAAATTGTTTAAAGATTTTCTCATTTTCCTTACCTCATGTGCTGATGGGCCCACTTCCTGTTTGACGTTTGCTCCACCCACTGAGGTGATGTCACACCAAATGGGGTATGAAATTTGGATTGTGTTTCAAATCCTTCATTGACTTAAAAGACTGGAAAAAAGGCTATTACCTCATAAGTACTGCATTCCCACTGTAACAAAGGAGGTTTATTTTAAAATTCTTCAGAAAATATATCCAGTGAATAGTTATTCAATGTGAATACTTATTAAATGTGTTATCATTAAATCTCTTAGATTAATTAAAAACAAGAAAAGTAATAGATTCTTGGATCATTATGATAATAACTTTGGAAATATCACGGATACATAAGTCCTTCTTTCCTCTTGCTGTATTTGTGTTTATAATATTACTTAACCTGATCTGTTAGGTTAATATCATCGTTACTATCATTGTCTTTTTTGTGTAGGTTTGAATTTTGTATTGTTGTTATTGAAGTCAATAAAAAATGATTGTTTCAAGTTCTCCCATATAAATATGTCATCCAAAACAAAGCAAAGAAAAAAAAAATCATAAAATCACCATAAATAAGAATAGAAAGAATATATATATAAATTTTTTTATATTATGCTAAATTCTTTATCCATAAACAAAAGATTCTTAAACCTTCTCCCTCATTTGGCCATTTCTTAATTGAAATTGATTCCTTGCTTAAAGCTACATTTATTTAACAACAGAAAATTCACTAAACAAAAAAATCACAAAACTTATGAAAAATCATGCTTCCAGTAAGTTAAACTTTAATGCGTTGTGATCTTCATTTAATTTTGTACTTCCCCCTTTCTTTATTTTATTTTCTTTCTATTTCTCATTTGTTACTTACTGTTCGTATCACTTTGTAACTGTATGTACTTGTATTCCATTCTCTTACAGATTACTTCCTAATTTATATTGTACGTTATATTGTACAATCCTTGTACATACAAGGGTTGTGTTTCAAGAAAATAAACTCTGTATAGGCATACTGTCCGATTGAATCTTACATCGCAATCACCCTAAAAAGGATAGTTCATCTAAAAATATAATTTACCCATCCTTGATATGATCCAAACAGGTTGTTTTTTCCTTCTGTTGTTTGAACACAATAAAAAGATATTTTGAAGAATGTTGGAAACCTGTAACCATTGACTTCTATCGTATTTGTTTTTCCTACTATGCTTGTAAATTTTTACAGGTTCCCAACATTTTTCAAAATATCTTTTTTGTGTAAAAAAAAAATCAAACTGTTTGTAGCAGGTCAAGGTTGAGTAAATGATGACAGGATTTTCATTTTTGGCTAAACTACCCCCTTATTTCAGTCTAGTTTCTTCTGTGTTTTAAAATAATTACAGATATTTGGAATTCGTACTGAATTAAATGAAAGAAGAAAAAAAATAGTAGTATTTTTCTGCCATGACTCTTCATGGTATTAAGCTTCATGACATAGCCAGGGGATTTACTAGACTGTCTCATTCTACCACTCATATCTGAGGTGTCTAATCCAAAAGCAATCTCACTAGGATATTATTTTGTTTGAGAATCACCCTTTGAGCCTGTGCATATGATTATGCTAGCATGCTAATTAACCACACCCTGACCCTTTGCTCCCCCCCCCCACCCCCATTAAAATCTAGGTCAATTCTAGGATTCATGTGTTTTATAATCCAAACTCTTTCATCTTTTTTTCCTCACTGATGTTGGACTAAAGCGGCCTGTTGAAGTCTAAGTAAGCCTTTCCTTTTGATAAAGACAAGCAGCGACAAAAAAGTGATGACAACACTCCAAGGTCTAAGCTCTTAAAAAGAGTCCTTGATAAATCCTTATGAATATTGTCATAAGGGTGGTGAGTGCGGGGCAAAGCGATTTTTGCCAAGAATGCAGAATATCTAAGCAAGGAGGAAGAAAGACCTAAATAGTGTGTGAAGAGCATCCAGGGTTCTTATTACGGCGTAAAATGATGGGGGAAGCAGTTTTGCAATGAGTAAGTGAGGACAAAGAGTCTTAATTAGGTCAGCTCCTTTTGGACTCGGCCGTAAACCACAGCCTCAATCCGAACTTGATGCACTCAAAGGGATCCTGGTTTCTCAAGGACAAAAACTACAGGCCTTGCAAAAGCGAGTTCATTGTTGTTTGAGATCATCACAGCACAATTTACACAAGGAGAAAACGCAGTCGAGTCCCAGCATCCCTCATACGACTGTGATGTAATGGTGGTATGGGGTGGCAAGCCAGAGGGAGCAGGGAGAGCCAGCTGTTTCCTTGGTATGGACATCTGGGCATCATTGCTGTGGGGCAGTACAGTTGAACAGATGAACCTGACAGAGGAAGGTAAAACCTCCTGATACCGCCTTCATCAGTCCCATAATCCCTCATTACAATGAAGCTGCTGTCAGAATGAGCTAATTAGTGCTTCTTGTGAAATAAAGGGCTTTAGTGGAAAATTATTCACTTTTTTCCTGACATATTTTCCTGTCAATCTCATTTATGGAACAAAGTAGTAATACACAGCACATGTGTTTTGACAAAGGCACAAACTGAGATAAAGCGTAGACCTCTCCAACCTCATTCTGAATCTACCTTTTTTCCCTCTAGAGGAGCCTTGTGAACGTACAACACTAATTAAGGTATATACAGCATTCATTATCGACCAAGCACCTGAAGGCCAGGAATTTTGCTGTGTCAGGAGAGAATGCACAAGGCAGCCATTGATCCGCTTCCTGCTCTGCAGCACTGCCTTCATAGGAAATATTATAGAGGTCACCCACAAAATAAGTTTGACCACATTTCTTTTCTACAGCCATGTTTATAGCATTCATACTATGTTGACTTTACATCTTAAGGTAGGTGTTGCAATATTCCAATTCAGTGCAAGAATTTGAAGCAGGGTTTCTGCAGGTTTTACCAAGTTAAATTTAGTACTTTAAAACCATTACGAATGTAATTTTACACTTATACAGGGCTAAACGCAAAGGAATTTTTCCCGAAAATCAATTGGAAAGGATTCATTGACCCATCAAAAACTTAAGTGATTATAACTTATTACAAATGATAGTAAAAAACAAAAAAAAATATATATAATCTAGGTCAGGTCACTATCCTCAGTACCAAATTGAGAACTTAAAACCTTACAGTAGCATTTGCTTAAGTTTAACAGAGTGTTGGTGATTGTATGGGTGTCAATGGCCAGATTGGTTATCTATACATGAAGAAAAAGACCTGTTAAAAGATTTAAGACCTACAACAGTTTCGGTAGATTTAGGACTTTAAGGTCTAATATTTCTTTTGAGATTTAAGACATTAAGACCCTGTGGATACTTCGTTATAAAAGTATTGCCAAACATTTGTATTTGTTAGAATGAGTTCCAGGCTGTAATAGCTTTTCCACTGCGGCCTCAAGCCTAAACTTGCGCATCACCCATCCAACTTGCAAGTTAAAATTCCCACCATTAACAAACCAAAGAAATTGTACCAAAGCTTTAGGATTGAGAACTGAAAAAACCCAGCAAATTTAAAGTCATCTTTATGAAAAATGTCTAGGAGTAATGAAATGATTATTTCTTGCCACCTCAACAAGCTTTAATTTGTGAACCCATCTTGATAAACTAGACTGCTGTTGAAGCCAGTGAATGCATTAAGAATGGACAGATCACCCAAAAATGTATCCCTTTGTTCATGCTGGAAAACATCAACTTTCATGGTACACTTCTCTATTACAGATGTTACAGGATTTCAGCTTTTCAAAGTATTTTGCTTAAAGAAATTAAAACCCCTTTAGTGGGAGTAAATACTCATTTTTGGGTGAATTGCTTTAAAAGCTTCTCTGAATTTAAAAATAAATAATAAAATACAATAAAGTCATGAATTTGTTTTTTCTGTTTTTATTAAACTCCGCAGTACTGCATGACACCAGACAATACAGGAGCAGAACACATTTAGGCCATCTCCTCCTTGGCCAGGCGGTCTTTCTTGAGGGGTCCCTGTCAGGTAAAAAGAGAAGAGTGGTCACCAAGAGAACAAACTCAAACTACATTTAATAAAAACATCAGAAGAGGAATGTCATCAGAGAGTGAACAGGGAGCAAGCACAAATGAGGCACCACTCCCCTGCCTCACTGAGTTGATTAATCTTGCACTGGAATGGAACCCAAATCTCAGACTGGTAGGCTGAAACAGGTTACGAACAGTGCACTGACCTGCACAGGACTAAGAAGTTCTGCATTCTACGGTCGCACCACAATAAGCAATTACAAGCTCAATGCCAACTGAGCATAGTGATGAAACTATTGAGTCAGCAGAACTGTTGAGAACCTTAAGCTAAAGTAAATGCAACGTCACTCAAGAGGCCCATAACCTCTACACGACCGAAGGCTTAATGCTACCAATTTAAACTCCAAACAGCAGCTACACACCCACTGAACCCGGTTTAATTGACTAACGCGTTCAGGGTTTGTCTGACTGTGATATAAGGTCACAGGACGTGTGCGGAGAAGCCACTGTGTCCCTAAAGTGCTCAAACTCTCACCATGAAGTTTTTCTTCTCCTCGATGGTCTGGAAACGTCCATGACCAAACTTGGAGGTGGTGTCGATGAACTTCAGGTCGATCTTCTCCTGAGCACGACGGCTGGTCTGGACCAGTAGAGATTTGCGCAGGGTCAAAACCCTCTTCTTGGTTCCAACCACACAGCCTTTCAGCATGAGGAAGTCATTGGTCACCTCACCATAGTGCACAAAGCCACCCTAAAAAGAACAAAAACATCAGTATTTATGCATGTATATAAAAAGTCACAATACTGAGAGACCAGCTCACTCACCAGAGGGTTGATGCTCTTGTTGGACAGATCGTAATCAGTAGAGGCGTTGTTCTTGACAAGTTTTCCATCCTTGGTATGGTAACCAACACCAATCTTGTAGATCTAAAGTGAACAAAGCATGCATGAGAAGACTGCGGTCCACAAAAGGATGGCATAAACGCTTGGGTGACTTTCTGAAGCCTCACCTTCTTGTTGATTTCCGTGCGGTGGTGGTAACCCTTCTGACCAGCACGAGCCACAGAGAAAGCCACACGGGCAGGATGCCAGGCTCCAATACAAGCCACCTTACGCAGACCACGATGGGTCTTGCGGGGCAGCTTCTTTGTGTGCCAACGGCTTGTCACACCTAAAGAAACACACCTTTGATCAGAGAAGTCCTTAAATGTGCATTTGCTTATAAAAGGGCAAATGTGCTGTCAGAAGGAAGGCAGCATGGGAAATTTCCTCATGCGTTTCGGGCGCCATGCCTGACGCGATTATTCCATGTTTTTCATCATTACATGCACAACGCTGAAGTAAACGCCTCAAAAGTGGGAAAAGAGATTAACAAAGTAGTCCACCTACCCTTGCATCCATGTCCCTTGGTAACACCAATAACGTCAATCATCTCATCCTGAGAGAAGACGTTAGCGATGGGAACAGACTGCTCGAGCTTCTCTCTGGCCCAGTCAACCTTATCAGAGATGGTGCCACCGTTCAGCTGGATCTCCATCAAGTGGGACTTCTTCTGTCTGTGGGGCAGCAGGCGCATCTGAGGAAAAAATGAAATAAATGATATAAAAGGTACAAAAATAAACTCTGAACAGAGTAACTGGAAATTAAAAAAAAATAAATAAGCAGTTTAAGCTCACCTGAGTGTGGGCAATGATGCGAACGATCTGGCAGTACTTCTTCATGGAGGAAAAGTCTTTCTCCAGCTGCTTCTTGCCCTCTTCATCTTGCCACCTCTTGCAGTACTTGGTAAAGGCCTTCTTCTTGGACTTATACCTGAAGGTGGTAGATGAGGGCAGGGGAGAACAAAAGGTTGGCACGCAGTTCCTTCATAGCCCAGCAGGCCAGTGGAAGGAGACTGGGCACGGCTGCTTGCCCATCCTCATGAGAAAGGGGAGGCGTCGACAGCACTAGGTCATTTTGGCTCATGGCACGGTTTCTAAGGAGCCCTTTCCACCGGCCAGCGGAGCCCGGAGCTCATCAGGGCACGAGGCACCTGAGCGGAGCTGCACCATACCGACAAATTAGACTGGCTCAGAAAAAACAACAATGTTTGATCTGGCCAGGTACCACCAGCTCCAGACTAAGTATGCATGCAGAGCAACCAGAAGTGATTTAACTTACCAGTTCTTGTAGAAGCGACGCTTGCACTCATCACTGATGTGCTCAGCAAAGATGGTCTTAAAAGAGCGCAGACCACGAGGGGTCATGACGTATCCAACAACACCCACTACGATCATGGGAGGAGTCTCCACAACGGTCACTGCCTCCACCACCTCCTTTTTGTTGACCTCTGAAGGAAAAAAAAATAATAAAACGCATTAAATTCAGCAAAAATCTTTTTTTTTTTTTTTTTAAACTGTTATATAGACAAACAGATGCATCCTAAATAATTTTTCTAAGTTAAGCAACTGCTCTCAGTACTCGACATTCAGCAAGGGCTAATGGCCCAAATATGTCCGCCCGTCGAGAGTATCATCAATGGCAGGCACTGTACAGATAGAAGTTTAACATGCAAGAACTGTGAAGGGGTCACTCACTTGAGCCAGGTCTGTCGACCTCACGGACGATGTGGGTCATGCCAGCCTTGTAGCCAAGGAAAGCAGTCAGGTGAACAGGCTTGCTGGGATCATCTTTAGGGAAACTCTTCACCTTGCCACGATGACGTTTGCACCTCTTGCGGGGCAGGAAACCCAGGGAGCCGTGGCGTGGGGCTGAAAATTTACGGTGAGACTAAAAAAAAAAAGGGAAAATGTAAATTATGCTTCACATAGGAGTGAATTTAAGCAATTCCACGCAAATATAAACCTTGCCATTAAAAAAAAACTACAAAAAAAGGGCCAAATAAAATCAATCGTTTGTTCTATTGAGCTGATTCATATCCTTTTGATTAGCATGGTTTATATAGGGTTGTGCAGTCCCAGAATTTCTACAAAGCATGTTTACTGTTAAACTGCAGACTTGTCACATCCATGTTTATTGTACTCATTTAAAATATCTTTTTAAAAGTCCAGTTTTTATTTTTACTGATCCATAGCTCTACGGTTAATCGTTTTGGAAAATATAAATACATGTTTCAATATAATGTTAATAATTTCAGTGAATTTCTGCTTTGAGAGCTTACTGCAAAGGTCACATCAGTCACGCTAGAACTGCTCCTTTAATACCTGATAAAGCTATCGTTACTTAAGTTCAACAAACTGCACTAATAAACGCATTAAAACAATAAAAAAAACGTATAAATCATTTATTTACCGTTGCTGCAATTCTTACCCTCTCGGGCTAAGAAAAGCATACTATCCACAAAACTGACTCACCGATGACTTTAAACATGCTTTCACTTCTGGCTAAAACTGAGGCCTGTCTCGCCGGCTGCCGCCCCGCATGTAGAAACTGCGCGCGTTAACGAATACAAGAAATAATTATATCATGTAAATAACAATCTTCCATTTCAGTTTTGTTATTTACACTACTTTAGTCGTGTATAATTGTTTTAAAGCTTAATGCACAGCAGACCGCTGCCATTTCCCCCTACAGCAAACAACTCGAAAACCATGTGAAGCTCCCTCTTACAACCTACAATCAATCTATAGTTATAACAAAACGTTTATCGCGCTTTTATATATACGACGCCCGCTAGGATGTGTCTGAAATAAGGAGGATGTTCTTGATTTTGATCGGATTGTGAAAGACGGCCTCACACTCACCATCTCGTCTCCTGTCCGATTAAAAGAGGGCGAAGGGAAGGCGGCGCTTCCTTATAAAGCTGGAAGCACGTTCAACGTGTATGCGTCACAACATGTGTCTTTGGCACAGACGTCCAGTGGCGGCGTCGCCCTCTATGGGAGAGTATTAATGAATTGTGCTCCACACGTTGCTGAAGTCGATTTATGTCGAAGGCGTGTAAAATATCTCAATACTTTTAAATTATTTTCATAAATGATGAATAATTTATACTATCATTATCGAACATATTACCCGCTGGATGGTCTTCATGACCATCTAACCTAGATGTTTGGAAGCAGAATCAGTAACACATGAAAGTGAATTAAAGGGACAGTTCACCTAAGAAAAAATCTATTTACCAAACCACATGGTTTTAAATGTTTAGGAGCTTCTTTTTTCTGTCGAACACAAAACTAGATATTTCAAAGATTACTGAAAACCTGTAACCCTGACATAAATAGTAGTAAAATCAAATGCCACGTAATTCAATTGTTGAACTCCGGTTCCCCCCACGGTATAATATTTAATATATATAAAAACCTATATAATATAAACCTTATAATATAAAACCTATATAATATAAACCTATTTAATATATATAAAACGGTATAAAACCTGGGCCGGTATAAGATTCTGACGGTATGATAACCTTGGATCAAAATATAACTTTCACACGATCCACGTTATTGTGGTTACTGCTCTAAAATATATTCTTTTAAAATGACTTGGTAAAAACAAAAACTTTTTTCTCCTTTGAACACAATATATTCATAAGATTCAATTCATAAGGTTTATAAATAAAAGATTTATAATATTATTAGATTTATAATATTTTGGAACAGTAAACATGTCAGGCTAAATATTCCAAATTAATCATTGACTTTTGCTGTCTTCATTTCTTTTAAAAACACAGATTTCGTTACTATTTAAAAGATCATCTTTGGATATTTTTTCTGCTGGAGATACTCTTGTCCTTAAAAAAAACAAAAAAAAAAATGTAAATAAAAAAAAATCATACACATACCTTAGGAACGGTATTACAGAAAATGTTGGCGGTTTTAAAACCTTGACTTTTCCAAACCACAGTATACCTTGAAAATGGTTCTCGTCCCATACCTAGTCTCGGGCATAAAGAAATAAATTTCAGCTCCATGCAATCCATTTCAAAATACTATAGAATAGACTTGGAAGTTTTCAACTTTCTTTAAAATATCTTCTTTTGTGTAATACAAGCAAGTAACTCTTAAGGTTTGAAACAAGTAAAGGGCGAGTAATTGATGACTGAATTTTAACTTTTGGGGGAACCATCCCTTTAAGGCCAACTTTTATTTACTTCTATCAATTTCCATGTCATATTTATCATCATATTTATCATAAACATGCAATCGGTCTCATTTACGGTTCATAAGTTACTCTACTACTTTACATTATGTACAATAGAAAGGCTGCATTTCGTGTATGAAATCTAATACAAGGATTTGCATTTGGCATGTTGATTAATTAACAATTAACCTTCCATTTTAGTGATGATTTAGTAAAATGTAGAAGTAATAATAAATAAAATGTAAGAAATATTGATCTTTATTTGGTTAACTAAGAAAAAATAAATAAACTTACCGTAACTCCACAGCATTTAAAATAAACTAAGAAAGGACTTTTTATATATTTTTTTATTTGATAAAACATGAGAACTATCTAGTCATTTCAAGTCAGCAGTGTGTTTCAGTAGGTAGACATTGCTTAAATCTGAACTAAATGCAGTGAACATGTATAGTTAAAGACAAGAGATTCATTCATTCATTAGCACATCCCTTGCCACAAAACAAAACAATTAATAATAATAATAATAATAATAAAAGGTGTTTTACATTCTCAATGCACCAAACAAAACTTTAAAAAATGTTCTAGTGGCTTCTTCAGAGTCTAGTGTCCACATAAAGGACAAAGACTGCAATTTAGAATCAAATATTGGACAAACACAAAAAGAAACAATTAAATAGATGATTTTTGAATGAAATATACTCTGAATCCCCTGCTGAAGTAGTAGCTTATGCATTCCTCCTGGGCTTTCTTCATCTTGAACAGCAGAGGGCAGAGCTGAGTCTTTAGTAAAAGGGAATCCATGCACGGCAGATACAACATCCTCATGTCCAACCGGCAGCCATTTCGTTGAGTGGGGAGGTAGTGTTTCTGCCAGCATGCTTTGGTTTTGTTCCCTAAGGCATCACAGGGTTTGGGGAGAAACTGTGTGTTTACTTGATGCACCATAACTAAAGTCCTTGATCTCTGATGCATCAAACGTATCAGTTCAACTCTCACAGCTTTTATGTCATTGTGCCAGTCAGTAGGCACTTCACCCAACAACTTAAGATTTTGGAGACTCTGCATCAACAGTGTTTGCAGTAGTTTGACAAGGAGTCCCACTCAGTTTCCTTAGCCTAGTTTTCGGACAAACCGCAGATCCTTTTGCCCAGCTCAAAGTCCACACCTCGCCTGATGCAGATTACGCTCCTGAAAGAATGTCTTCCCAAACTCATAAGTGCTGATCATGACTGCACATGCTGGAGCTACTTTGATCACTCTTGGAAGAAAACCTACAAAAAATAATATATATATTAATTTACTGAGAGTATATAATATTAGTTTCATTATGAAAAAAAGATTTAAACTGTAATAAGTTATTTACGATGACGACTACTACGACAACTCTTATGACTACTAACTAATTAATTTACTGAGTATGTAATATAATAGTTTCATATATGAAAAGAAGATTTAAACTGCAACGAGTTATTTACGACGACGACTACTACTACTACTTTGACTACGACGACTATTACGATGACGACTACAACTATGACAACTATTATGATGACAACTACTACGAAATTCATTAATTTACTGAGTATATATAATAGTTTAAATAAAAATTATTTATACTGTGATAAGTTAATTTACGATGACGACTACTACGACAACTACTACTATGACTACTACTACTACTACTACTATGACGACAACTTTTAATTAATTTACTGAGTGTATATAATATAGTTGTATATATTAAAAAAATATTTAAACTGTAACGAGTTATTTACGACAACGACTACTACTACTTTGACTACGACGACTATTACGATGACGACTATGACTACCATTACGATCACTACCACCACCACCACTACTACTGCTGATTGTTTGCATGTATGAAATAATTTTTACATCCAAAAAACATATAATCCACAGGGAGTAATTGAATTCTGGATGCATAATTTTAAAACTCATATTAAAAGTTAAGACCTGCCCAAATACAACTTGTATCACATAAGCAAAATTGAGTAATATTTATGGTTGCTAAACAATAACACAAAAGTTCTGCTTCTAAAGGCGTATTAAATTTCTTGTAAAATGAATTTGCTCATTTATTTTTGTCTCAATTGAACTGTGTGTGACATTTACAAAACATCTACACAAAGTTTGAAAGATTAGGATTACTGGTCGTTATTGCATGAAGTCTTCAGGGCATATTGGCTGCAAAACATCTGATCAGAGCTAATAAATTCACATTTTTATAAAAAGATAAACGTCACATTTAAAATCATTTGTAATGTAAAGGATTGCTTTTAAATTATAAACAATATATAGGCACAAAGGCTGCATTTAGTTGATCAAAAACACAACTAATAAAACTATTTCTATGAAATATTATTTAAAATGATTGCTTTTCAGCATTATTACTCCAGCCTTGATTGTCATATGATCCTTCAAAAAGTATACTAATATTCTGATTTGCCACTCCATTATAATCATTTACTAGTAGTGTTCAATAATCATTAAGCTTGTTATCAATATGAATATGTAATAATAAATATGTTTTTATTTTGCTATATATATTTTTGGTGAACAAAATTCATTATACTTTGGATAATACTAATGAATACTAATAAAAAGCTGTTTTTTTTGGAAAAAAGTTATCTAACATTATAAATTATAATAATTTACTGTCACTATTGATCAACTGCATGAATTAGAAAAAACAAATGGTGCTATATCAGTTTATAAAGGCTTTATATGCATTTATACATCATATTTGTTTTACTATTATATTTATATACATTATCCAAATTATTTATAGCTTTTAGAATACACTTCAAATAATTTTTTTCCACTAATGGCTTTGTACTTTATTTACTGGATAAATATTAATAAAAATATAAATACTACTTTTGGAAAAATCTAAATACAGTTTCAGCCCATGACAGTAGAGGGCGCTTAATTCATCAACAGCAGATCGATAAGCAGTGGCTCGGCACAAATGTGCTTGGATTTATTGATTGTAAACTGCTATGAAACAGGGCCTATGAAAAGTGCACTTAAAAGTTGCAGTGCTTACAATTAAATAATAAGCCCATTAAAGTTTTATTCTTACATTACACCATATAATAAGCCCAGATATTTAGCCCCTAAATTTAAGATACATCTTGCTAAATTTCTGTATAAAATTTTTTTTCATACATTTTACAGTCTTAGATTTAAACAGAAATTAAGACTTATCACTTTACAACATTCGACTGTCATCGGCAGGCTTCTTTGAACTGATCTCAATCTCTAGAAAGCAACGGTGACATCACTGTTACAAGACATAAGATCTCACCTGCAAACAAGCCTCTGTATCCCATGTCAATCCAGATATTCCTCATCATGTTCCATGTAGAGGACGGTTTCTTCATGGACACTGCTGACAAAGGTTAAAATGTCAAGAAATGCGATGCCCAATCAATGTGATTAACCCTGGCTTAAATAACGAGCTCTGAATTGCTTTAAAAGGGAGCTGGTGCCTGATGACATCACACGCTGCTCAGCATGCAGGTTGTGTTACAGCGATGTGTTAACAGGTCAAACTAGAGAAGGTGATTTACCTCCGAGAGCCTCCATTTCTCCTAACTGGATCTGCCGGCGGGTTTTCACCACATCAAACGGCAGGGTCAGAACTGCAGCAATCTGATAAAAGAAAATGTATATTCTGATTAGAAAGGGGAGAGTGTCGGAGCAATAGTCTAGTGGTTAGCATGCTGACATATGGTGCAGTAGCACTTCAGGGCGTCCTGAGTTCAAATCCCGGCTCAAGGACATTTCCCATCCCTACCCCCTCTCCCACTTCGCCTGCTGTCTGAAATACCGTCCAATCAACTTAATAAAAATAAAAAGGCCAAAAATAAATCTTTCAAAAAAAAATTTAAAAAGGGGGGAGAGTGTGCGATTGTGTATGTATGGCAATTTTTTCATATATTAATATATCTAATCAGTTATATTATCAATGAAAAAACAAGTGTAGTTATTCAATTCAATTCACCTTTATTATATCTTTATTATATCACCTTTACCTTTATTATAGCGCTTTTACAACGTAGATTGTGTCAAAGCAGCTTCACATAGAAGAATATAGTAAATTGAAACGGTGTAGTTTTCAGAGTTTAGGTTCAGTTGAGTGTGGTTTAATATTCACTACTGAGTTACAAGTAGGCCCATAAGGAATTCGTGCCCTCAGAAATTGCAGGGGAAAAAAAGGATTTTAACAAATTGTTGAGTCCATCAATTGATTGTATTATTTACTTGAATAGGTGTGAATATATATTTTTAGATTTCAGTTATGTTATTGACAAATATACAAAATTTATTTAGATGTTTATATTATTTGGGTACAATACAAGTAAATAGTAAAGTGGTATTTTTATATTTTAGTAGATGTATTATACAAGAGACCAGCTGTAGTTTGCTTATCAAACAGGTGCTTGTAATTGTGGATTTGTATTGTAAACCTTAAATAAAAAGTTAATCTTGTTTTTATTTTATTTGTTCAGTTTAGTTTTCACATAAATCTGCAGATATTTTACAAAATTGTGTGCAGAAATAGCACACAAAAACTAAACATAAAATAAGATCCTCTGTGGCCCTAGACTCTTTAATAAACGCACTAATGTTTTATGTAGTTAATCAAATAAAAACAGCACACAAAATGCAACTAAACTGATAGTTAAACTAATGTCCTACATTATCTGGGACAGAAGTCGACCCAGCGTTTGCTCCGTTATAAAAAGCTCTTATTGTTCATCAATCAGGCCAGATAAGATATCACGCTCTGTTCACGTTGTATTATCTTTTGTCTCAACGCTGCCTTATGTAACCTTTAATATGCTCATATTAATTTACAGTTATTGAGTTCCTTCTCTTAAGGCAAGGTGCTCCACGTGACTAAACTAAGAAAAAAATGATGGGGATATGGCTGGTTTGGGCATCTCTGTTTATCACTACATAATTACAGAAAAAATAAATAAATAAATAAAGTTTGTTGTTGAATTAAAGGGTGTATATAAATCTAACCAAATCATGTACGAACCTATTACTCTGTAAAACCGATCGACAGACAGACAGATAGAACGACAGATGGAATGATAGACAGACAGAACGATAAATAGATATAGATACATAGAACGAGAACGATAGAATGATAGACAGAACGATAGAAAGATGGAATGAGAACGATAGATAGGATTACATACAGATAGAACAATAGACAGATAGAACGATAAAAAAGGTCAGACATATAGATATATAGAAGGACAGAACGATAGATGGATAGAACAACAGATAGAACGACAGAATGACAGACGGATAGAACGATAGACAGACAGAAAGCAATCAAACAATATACAGTGATAGAACGATAGAACAACAGAATGATAGACAGATAGAACGATAGAATGATAGACAACGATAGAACGATAAACAACAAAAGAACGATAAATGGATAGAACAATAGAATGACAGACGGACAGAATAATAGACAGGATGATAGACGGAATGACATAGAACAATACAATGATAGACAGAAAGCAATCCAACAATAGACAGTGATAGATGGATAGAACAACAGAATGACATACGGACAGAATGATAGACGGACAGGATGATAGACGGACAGGACGACAGATGGAATGACAGACAGATAGAACAATAGATAGACAGAAGGAAATTCAACAATAGACAGTGATAGAACGATAGGTGGATAGAACAACAGAATATCAGACAGTTAAAAAATGATAGAACAATAAATGGATAGAACGATAGAATGATAAACAGACAGAACGGTAGACAGTGATAGAACGATAGACAGATAGACAAAAATAGAAAACGATAGAACGATATAGAACGACACAGAATGATAGACAGACAGACAGAACAATAGAAAAGATAGAAAACAATAGACCAATAGATAGAACGACACAACGATAGACAGACAGACAGATAGATAAAACGATCGACAGATAGATAGAATGATAGAGACAGACAGAAGTTTGGTTTATGCTGCTGAACTTGACATTTACAGCTCAGCGCAGGAAAAAAAAATTTATTTTAAGAAAACACTTTAAAAACATGAATGCAATTAAAATCAGTGAATAAAAATGGATAATTGTGATAAAATAAACACAAGTGTGTATGAAAAGTCAGAAAGCCAAAAATCTCAAAATGGACAGTTGAATGGAAAAAAGCAGTATTGGTGCCTACAGCGTCTAACCCTAGAATAAAGTCAATCAATCATGTGGCTTTTTTAGAGCATACTCACTGCTCCAGATATGGCCCCTGCTGTAAAACTGATGGCGAATGAGGCCTGCGGCGTCCTGTAGTGTTCACACAGCTGCGCCTTCACTAGCTCATAGTTGAACCAGTACAGGGCTGCAGAAAAACACAAACAGTCAAACACTGCATCAGCAGGAACATCACGCTGCCAGAGAGTGTGCAGGTCACTGACCAGAAAAGGGCACGTCCCGTAGGACAGTGGGTCCCCAGCCCCTCCACAGAGATAACCAGCCGTCCTGAGCCACAGACGAGCGGATACACACCATCAGCTCACTGTACTGCAGCCGGCGGGACTGCATCTTAGTCCGAACCAACTCCAGAGGACTGATCACAGACACCGCTCCCACTGACACACACACACACACACACACACACACACACACACACACACACACACACACACACACACACACACACACACACACACACACACACACACACACACACACACACACACACACACACACACACACACACACACACACACACACACGTCAATATAATCTGACAGAGAGATCACAGTGCAGCAGCAACGATCTGTCAGAACACTGGGAAAACTACTCCAAAACTGCATGCATGAACGGATATTCAAATTTAGCTTTTCAGTTTAAAAGAATAACTAGCAAATCTTAACATATTTACTCATAGAACATTTTTCATAAAGGATTACACTAAAATGATATCTTATCATTATTATTATTATTATTATTATATTATTATTACTCATTCATTCATTCATTTTCTTTTCGGCTTAGTCCCTTTATTAATCAGGGGTCACCAAAGGGGTCCAACTTATCCAGCATATGTTTTATGTAGCAGATGCCCTTCCAGCCCCAACCCAACACTGGGAAACACCCATATACACTCATTCACACATACACTACAAATAATTTAGTTTATTCGATTCACCTGTACTGCATGTCTTTGGGCTTGAGGGGGAAACTGGAGCACCCGGAGGAAACCCAAACAAACATGAGGAGAACATGCGAACTCCACACAGAAATGCCAACTGACCCAGCTGACCTTCTTGCAGTGAGGCGACAGCGCTACCTACAGCGCCACCACGTCGCCCTATTATTAATATTAGTTAACTTTATTATTTACTCACTACTGTTCATTTGTTTTCCCAATAATGGGTTGCAGCTGGAAGGGCATCCGATGCGTAAAAACATATGCTGGATAAGTTGGCGGTTCATTCTGCCCAGATTAATAAAGGGACTAAGCCGAAAAAACGAAAATGAATGAATGCTCAAATATTTGGGGTTGGAAGGATTTTTTTAAAAAAAGGATCAAACTCTTACTGTCAGCGCAGCACTGAAATGATTAAATAAATGTCTTTACTGTTGCCTATTATACAAAAGATTCACAGAACTTATTCCATTAAACAAATGTTCTATCCATTCATAAAATACCCTGAAATAATCGCATACAAATAATAATAATAATAATAATAATAATAATAATATTAGTTATGGTGGTGGTCATAGTAGTAATAATAATAATAATAATAATAATAATAATAATAATAATGGGCATCACGGTGACGCAGTAGGTAGCACGATCGCCTCACAGCAAGAAGGTCGCTGGTTTGAGCCCCAGCTGGGTCAGTTGGCATTTCTTTGTGGAGGTTGCATGTACTCCCCTTGATGCTGTGAGTTTCCTCCGGGTGCTACGGTTTCCCCCACAGTCCAAAAACATGCGCTATAGGTAAATTGGGTAGGCTTAATTGTCCGTAGAGTATGTGTGTGAATGAGTGGGTTTGGATGTTTCCCAGTACTGGGTTGCAGCTGGAAGGGCATCCACTGCGTAAAACATATGATGGAATAGTTGGCGGTTCTTTCCGCTGTGGCCCCCCCAGATTAATAACGATAACGGTCAAAAAACTAGTACACCCAAATGTTTATGTCATAGAAAAATATTAAATAAAAATCCAAAAAAAGAGGAAAAATCAAGAGAAGCAAATTTTTTTTTTATTTAGTCGTATGTTGTAATTATTTTTGCAATATTTAGCTTAAATTCGTTGTATTATTCACTGAGAAATGGAGAAAAATATTCATGCTCAATTATAATGAGCACTGTAGGTCAATACTGATGCTATAGATTATAGCCCATCCATATATTGATATTTATTTTAATGAGTGTTAAATTGCAGGAAATCTAAATGTAAAACCTGGAGAAATTACCATCCAGTTATTTACTATTATTATAAATGTTTTCAGTTAGGGATGCACTTTATGATTTTCATAACACAGGATACAAAGATGAGTAAACGCTCACATCTTGCTAATCCTCCAGCTATGAGAGGTATGTGGTCACCCCGATAGCCCATGCTGTAACACAGGAAATCCCGCAGCTGGTCATAGCAGGTGAAGTAAATGACTGTGGCAGGAACCGCCATCACCCTGCAAATGCAAAAACACCAATCAGCTCTCACAAATCGGCACTAATCACAAATGTGTGTCATTTTCAAGGATTCATAGTATTTGTTGTTTAGTCAGGACATCTGGTAGAGTTACTGACCTCGCAAAAAAAAAAGACTGTAAATATAGAATTAATATGTTAATGACTGATCTGAATCAAGTCGACTATAAACTATAAGGCAAAGGGTCATTTGCTTACACAGCGGTTCCTGCACCACTGTTCAGTAAGTAGCATGACTACTGGAGTCTGAATTGGAATCAGAAAGAGCTTTACTGCTAGGTTTGTTTATTCGTACAAGGAATTTGTTGTGGCAGAAGTTTCCATAGTGCAACAGAATGACAGTGACAGGACAAAGACACATAATAAAGGGATTTGAAAAAATATGTAAAAGAAATGTACAGTATATTATTATACTGTATATATAGCTCTTATGTGCAAATTGAATGAATTTTATGTGCAAATTGAATGTTTATTAGTTGTTAAATAAATAGGTGTATGTATGAATAAATAGTGTTTGTTCCTCAGTTATGATCAGGTGTTCAGGAGAATCTGATTGTAAGGTGTGTTCACATTTGCTTCTCTTGATGTGTTTGGTCTGAATCGAAAAAGAAAAGTGATACATTTAGTCCTGATTATGAACCCAGTGTTAATAACGCCTTTAATTAAAAAAAAAAACATACTGAGAACTGGGCAACATTGAGTTTATAGTAAGTTGGCCATTCGTTGCGCAGTGGTGACCCCTGTAAAAAATAAAAGGACTAAGTCAAATGTTTGTTTTTTTTTTTAAATGATGATTGAGACAATGTGGTATGAGACAATATGGTTCATATGCATATATAATAGTAATTGTACAATAACAATAGTTTGATTTGAGTGCATCTAAATTACCAGCGCTTACTCAACACAAAAGCATATTTTTTTACCGTTTACATTTTTTGCATAATACTTCTGGTAATAATAATAATAATAATAAAATAATAATTAACAACAATAATAATAATATGCCAGTACAAATCAATTTTTAGATGCTGCAGGGAAAGTGCATGCTTTATAATAAAAATAAAGCACTTAATATACAGTTAACATATATAAAAATTGAATGTTTGATTCTTCTCCTCAGATACTCAAACAGACACGTGTGGCTGAAAATAGGCTACATGTGTTTAATGCATTTGAAATGTTTTTCCTTGCAATGTTTTTCCTCTGCAAATGTTATACTATTTATATATTATTGGATTATATCGTTTAACCATAACTGACCCTAGATTATGCTTATTTTACCTAAATAAATATGATCATGTCATGATTTTTAATTATTTAATTAGGATATTAAGGTCTGACTTCTGGGATGGAAAAGCGTTCTTGCAGGACTCCCAGAGATCATTAAGATTCTCTGGATTCATCTTCAATGCCTCCTCCATCTTTTCCTAGACATGCTCAATAATGTTCTTGTCTGGGAACTGGGCTGGCCAATCCCGGAGCACCTTGACTTTCTTTGCTTTCAGGAACTTTGACGTGGAGGCTGAAGTATGAGAAGGAGCGCTATCCTACTGAAGAATTTGCTCTCTCCTGTGGTTTGTAATGTGTATTGTTATTGTATTGTTCACCTTTACTGAATCACTTCAGTACATCTGAGAGTCTGAATCCTCGACTAAATAACCTGTTGTGGAATTTAGATCTGATTCAATTGACTAAACAGCAAATTATTACTTTTCGAAGAATACTGCACATTTTGGATAAGAATCAAGTCCTAGAATGGGCTGCACTTTTCAAGTAAGAGACACATGAGGGAAACAAGGGGGTCAGCTCCATCTGATAACACCTGTTACACGCCTGTCCAATAAAACAGATGATGTATTGAGTTAGTTATGCAACTACACTAGCACTAGGAAGCTTGACTTACAGCGTGGGAGGAAGTCCGCTCCACAAAGATCTGAGGCCCTCATTGCGCGTTATCTTTACAAACGCATCCTGACAAACAAAATGCACAGTGAGTTTCATGCATCATGAGTTTGTGCAAATCACAAAAAACTTGGAATTGTAATTCGTAAAAACGCAGTTCAATTCTTACCAAGGTGCCACTAAAGTGGGTAGAGGTTTTGTACAAATTGGAGCAGCTTGACATATTCTGGCATACGTAGACATGGTCCATCAACCCGTTACAATAAAGGAAACATTTCCCTAAAAACAGACAAGACACAGTAGTGTAAACCTCATTTCTAATACATTTTAGAAACGCAAATACTTAAGTGACGCAAAACACTTTTGGTGTTTATTCTTTATTTGAAATAACAATTGAATTTGGAAGATTGAATTTTCAGTCTAGTTCAAAATTAAAGTCGGGACCACAACTGCGGACAGACACAATACAGGGTGTTTAAATCAAAGTTGATGTGTATACTGAAAATTAAAAATGGATGAATGTAGAGGATTCTCATTAATGAAATGATCTGTGTCTTGGCATTAACCATCTGCAAGCTCATTGACATCAGCTTTCATGTAATTATCATTTAATGCACAAAACCAAATTGCCACCATACTTCATTAATAGTCTGCTTCTCTCACAAATGCATCAGATTCAAATCATTAAAAGCAAAAGAGAAAAAAAAAAAAAACGTATGATCTAAGCAGTGTGTGACTCCTGGGTTGCTGTATATGCGCATCGAATGCTACTATAACAAGGCGCTTTCCAAGAAGGCTCCTTTGGTATTTTCCTTTACTCGGTTGAAAGTATTTATCAATTAGGACTGAGGTCTTACATAAGAGATTCTATAAATAACGATGACCATGGCATTGACCAAGCCTAGGCAGTTTATCCAAATCTAGTATTTGGCACAAACAAGCCGTCTATCTGCTATTTTTGGGCATGGTTCAAGGTAGAATGAACTGGTTTGGATTTTAGTTTGTCCTAAACTAAACTTTTACACATGTGCATGGTTTGACTTTTTATAAGGTGACACTGAGTCAATCTCTTTACAGATGTTAGATAGGTTGTTATGTAAGCCAGTATGCTGTCCACACTATGTGATTTAGTGGTTTTCCAAGATGCGTTTGAAGTTCTTGGAGCGTTAGTTAGCATGTGTTAGTGAAGCGAGCTGCTGGGCTGTGAAGGAGGATCAGAAATGAGGTTTATGTGATCCACATACTCACATTTTGAAGGCCGGGTGACCCTAAACCAGGGTCTTGATTCTGCTGCTATGGCTATGAGAGAGAGATAAAGAAAGATAGCATATAGCAAATGCAAAACAGCATGAAGCATGCATTATTGAGAGCTTACAGCAGGTGGTTAGATACATGGAAAACATTAAGAGACCACAGGAACAGTTTTTTTGGATGTACCAAAAAATTTTGGTAAGAGTCAAACGTCAATATTTGTTTTATTCAATAAAAGGTCTGGTAAAAATTTCTTTAAAAAGAATAATAATAAGAAGAAGGATTATTTAGAGATTTTTAAAGCTGGTCAGAATAACAAATGTTTTATTGGTTGTGTTAAAACAATCATTGCTATTCCACCAAATATGGGGTTCATCAAATTTAAAAGAGTTGTATTGTGTGAACTAAAAATAAATGCAAACATTGCTCATTGTCATTTTTATTCACGCACATGTCATCTGTTTTTATTATGTTCCAAATAACATTTTTTATTTTGAATTAGTAAGACATTTCGATTTTAGTTTATATTATTAAACACAAATTATGGTTCTCAAACATACAGTACAACTATCAATCAAATCCAATCAAACTTAAAACAATGAAAATTTTCCAGTTGGTCTCTTAAATTTCAGACAGATAGAAATTGGAAACAAAGAAGTTAATTGCATCTTAAAACATATACTAATATTCATATTTCACTAATAAAAATAAATAAATAAAAGCAGCTCTGTAAGAAAATGCTTCTTTTAAACAAATGACTAAATCCTGAAATGACCTAAAACTGTTGAGCAACATTGCAGCCTTATTTAAACGCTATTAAAGCTGAAGAATAGCTAAAATTCTTTTATCCCAGCCTAATCTACATAAATAACAAACCATAAGAAAGCCATTTATAGATACATTTCCCAAAAACATTTAAAAACGGTAGTGCAATCAAAACACTGCTCCATTTCTATCCTGATCAACTTGACATTAATGCCGACTCAACCAATGGTACGAGGTTGGGGTGGGACTGAGTTCAGCAACCAATGAATATCAGGGGTGTGTTTGAGAAACCCGTTTGGAATCAGTCACTATTTTAGCAGAAATGATTCACTTCAACTTTAACACACATTTCAGCTATAAACTGTTAGGTGAAGCAGAAAACAGCATTCAGAGGACAGCATCAAGTCCAGCTTTACAGTGTGATCATGCTGAAGAATGTTACCTATAACAATTTGAAATAAATAAATAAAATCAGCTAATGTGACATTGGCTGCACAAACAGTGTTAATGGTGTCATTCATTCTGTAAATGAATGAGGTTCAGCGTTTGATCAATCGACATTGTCTATAATCGAAACTGAAGAGCTGCTTGTGATCTGTACCTTGAAAGAGAGGAGTTTGCTGTGCTTGAAGTCTGATCTTCACTACATCCAGAGGTGTCACTGCAGAGAAATCACAATTTAGTCTTAAAATTCAATGCAATTTCATACCTAGATTTGTCAAAATAAAAATTAAAATAGTTATAAACTCAGTTACTTGCTGGAAACAAAATTATGCTTTTCATGCACTACTGTTCAACAGTTTAGGCCAGTAAATCTTATTTATTTATTTTTGTTTGCATGAAGTAGATAAAATGAAATGGAAAAAAAGATGCCAGATGCAGTTAATAATAGCCAATTATAAAACCTCTAGTTATTTTTAACTGAATGTCTACCTACTGAGAAATGTTTAGCATTAATCTCATTTAATGCATGAGTGTAGATACACTTTGAAAGTTAAAAAAATTATGCATTTTAGTAAACATGCTAAATATTTTGCATTTTTAGAAAAACTAGTAAAAATAGTTTTAAGCATGCATAATAATCAACACAATAGTGTGGCCATTTTGCATCTTCAGGATAATAAAAGCAATGCATTTAAATTCAAATGTGCTGTTGCAGAAACATTTGATTCAACAAAATTCCACTAAATCTAATATTGTATATATGCCTAAACACATTCAACATCTCTGAGATATGCTCATTTTTGCAGTATGATTGATTTTTATTTGATAAAGTAGAACAAACTTTCCCTTTGGTATTGATTAATCTCAAAACCAATACTGCAGCATTTTGCGGCATCTTAGAAATGCATTTAAAGTGAGATGTATGTTTTTCTGAGAAATTGGTCAGTGTTTACACTAGGCATGGGATGATAACCAGTTTCAAGGTTTACCGTGGTTTGGAAAAGTAAGGGTTTTAAAACCACTAAAATCTTCTGTTATACCATTTCTAAGGTATATGTAAGGGTTTTTATGTGTTTTTTTATGTCTTGTAAAGAAATCTATGTTTTTGTAACCAATGAAGAGAGCAGAAGTCATTGATTTATTTTAATGATTTAGCCTGACATATTTACTGTTCTAAAATACTTTTAATGTTTCCTAAAATAAAATATATCGTGTTCAATCGGGGGAAAAGTTGTTACACAGATATTTAAAACAAACTGATTTTAGAGCAGCAATCAAAATACATTGACACCGTGAAACTGTGATATTTTTTTCTAAAGTTATCATACCATCAGAAACTTATACCAGCCCATGTCTAGTTTACATAGGCCACTTCATGCCTGATTATGCAGAATGTGTTTAGGAAAAGTTTGTACAATTGCCTTCATGTTTGATTTGAAAAAAGTGAATCTGTTACATTTAGTCGAAACATCCTACATGTAGCACATTCACCTCAAACATTACATTTGCACAAATTCAAATGTGCAGTAAGTGAACGCATAATTTCCAGTAAACGAAGAAATGATTGTGCTGATCATTTTTCCCCTTACCAAATAGAGATGTCAGCACAGCCCCAGTGCCAGACGCCAGCATCTGCTGCACGGGTGTGATCGCAGCCGAAATACGAACTGCAGGCCTTTCCCCCATCCTGCCGGCCCACCTGAAGCACAGAGCATAAATCAGTACAGTGGTCACCAGATTCTCATTCATATGCTTGGGTTATTCTTGTATGCTCTTGTTTTATAGCTCCTGTCATCAGCGAGATCTACTAATGCTCTAAAAAAGTAGTAATGTCATCAGCTCTCAAATAAACAATATTTTTAGAAAACTACATGTACATATTAAGAGAAAGCGACTGCTAGGTGGGGGTGGCTAAAATGGCCCTGCACAGAGGACTGATATCTTATCTATAGAGCACACAGCCACGGGTGGGAGGTGGGTTGCCTGCGGAAGTCAATCGACTACCTTATAGGAAAGAGTTCAGCAATAGACTTTGAGACCAATCGTGCAGAACGGATGCATTCAGTATGCAACTAGTCAAAGATATTGACAGTTTGGACAAAAAACTGCCATAATTTGCTCAGCCTTAGGTTGTTCCTATAACGTTGTTACGTAGAACAAGATATTTTGAAGAACACTGACAGGAAACCAGAGTTTCAGTTCTCATTGACTTCCATTGTATATTAAAAAAAGAATGCAAGTCACAGGGAATTAAATCTAGCATTTTTCATACTAGCATTGTTTAAAATATCTACTTTTCTATAGGCCTGTCACGATATCTATTTTTTGTTTTATGATACATTGCACTAATATATATTGTGATAAACAATATATTATTGTCATTTTAAGACCATTTTATACCCCACATTATATAATGCCAGAATGACGATATAACTGCATCACAATGCAAACATTTTTCCAAAGAACACATATTTTATTCATAAGAATATTTCATTTAATCACAGTAATTTTAACAATTTAATAGTTGGGCATTGGAATCAGAATCTGGAAACAGATCTCCTAAACAAATAAATAATAGTAAAAAAGGTAAAAAGTAACAGAGGCGGCGATATCGGCTACCAGATCTATTTTCAGTTGTCAGACAGCCACGTGAAAATATATTACAGTAATTTAACACTATAGTTTAGCTAGAATTGGTTTTTATGTATGGGCGATATATATATTGCATCATCAAAAATGATTAAAGTCATGTCCATGTTTTGTGCGATAAGTGGATATATTGATTATTGTGACTAGGCATGGGGCGATAACCGCTGTTTTAACAGTGTCAAAAATTTCTGCTATACCGTTCCTAAGGTAGGTGTAAGATTTTTTTTTATTTATGTTTTTTTATTTTGTTTTGTTTTTAATGACAAAAGTTTCTCCAGCAGAAAAGATATCCAAAGATGCCGTTTTAAATTGTAAAAAAAATCTGTGTTTTTGAAACAAGACAGCAGAAGTCAATGATTCATTTGAATTATTCAGCCAGATATGTTTACCGTTTCAAAATATTCAAGTGTTTCTTAGAATAAAATTTATTGTGTTCAAAGAGGCAAAAAGTTTTAGTTTTTTACCCAAACATTTAAAAAGAACATATTTTAAAGCAGTAATCACAATACCATATTACCGTAAAACCGTGATCTTCTTATCCAAGGTTATCATACCGTTAGAATCTTATACCAGCCCTTGCCTAATTGTGACAGCCCTACTTTTATGGTCCACCAAATAATGAAAAAAAGGTATTGAACAACATGAGGGTGCGCAAACTATGTCCATTCTCACTTTTGGGTGAACTTTCCCTCTTAAATTGAAGGAGAAAGAGTTAAGAGCAAAATGTCATCATCAGGCATACTAGAAGTTGCAGAAAACCCAACGACACTTGTACAATCATAACTACACAAAGCACAGCTCCATGCTACTTACACAGAAAAGAAAATCCATACGCAACTAACTAAAAGATCAACAGAGAAGCTAGCAAATGTCGATTTGTCATGCTGGCTTGACACATTTATGACAAACTGGAGTCTGCTGCTTCATAGGTTTGTGCAGCACTGCTGTAAACTTGTTCAATGCAAACATCTCTTTGTACAGAATCTGTTACGAGACTCAAGAAAGGCAGAGAAGAGAAGTCCACAATCTCCAGACCACAAAAACAAACAACTCTTATCTCATTACTTCACATCCTTGCATTATTACTAACGTTACCAGCACACACAAATACATATCTGTCTGTCTGTCCACCCATCTTGAACAAGAGATTGGAGGATTAGAGCATCCAGTTAAGTTACAAATCCACTTTGAAAACACTTTGCACAATTTAAAGAGCAACCATGTTTACTTTGGTGAATTCAAACAATGCCTTAAGAATGTAACAGTATTAACATTACATTAATACAAACGTAACGTATTTCTAAATAACCTTGCACGAATTTATTCACTGTAATAACGTTATTCACTTTAAATATAACCAAATGGTTATTATAACCATTAATAAAATGTTATCTAGAAAACACTTAATCAGAAAACGTTCAAAAAACAAAGAATAAAACGAGCTGTCAACGAAATAAAATCATTGAAGGAAGTTGATCAAGCATTAGGTAGCCAAAATATTGCCTGTACAGAATAAAGCACACCAAAACCTGACCTGGCTGCCACTGTAACATAAGAATGAAACAAAGCAGTTGTGGGTCAGTAATAGAGCAATCAGATAACCCTCGATGAGCGGTGTGGTAACGGCCCTCTTCCACTCCAGTTCCTAGATAGATCCGCTAAACGCAACCGTAATGGCGCAAGATGGAACATCGTGTACAGAGAGTGATCTTCATAGCGTAATTTTGAAGTTAATGCAATAAAAAGAAAGGAGTAGTTAAGGATTAATATGGCGGATGGAGCAGGTAACTCACCTTTTGTCTAAACCCGAGGGTTTTCGTGCATCTGTGTTGTTTGTGGCATTCTGAATGGAGACTCCCCTCTGCCGCTCTGCAGTCTCATTGAATGCGCACAGCAGCAGCTCACAGACGGCCTAAATAAAACAACACAGCGCGCCCCCTGCAGGTCCAGCTCGTGCCAGATCCAATAACGGTTTAGGCTTGTTTTTGTCATTCAGCAAGAGAAATGGGGTTAAGTCGTGTCACATTTTACCCAAGGTTAGATAAATTTGAGACAGAAGTGTACAGTATTTGTTGACACACAATTCAGGATATACGACAGCTTTATGACAGCATACTCGCTATATGGTTACATATGACCACATGCTGTAGTTACATAATAGTTTTAAATAAAACACAGTAAGGTATCCTCTATTCAACTTTAGAATAGAAATAGAAAGTTGATTTAGATTTAGAAATAGGCTAAAGTAAAGCAACAAAAGAACAGTTAGTCAAATGACAGGAGAGAAAGAGACTAAAGGGTCAGATACATTTTTGTAATAAAAAACAAACGCTAAAAGTGATTGGTTTTGTTACAGGATCAAAGTAGCTTTTAAAAAGCTATAGTCATGATTGTCCTTGTATATATATTTCTAAATCAGCTGTTGACATGACATTTTGACTAAGATTTTGCTAAAAACCCAAACAAATCAAACACACAAAAATAAAACAAAAAATAATGTGTGTTTGGCCAATTGATCCTTAGCTAAGCCACACCAGAAATCGTGGCTTAGCAACCGTACGCGCAGGCAGTCTGTCAAGCTTTCGAGCATGGGAAACAAGCCAAAGCGTTGTGCATACGGATTGTGCAAATCTGATACCCGGTATCCTAAAAGTTTGGACAGGGTGGTGGAATTTTTTTCCCTTTTCAAAACCTACAACCCAAGGGGAGAAACGCCAGCATGGATCAAGCTGTGTGAGGGGCGGTAAAAGAGCAGAGTTAAGTTGGTTTTGTTTCGATATTTCTGACACATTCAGTGATGGACGACAAGATGAAAAGATCTAAACTGTGTTTCCTACAAAAATACAAAGCAGGTTCTGTTTCCCAGCTGTCTTTTTCTTTTTCGCTCGATATTATGAGCACTGCTCCGTTTAAGCCCTCGCCATATTAGTCATAATAATAGCAATCATATTTCCATCTGTTTCAAGCTACGAATATTTGAAATTACATATAAACAGAACAAAACAGAGATATGATCACAATCTACTTGAGATCAATATGCTTCACCCGCAGCAGCTTTTCAGACATTTATAACCCTCATGCCCATTTCAGAGCTACAATTCACTGTTTTCGTCTGTCTTTTGGAGTTTTAGGTGATGGCATTTTACCGGGTTAAGCAGGTCGCACACCAAGCGCCGCGACACGGCGCCCACATGACAGTTAAAAGTATCACACACCAGACATGCACATTCGCATGATATTTAACATGAAACTAATCAGATGGCACTCTGTGGCGCAGCAGGAATATGAACAGTGTCCTGAGTCGTGGCTGGGTGTCGCGAACAGCCGCCGACTAGCGGTGCCGGTGTGTGTACCCTGACAGAAATCTATGTTTAAAATTCTCAATTGCATGGCGTGACGCTGTATATCGCCGAGCGCCGCTTCTGGTGTGCGACCTGCTTAAGTATCTGCTTTTAGATTTGGTGTCGGATTAATATTTGCTGGTAAGGAAAATCTGTTTGTTCACTTCTGCTATTTATACTTTGATTTGCATTTCAATTTATTTATTTTTTCCACTAAACTGCAAATTATAATAGAAACTGTATAAAGAGCACTCAAACGTACTGACAGTTATAGGTACAGTACATTGTTATGGGTCAATGATGCTAATATTAGGCACAAATCCATCAGTTTCCCCTTTCTGGTTGTTCTGAATGAATGAATTATGTAAAAGCACTGTCCATGTGTTTCCTCGTTGGTTAGTAACGCTTTATTCATTGCACAACAATAGTCTATCAGGCTTTTTGGCTAAAAAAAAATGCAAATCCCGGTTTAATTTGTTATTATTAGATTATTTTTAAATGTCACCTATCCTGCTGTGGATGAACTAAGCTGTTGAATGGTCAGCGTATGAGGCGGCTATAGGCTGACCAAGCTTCAATTTAATTAAATTATTTTCTAATCAGTTGCATATTATGTCTTGAATATACCCCTGTAATGTATAACTACTGCAGTCCTTTTTTGTCAGGCTTTCTCGGATATCTCACCTGTTCGGCAAAAATGACTAATAATTATCGCTGGCAATATCTGACACCGGCACATACATATTGTAATAAAAATGGAAATCGAAAAGCTTGACAGGCGTAGCAACAGTAACTAAGGGTTAAAGGGTCAATTGTCTTGATTAAACTGTCTGGCTGCAGACTGGGTGCACGTGCAAGCTGAGACCGCATGCAGTGCTTTTAATGCGCACAGCTAACCAAGCCCCAACATCTAACAGTGAAATCACCAGCACTATTCAGTGCATGTGTCTGAGACTGCATGTGCAAATCTGCAGCCAGATACTATTGGATATGACCACCCTGGTTTCATCGGCCGCATTTACACTGCACTGTTCAAGTGACTCAATTCCGATTTTTTTCTCCCATGTGGCACAGATCGGATATGGCCCATGTACATGCAAGCAGGAAAAAAATCACATGGATTCTGATTTACTCAAATCAGATTCAGGCCTTGTTCATATGTTGAAATTTATGAAACCCTTTGTCATCATGTCATTGCTGCACTCACATTTACTTAAGCATTCAATGACTTTCTGTATATTTATAAAATTAATATTTCTGCACAAAATTTTGCAAAAAAGTCTGCAGATTTATGCGGAATAATTTTGGGAGTATCTTAACTAAAACCTTAATATATGCAAATAAAATACCTTTTAAACTTTTAAATAAATCATATGAACATTTTAATATGTCAATAATACTGAAATTAATTAAAAACTGAATAAATTTACACAAATAGACTCAATGAGCTAAAAATCTGTGGATTTCTGCACGTGCAGATTATGTGTAGGACTTGTAGGCCCACACAGAATCTGTGCATGCAGAAATCCACAGATTTTCAGATTTTTAGCCCATCATTGAGTCTATTCATTTACTTGTGTAAATTTATATTTATTCAGTTTTTAAATTTCTGGAATATTGATTAATATTAAAATGTTCATATGATTTATTTACAATACAGTGTAAAGAAATATTTTCCGTTTTTTATTAGATATATATTGCTTTGTTTAACAAACAAGTGAATCTGGATTTGCATTGGAAACATTAAATAAGTTAAAAAGGCATTTATATTTTTTAATGCATTAAGTTTAGTAATGATACTCCCAAAATCATTCCACATAAATCACAAATTTGTACAAAATTCTGCAGATATAGCTAAAAATGTTCATAGATTTTATCTGACCCTACTTATAACCCAGTGAGACATGAAGAAATGCACAAAGGTTTGTTTTCAACCTCAAATGGTTTATTATAAGGTTGCACTTCTAGTCCTGAGAGATCAACTCGCATGTAATGGACTAATTAAAACTACATGGATTTTAGTTTAGTTTGTTCATACACACAGGGAGCAGTCACAACACACTGCTTTCATTTGTATTGGTGAAATCACTCATTTGTGGACGCAATGTGGATGTAATCAAATTACTGATGCCTTTTCTATTGCCCTGTGTCTATGTAAAGCAAAATATTGAACATCCCCATTTTTCTCAGAAAATATATTTAAAAGGTGTAGTTGCTGCTTTAAAGTCCAACTGCTTTTAGGAAAATAAAGCCAATAGAATGATCCCTGAATTAAAAAACTAAAAAGAAAATAACTAAAAAGATTACACAAAGAATTAAATGCATTTCAGTAGTTCAGTTCTTCCTTGTGCCATTCCATTATTACACCAAGATAATTTCAGAATTTTGTTTGGTTTATCTGTATGTTTGGATTTCTACAGAACTCTTGTACAATTTCATCTCAGCAGCACCTTTAGAAACATTTACCAGTACAAATCGTGACATCTTGATGCTATAAATAAATTTTAAACGTGCGATCACTACCCAAAAGGATTATCATGACTCCAGTAATAACAAAAAATAAGTTGATCATTTTCCACAGAAACATGACATGGACCACTTTGTGGGATTTTTACAGATTTATTTGTGAAACCAACGAAAGCTTAGAATCTCAGCTTCTGGAAGAACCATTTGTTCTTGCCCGTCTTGTACCTGCAAAAGAAACATACCGTCATCACATGTTGGAAGAACACAAGCGCGTCATAGCGAGTGAACAGGATGTCCAGTGCCCGAGATCAGATTTGTTACTAAAGTCAGTCTCTGAACATGTAGCAGGTTCAACCCACAGTATTGAGCCAACTTCTGCCGCAACATTTAACTGATTCAAGAATCTAATTATATGATGTCTGAATGAGAATGTTTATAGCCGTTTACATGCAAGCATAACATGATTTACATTATTTAATGACACATTCAACACCAGTAATCCATTAAACTGCAAAAAAAAGAACTTGAGCATCTCTTGACAAACACGTACCTCTCCTCAAACTTCACCTTGGCCTCTCGCCTGGCTTTGCGTTTCAGAGCAGGATCCCTGAAAATATCCTTGTTGACAACGGTTTTGTCCAGAGGAATGTCAACAGAGTATCTGAGGAAAGACAAGCAAATGGACAGAATTAAACACTGCATGCGTTCATTAGACAGAAAAAAAAATTGATACAAAATAGAACATCCCTAATCATTGCATTTTGACACCCCTAGAGAATGGCATGTCCAAATTTATATTACAAAAAAATCATAAAACCGTATGCGAGAACTATGACATACTAATTTGACTCAAATTCAGTAGTAGGGAAAAAATTTTTCTTTTAAATTTTTACATTTAAATTCACCACTTTCATACTATATATAACAGTTTATGCAACAAGAGTTAATTAATAAGAGAATTAATTGTTAAAAAGTAATGTTTTGGTTATGGATGCACCAAAATAAATATTATGGGCCAAACCCCCAAAAATATGGATGCACTAAAACCCAAAATTTCTTTGTAATATTTTTTAAACAATATATATTTGCAAGTCGTGTTTAATTTAACAACTAAAACTGCATTCCTAGTTTTGGTTATCAAGTACTAGCATACTTATAGTGTGCAACGTACAAGGTTTTTACAAACATCTTTACATAAAGATAAATGATACATTAAATAAAATTTAAACCAATTTTCAAAAGTCTCTGCATTTTCTATGAAATGAAAACCTAGAATTAAAATAAACTAGGAAAACCTACTGAGAATCTAGTAGTTACTTGCATCTGCATAAGAAATCACATCACATAGGATCATCCATCCAACAATCCCCACATTCAACAAAACAGGAAGGTCCACTGGAATCATAAACTGTCTAAACTAGACAAGTGTAGCTAAAAACCACACTTTGAAAACTTTATAACCACTTCTATATACATTTCTATTCAAATCTTGGGACTAGTTGCACAGTTTCAAAAGAACGGACTTCAGCAAGAAATCAAACGGTTTAAATATTGCAATGCTGAAATTACCGTCCTTCTGAACACTTTCTATAAAAATGTTACGCAGCACAATAGTTTTAAACTTTGAAATTAACCCTCAACTGCTCTACAGGCACAGCAGCAATGGATGAAAAAGCATCTGCTAAATGAACAAATACGTACATGTCAAATGACAATCCTATGTTCTCTGAAGGTCAGCGACACAACACTTGAGCAGTGATGCTGAAACCATTTCAAATATTTCTGATCACATAAAACCAGCTCTTAGTGAGCGAAATAAGTTTTCAGGGTAACTTTCAGTTTTATAAGCCTAATTTACGCTGCAATGACAAATACAGACAGACAGTAACTTCATCTGCTTTTATCAGATCAGTGTTACCCATGCCGGTGTCTGTTGGCATCTATCAGAGTCTGTTCTAGCCAGCTGAACATAGTAAAATAGTTGTAGAGTGTCAGAGAAGTGATGCGCTGTAATCTGGTGTTCATCTGCATCTGTCATCACAGTGTAACTCAGGCTTTGCGGCACATCATTAGGGATGGGACTCATGAGGGACTTCAAGTTCTGATCTAATTATGTGGGTTCACACTGGACATCCTATTCACTTTGAAGCTCTCGCTATGACGAGCTTGCGTTCCTCCAACATGATGACGGTATGTTTCTTTAACAGGTACAAGGTGGGCAAGAACAAATGGTTCTTCCAGAAGCTCCGATGGTAAACAGAACAATTCTTAATAAATAAAATTCAAAATGATATTGGAAAAATCTGTCATAGCGATATTTTACTTTGCTGCGATTTATATTGCGATATGAACATTTCAGCAGATGACTTGAATAGCTCTATTTGGAATAAAATCCTTAACTTTGATTAGAATAAGTTTGTAGAGGAGCGAAATAAAGAAATGGAAATTATTAGATGGAGCAAAGATAAGTGAAATTAGTCAGGCATTCAGGTACAGTAATCGATATATTTTGCCCGCGATGATAGATCATGATATCAGCGATCACAAGAACACAATCCATATTAACAATATATTATTAACATTAATTTAGTAATGCTGTACAATCTAAATTGCTTATCAACAAGACTAATCCCCACTTTACATTGCAGATGCTGCAATGTGACTATTCTGAATGCCCACACTGTAATATCTAGTTGAAACAATGTACTGTGCAGCCCTACTTTGTAGTCACATCAAGGTTCTTCATCTTTGTGCAAATGAAGCAAATTCAGCAGCATATTACATACACATGGTAGTCCACACTTATTTTTCATTTTGTAACTCATGCCCCCACTGTCAAACTCATTTGAATGCAGAATAAATTCTAAATGTTTGTGAATTGATTCAAGAGTCAAGATGCACCAATGAAACGAAAGATGACCCTCCACAAGGGTCTGGGTTTACAAACCTGGTTGGCATGAGGTGGTTGTAGTTAAACACCTTCACGAAGGCCTTGATCTTGGACCTCTTGGCAATCTTCTTCTTGCCCATGGTTGCTGTAACTTTACGAGGATAACGGTCAATGCCTGCGACCAGAGCGTGGCTGTAAGGACGGTCTGCGGTGCCATCATCAATGTTCTGAAAGGAGAAAAAGATCAGAAAAAAGGTCAATATATGTTGATTGAGTATATTGAGTATACAGCAAATGTATCCCTTAGGGAAGCAGTCCTCATCCACGTGGACCAGTACCGGTCCGCGGATCAATTGGTCCCAAAAATTCCTTAATTATTTTGAAAAATGACCATATTCTCATTTACATCTCGGTCACTTGAGCACCCAAATTTAACCAACAAGCAGAAAAGAAACAGACGTCTTTGAAATTTTTCTTTGCTATGGGGAACATGCCCACTGAAGGACCCACAAACCGCCATGGAATGGATCTACAACCCATTTGTCAACAAATCAGGTGAATCCACCATGTCTGTGCACAAAGATCAACTGCTGGAGATCGCAAATGATGGCGGCCTTTTAGGGGCTGTTCAAGTTTCTTTTCAATGGAGGTGCCCGCGTTTGCCGCAAATTACGTGACATAACCCAGATGGAGGAGCTTGACCAGACATGCCCTGGCTCGAACCAATCGCATGGATTGAGCATGCCGTTGTTAATATGAAAATACATACATTTATGCTTTTTTGAAGTCAAACACTTTGGACAACGCTTGAACTAAATTGAAGACCTTGTAAAAATGTGATTAAGACTTCTTAATAGCTTTTAAGGGCCTTAATTTTCTCAATGGATTTATCAACTTAATACATTTTAAGAGCCCGCAGACACCCTGTCCAATGCAGTTCAAAAAAGTACATGTAGTATAAATAGGAATAACGAATGGAATTAGGCCAAACTACAAATGCCAAGTTGCACATAACCTCCCTGCATCTAACATCACTTCACCTGCACTTTAAATTTTATTGTGCATTTGTAAGTTACAATTACATGACAAACAAACTCTTCACTTGCACTTCTAAACGTACACTTCACTACCCCATGAGTTCTCGGGAGTAGGTTTGAAAATGTTTTCAGAATCTCAGCCAAAGTAACGGTTAATATGAACACTTCTATTCTTCTGTTTTCAACCACTACTCTGCTGACACCCAGAGCATATAGTTGGAAAACTACCCAATGAGAGAGGATGAGATATTAATGGAAGTAATGTTACCTTAACAATCACAGCCTTGCGTCCGGCATATCGTCCAGCCAGGACCATCACCACCTTACCAGGTTTCATAAACTTGCCCATCTCTGAAAAACAGACGTCACATTAGTTCCACACCAATCCTGAAGGCAAGACACCAACTAGAACACAAGCAGTTAACATCACCAGCAATTTTGTCATGTACAAATCCCCAATTATTGTAAACCACGTTTAAGTTAAAACTCTGAAAGCAAGTTGATTTAAGTGCAGCACATTTGTAACAGACCCGCATCTACCATACACATAGCAGCTTATGCTAACTAGTTTCTAGTCGTATTAAAACGCTTACGTTGGAATAAACGTCAGAGCACTTCGCAACAAAGCTTTATTTGGACTAATTAACATATAGGTTTGATTATATTATACACAAGCATATGTTGCCTCAGCTGCTCATCTATCGCGACCGGTAGCACAGCTATCATGTTGGAAGCAAGCAAGACGGTGCAGCTATAAACCCGTTATCTGCCACTGTCAGTGTGATATTTATTCAATAAACACTTTAGACTGTTGACAGGAACATCCCCTGCGTGAGTGACATGAACGCAAAGCCGCAGGTCTCTTTTGTTTATCGATGTTCGTGGATTAATTTCTCGTGTGTGAAACTTACTGATGGTGCTCTATGGCCGACGACAACAGGAAAGGAAGTAGAAAGAGCGAGCGTGACCCTTGACACCCGCCGCGAGTGACGTATTTCCGTCACAATGCGCGAAGTGTTCGTGGTAAAGCAGGATAAACACCACCCTCTACTGCAGTGTTTGAAACTAACTCATACGATCGAGTTTTAAAAATAAGACTATATGAAGAAATGCGTTTTCTAGTTCACGTGTGTGAAATTAAACAATTTACATAGGCGAATAAATTGATAAAGGGATGATTTATGAAATAAATCTTTATTTTTTCCTGAAAATGCCTTCTAAATTGAACAATTTGAGGAATGATTTACAGACCTGTGTATGTTGTAGGTTCAGTTCCAATATGTACTGCAATATTGTTTATAGTTGTGCACAGCTCTACCCAGTGGGAGTTTATGTTTGATGTAAATAAGGGTGTATTTATTCTTTTGCACAATACTGTGATTAAATTAGAATTACAAAGAGCGTAAACACGTGAAACATACATATCCAGTGTCGTACTCAGATACCTCACTAAATGCAGTGATGTCTAACTTTACTGTAGTTTTTAAATGGCTGTGTAAATAGTATATAGTGCTGTCTTGAGCATTTTCAGGAAGTGTCACCAAAATCTGACTTATTTTACATGGGAAAAAATGAACAGAGTAAACTGTGATAATGAAAAAACGACAAATCCATTTGATTATCTTGTTCATAAACAATGGTGTCAGGACTTTTCATCTTGATGACACTGATACTTTCATTGACATCAATACTTGCTTTTGAGGAATGAGCTCTCCATTTTGAGCAGGTCACACGCTTTTGCAGGTTATCAACAAGGTTTTGCAGTTTGCACTAATTGTTTTGAGAAACGCATTAACTGTTGTGCAAACGTAAATTGTGTTGTGAGAAATGCACCAAAGCCACTGAGAAAAACTGTCAGATTTTTTCAATATAATAACTCTGAAGCTGTCTACTTTTTAGATGTGCATATGTGAAATTAATTACTATTACTATGAACCATTACTAAATCTGTTGCTATTGATTAAATGTATTTCGTAAAACATAAGTATACTAATTAATGATTTAAGGAAACAAAAGATGACAACAACAGTAAAAGTATGGAGAGAATGTGACAGACTGAAAGAGCATCCAGAACATTTAATCACTGAAAAAAATCTCCATTACATCCGGTTACATCCAGCAATGATGGAAGAATTTAAAAAGAGGAGAGTAATTGTCAATGGTCAAATATCAGGAATCATAACTGTATGTTTGAAGACCTAGAAATATAACAATGTCTTGAATAAATATTATGGGAAATAGCAAAAAAAAGTACTTTAAATAAAAAAAGCTAGTTGATGAGGGCTAATCACTGTTTGAAAACCATTCATCCAAACCGGTGCAGAGAAATCCAAAAATCGAAACTGAGCCCATTTCCAGGATATGTTAACAAACAACCCCTTCTTACTGAATTCTTACAGTGTTCAGGATGTTTTGAATCAGAACTAGTAAAGTAGCAGGATACAATTTGGAAGATTGTACATTCAGGATTTCAGAGCAGTAAACAAGGATTGACAAGACGTGGAAATAGTAGATATTCAAGCAGAGCTTCAGAACGCCGGCGTTAGCAAAACAGGAAATAAATAATTCAGTCGGCATCGATATGCAGCATATCAGTTTCATATTCAGCAAATGTGTTTGACAACACGCTTGTAATTCAGTTTACAAGCTGTGCATTTTCTCCTGTAGCAGCGAACAAGCATATTTTATTTATCTTACAATCTTTTTTTGGGCTGGAACAGGCCAGTCTGTGGGAAAAAATAAGTTGAAGAGAGAGGAATCCAGTGATTTACAAACACCAGTGAGGATGTCTTTGTTTGTTCGGAATGACCTGAGTGTGTTGATTGACCTGTACGATGGTCTCTTCATAGAGTAATATGAAAACATAGACCAGTTCGTGAAATATAACGACCTTAAATAATGCAAAAGGAAATCAATCATGATTGTAAATAGACATTTTGATTTGTCGGTAACAAATAATTTAGTGAAAGCTAAGGAAATGAGTGCATTTGGCTACATAAAGATAACAACTTAAACATACTTAAATTACTATTTTATATATATATATATAGTAGTGTTTTATAGATACCGTAGTGCATCTCAAACATACGCAATGGTTCAAGTAATCAATTATACTTGTATTAAAAGAGTGAAGTGGTTGGTTTTGGTAAAAGCTTGACATAATAAATGCCCTTAAGAAAGGCTTCATGGAGGCAGTCAGATGCTCAGGGTCAATAAACTGAGCACATTTTCTTTGAGTTATATTAATATTAATGCAGCATATTAAAACCTGCCTTCATCAGAATTGCAGGTTTTCAATTTAACAGCAACATGGAGTCTCAAGAAAAGTGCATGAGTTGTGTAAGTTTTCAGGATAGTCCATACAAAAATGAAAATTCAGCCTCAAGTCATCAAAGGTGCAGCTGACTTTTTTCTTTAGCAGAACAAATTAAGATTTAAGCTGAAACTGTGGTCACGGTTTATGCAAGTAGTCAGCTACAGTTTTTATGACTAAACTAATACCTGTGGCTTCTGATGATACCTTGAGGTGTTATAAAGCGAAACTATTTGTATTTGCAAGAAATTGATCGTTATTTACAGCATTATTACAACACCCTCTCACATCATGATGCCACAAAAGACTCCAGATTGCCAAGAACACATTTATGACTGTTTGTTGAGGTTGTGGATCACAGGTAATAATGTTACAATGGTGATTTCCTTGCTCGGACTGATGCGCCAAATGTATTAATTTTGCCTCAAATCCCATTGACTTTCATTTTATGAATCACCAAAGGATTTTCAGCTAAATATTTTCTTTCCTGTTCTAATGAAGTAAGCAAAGTCATCTACTTCTTGGATGACCAGAGAGTAAATACTTTTTTTGTAGAGGGGTGGGGTTGGGGGGTGGGGGGATGAACTATCCCTTGATCAGGAAGTACTTTTTTTAATCGATTTAAATTTCTGAAATGAGATGTTTAGTGTTTAGCAAAATATTAAAGCCGTGACAAAAATAGTTAGAGAAATTGATATTGCATCGATTCTAAACTACTAACTCACCTGAATGGATTCTAAATGCAGTTTTTAACAGCAGACAGTGCTTTAGGCTAGTTTTAAACCTTCATGCAAGTTGGCTTTTATGTCATGAGATTAATGTAAACACAGCTCACTATGAACAATTTTGTAATTGGCTTAAACCTTAATGATTATTTTAGGTTTTGTATGCAAGTAAACACTGTGTATGTGAAACAAACAGCGCCATCTGCTGTTATAAACTAAGGTCTGAATCACTTCAAGGGAGAATCGTGATCCATTTTGAAAATCTCTACAGAGTCAATTTCCCGAATCACTTTTGACACAGCTCTACAGAATATAGTTGTTGTAATTTTTTTTAACATTGTGATGTTATGGAGGTTCCCTTTACCTCTTTCTATTCCCCAATGCTTAAAAAGCATCTTTGATGTTTTTCAGCTGCCTGACCGCCAAGTCTACAGGAAGGCTGAATTTAAGATGGCTGATGCGGCCCAGGATGCGCAGAGCCCCTTCAAAGCCCGTCTGAGCCATGTAGCTCCAGGGCTGGTAGTGTGAGTGTATAAGCGTCCCAGATTTACACAGCAGGTTGAGCCAGGACACAAGCCGTTGCTCATTGAGCGCCATGCAAACTAACGCCTTAAACTCGGAGTCTGTGCTTCGTTTGAATCGTCTGTGTTCTTTGAGGACCGTGTGGATGGCCCATAACAGAGACTGTTTGGGTGTGACCGTCACAGGACCGCCCCCTACTGGCAAACTAAAGGATTGTGAGAGCTGCCGAGCAGGCGATTCAACAAACGCCTGTCCGTTTTTGGAATGATAGTACTTGACAAAAAGCTCCCAGGGATGCAGGGTCTGAGGGGAAGAGCTGAAGGGGAGCAGGCAGGAAATGGGAGCCAGGACCAGGCTCATGCCCTGAGAAGGAGCATACAGTCCATGGGATAGCAGGTCCCGGAGCGCCACGGCCAGCTCTTTACGCACTGAGGCGGTGAGTTCGTCCCGAGGTCCTTCAGGCGATAGGGAGGCAGAATAACTGACCACGTGTTCATCTAGAGATGAGGGCTGATGGCGGGAGGCTAGCAGACGGACTCGCTCCACCGCTCCTTCAAGTTTCTGCAGAAGAGGGCCGTAATCTTGGGCCTCGGCACCCTGAGACCACATGTTTTGGGGCACATGACCCGCGGCACATCCAAACTGGCTCAGAGCAAAAATCTGCAGCACTGCTAGAGCTTTCTGAATCAGCTGGAGCCCCGTTTCCCGCATCCGCTGAGCCTGTTCGGGATCCACTGTAGGTGGTATAAAGGATTTCAAGTTAGTTTCTTAACTTTTTAACATGAAAAAATGGCATTATAAAGTGAAATCACCTCGCTTCATTCCTCCAGTGGCTCCAGTGTTTGGTCCGGCTGCTTGGGTTGGCTGGCTCTTCGTACCATCATTTAACAGAGGGTTCCCCACTTCATCTGAGAAGGGCAAGAACAGTGATGTGAATCTGAATGCATTTATTTATTACTCTAATTCCTCAAGTCGAGTTGAGCTTTACTGTCATTTCGCTACATTTGTGGGCACACACAAAATGTCATGTCTTGCAGGACCACAGTGCTACATAAATAAATATAATCATAAATATGAACAAAACCCTGAACGTAAGAGCTATTTTAACCCTATACATAACTAACATACTGGAGCGGTAATCTAGATATACATATAACATAAATACTTAAACTATACTATGGCCTAAGACAGACTACACGAGTACTTTTCAATGAGACAATATTGTGCAAGAGGTTGAAGAAAACAATTATGTAGTAGATTTGTGGTACATTCACACATAAACATTGTTGAGTACTTGTAAGATGGAGTTTAATTTAAATGTTTGGTGCAAATAGTTAAATGTTTGTTTTTACGGGTGGTTTATCAAGCCCACTCACCTGGGTGAGGCACACCTCAGAAATGCACAATGTTTTTTTTCTACAGATATGGATGATTGTAAGAAAGTGTCTGTTGCAAATGTGCTGGGAAAGTGTCAGAGATAAAAGAGTGTTTTTAATAGGTGACATAAAGGAAATTAAACTCAATATAGGTCAGAATTTTTACACAGGAAACCAGTCATTTGTACATATTAAAAGTCAATAGCACTTATTACAGTTTGGGGTAAAGTAGGATTTTCTTTTAATATTTTTATTTTGATCAAACAATTAGTTAAAAACTATTTAATGAAGGATCTTTAAAAAAAATACCACAGTTTCTACAAAATATTAAGCATTTTTGAAACACTGGTAATAAGAAGAAATTATCAGATTGATTTATGATGGATCACGTGACACTGAAGCACTGAAGTCCAAACATTTAGACCAAGTCAAAGACTTGTAAAATACACTGCAAAATGACAATTTTGTCTTAAAGTTGTTAAATAACTAATAAACTTCTCACCATCGACAAATGAGATATTAATTAAATTGATCAGGATAATGACATAACTCTCTTCTGTTGAGCTGCTTTATAAAGAAACCTTTTTTTTCCCATAATTGGATAATTTTGCCACACTGACAAGGTTATTAATCTAAATTAAAACAAACTCTGAACTAAATTGGTCCAACTAACGATTCTACAGTAGAGTGTTCTGTACATGTCACATTACTCAATAAATGTTAGATTACTAGACCTGACTGGGGAACCACTGCTACTGGAGTGCAAGACTGGAGTAATATTGGCTACATTTTCAAAAATACATAAAACAAGAAATGTTATTTTATACCAATAGTTTGCACAATATTACTGTTTTTAGATTACATAAATGCAGCCCTAGTGAGCACAAGAGACTTCTTTCTATATCAATTAAAAGAAACTTGAACGCTACAGTCTATTTGATTAAAATCACTGAACCATAAGCAGATCTCCTCACCCTGTATGAAGTTAATAAACATCTCCAGGTCTCTGATCTGGGTTTTGAGCTGCTCAACCAGCTGCTCTTTGACTCGAGCCGGGTTGACGATCTGAGCTATAGCGGCGTCCACTCTCTGCCGAAGCTCTTCTGGTGTGAGATTGCCAATGTCTTCATTCAGATTCACATCCAGCTTCTTGATCAGCTCATCGATGATCACCTACAGTATCAGAAAGATTTCATTTAAAAAGATTTGTTTGATAAAAAAATGTTCAGGCCATCCAAGATACAGCTGACTTTTATACTTCAGTAAAGATGTTTTTTTTCTTAGCTGAAACCTTGTCCTCTTTGTTTCATAAAATGTTTGTCAATGGCTAGCAACACTTTTAGAGTAAATAAAAAAATAGCATATAAGACAATTAAACAAATGAAATAACCATGGCTTCTGATGACATATTAGGGTCTTATATAGCAAATGATTGGTCGGAACATTAACTGAATGTTATTTACAAGAGTATTACTTTTAGTCCACAGCTTTGGCAGTGGTCCTCAGAAAATTCACAACAGTCTGGAGCACAATCGTCCTGTTGCATTATGGGGCCTATCATACACCTCGCGCAATAAGGTGCAAGACATGTTTCCACAACGTGTTGCTATTTTCAGACCAACGCAACAGCAATTTTCTTGTTTTAAAAATATTACTTTCTACATAAATATAAAAACCACTGCCTTCATGCCTTCTTTATCTCAGGGGGCTTTTTTCAGTTTATTCATGACAATTTTCTTTTGTATAAAGTTATTATTATTAGCAGTATTATTTATTAAATGCATATTTATATTTGTTTTATTAAAAACAAGCTTAGATTTGTCCACCTGTCAGGTTTTGGACCATATGGGGCATAGCATGTGTTTGGATATAACTCAGTTGTTTGACCACACTTCGTTATTATTGTTCATTTATTCGTTTGCTGGAAATTAGAACTGAATTTTGAAATAGTTTTGAAACAAATCTTTGTGCTTAACTAACTAAATTGAATATGTAGGCTAATGGATGTCTGTGGGTACAACACAGTTTCCTTATCCACAAAAGAGAGAAAGTGAGAGAAAGGAAAGGCCGAATGGAGGAGGCTCATTTTCTCATTCTCACACTGCAGATGGTCTGTTTAACTGTTTTCTCTCTACTAAAGCGTTCAGTTTTTCCACTTACAAAGTCCGCCATGTAAATAGCAAATGCACCATGGCGCGACGCAACTGACTCTTAAAGGGAATGTGAGATGAGACTCTGATTGGTTTATGCTTAAAACACACCCATAACTCATTAAGAGGATAAGCTCAACCCAGTTAGACCATGCCCCGCAGGGTAGAGCGTATTTTTTCATCCTTAAAATAGCAAAAGTGGATTCAGATACGCCCTTAATGCTTTTGCGCCCTGTGCTTCAGACTTTGTGCCTAGATCGTTAAAATAGAGCCCTATGATGTATGTGTCGGTGCTAACTTTCTTTTAGATATTTTTTATGACTTTAAAAGTGCTAGTAGCCACTGACCTGTATTTTATAATAAATCCATTTATAATGTAGGGAGGAACACAGTTTCATGATCTTCTTTATTGTTCTTTGAAAGAAAAAAGTGATTTACAGTCTACGGAAGTTCTTAAAGTCCTTTCTTGTTTTCTCGTGATCATGATTTAATATTCTCATGATCTGGACATATCAAAAGTTCTTTTCTCATTATTATGACTTAATTTTCTGGTGACCTCAACATATAAGATGTTTTCTTATCATCACGACTTAACTAAAGTTGTTTTCTCGAGTTTATGACCTATTTTTTGTGCTTATTTTAAGAGGATGGCCTGGACACACATACAGTAGCTTCTTCAAAATCACATTATTTGCCGGGATTCACTTTTTACAGTAATAATAACTTGTGGAAAGGATGCATTAGCAAAAGCAGGATCTTCATCATTCTTTATAATATACGAATTCATACATGCAACAACTTGTATAACAACCAAAATATATTATTGTAAATAATGATAAACAATCTTTCCCAGTGATGGGTTGCAGCTGGAAGGGCATTCGCTGTGTAAAACATATGCTGGAGAAGTTGGCGGTTCATTCCGCTGTGGTGCCCCCTGATGAATAAAGGGACTAAGCCAAAGAAAAATTAATGAATAATGATAAATATTCATATACATGAATATAATCATGAATGTACATTAATCATGAGCGTTTGTGTTCATATTATTGTTATATTATGGCTGTTTTGAACACCCTTATTGTGTTGCACAAAATTATTTCATAATAATATATAATAATTGACCATAGTAGTTTTTAATTATTTAAAAACTTTTCCTTTTTTATTCCAGCCAAAAGAAAAAATAATAATAATAAGAAGACAAAATAACAGAAATACTGGGCTGCACGGTGGTGCATTGGGTAGCACGGTCCAAAGACAAGCGCTATAGGTAAATTGGGTAGGCTAAATTGCCCGTAGTGTATGTGTGTGAATGAGAGTGTATGGATGTTTTCCAGTGATGAGTTGCAGCTGGATGGGCATCCACTGTGTAAAACAGATGCTGGATAAGTTAGCGGTTCATTCCGCTGTGGCGACCCCAGATTAAAAAAGGGACTCATCCGAAAAGAAAATGAATGAATGAACAGAAAAACTGAAAAATTCCTTACTCTGGTAAATATCTCAAAGGAGATATTTTGAAAAAGCATTAAAAAAATTCACAGGACTAATAAATTTGTCTTCAACACTTTATCCTGGATTTTTTTCATTTGTGGGTGAAATATTCTTCTGAGGTGAACTAATAAATAATAATAATAAATAAATAATTTAAATAAATATTTAAAAATAATAATAGCTAAATTTTATTCTAACATTCTAATTTTGACAAGGCCTCACCCATGTATCTGGACACATTTCTGAAAAGAAGTCTTAAAGATGGTAGTACCATTTCCTTGCTTTACAAATGTTTAGAACAGGTGAAAAGTCCATCTATGGGGAACAATAAATCTGCTTGGAAAGAAGAACTTGCAGTAGAAATTCCAAGTGAAATTTGGGAACAAAGTCTTGAACTGGTTCACAGATGTTCCATTAACGCAAGGCAATGTCTCATTCAGTTTAAAGTGCTTCATTATTCCAAGTGTAAACTGAATAAAATATTTCCAGATGTGTTGTCATTGTGTGACAAATGTAGATAGATTCCAACCTGTCTCATACCTATGTTTTGTGTCCCAAATTACAGAGTTCCTGGAACTAAATATTTCAGGTTTTTTCAGATACATTAGACATTCCTATTGAAGCAGATCCTATATTAATTACATTTGGAGTTTCCGAAACATTTTTGAGACTTACATGGGTACAACAACAGTTTTATGCAGTATAACTGTATATGGGTTGATCCCTTGCAAAAAAAACATATCCTTTTTTGTTCCAAATCTTAAATTATAGTTGACAGAGTTAACGGGTGCATTACATCTGGAAAAAAATCAGGTACAGTTGAAGTCAGAATTATTAGCCCCCCTTTGAATTTTTTACAAATATTTCCCAAATTACGTTTAACAGAGCAAGGAAATTTTCACAGTATGTCTGATAATATTTTTTCTTCTGGAGATTTGTTTTATTTCGGCTAGAATAAAAGCAGTTCTTAATTTTTTTATACACCATTTTAGGGACAAAATTAGTAGCCTCTTTAAGCTATATTTTTTGATAGTCTGCAGAACAAACCATCGTTATACAATAACTTGCCTAATTACCCTAACCTGCCTAGTTAACCTAATTAACCTAGTGAAGCCTTTAAATGTCACTTTAAGCTGTATAGAAGTGTTTTGAAAAATATCTAGTAAAATATTATACTGTCATCATGGCAAAGATAAAATAAATCAGTTATTAGAGATGAGTGATTTAAACTATTCTGTTTAGAAACATGTTGAAGAAATCTCTCCATTAAACAGAAATTGGGGAAAAAAATAAACACGGCGGGCTAATAATTAAGGGGGGGGGGGGGGGGGGGGGGGTTAGTATACCCTAATAGACAAGGTTTTGTTATTTAAAAGAAAAATGCCCCCCTTTTATTTAATTTCTGCAAACTTGTAATTAATATGTTTACTATGCCTTTAGTACCTACTTTTACTATTGGATAGCACTAGTGGGTGGGTGGTTGAAGGAAATTATGTTTAAATGTAATTTTTAAAAATTATGTTTTTTTTAATTATGTTTAATAATTAATTTTTTATAATATAATAATAGAGTTATTATTTTTAAGACAGTTTTTTTCTTTTCCTTTTTTTGGTCAAATTGTTAAAATATTAAAAGTTTTAGGTTTATATAAAAAAGTGTATTTACAAGTGAATGTCTGCTAAAATTTCTAATAATAAGAAAATTTTAATTGAAAAGTAATTCACAAGATGAACCTTCAAACGACTTGATGTTAACAGAGTGAGAGTATGATCAGACGTACCCTCTGTCTCTCCATGACGACAGACTGAGGCAGTGAGTCATAGCTGCCCTCCTGGTAGGCGAAGCGTTCCAGGTCGTCGAGTTGAGTCTTCAGCTGGAAAATCAGTTCCTTCTGCTTGTTTCTCTGAGCTTCCAAGCGTTCCCTCTTCTCCCGTTCACTCTGCAAATTACAGAAGCACAAAGTCAAACCAACTAAAGTCAACCATAGTGTTTACATTTAGTTGCGATCTGAACATATTTGCATGTGCTCCAGAGAATAATTATAATGAGATTTTAATTAGATTGCTTCATTTGGTTTAGCTTTGCTTTTCCTAGTATTGCAATACAGTTCAGAACAGACATTGCTAGAAATTCAACATAACCATAATCTTTTGTACATTAAAAGAGTATGCTTAATGGACTCTGAGGTACTAAAATGTAACCGATTAATATAAAAAGTAAATCAAGCCAAGTGTGTCATACCAGGAATAAAGTAAACACAAGCAGAAAAGGCTGCACAAGGGCAATGTTATACTCACCAATTCATCCTGCAAGAAAGTGTGTGCAGAAGAGGAAATAAGGAGAAAGGAAGACATTTTAATAGCAGTAACAGGATACTTCAACATACGAGGAGTTACAGGAAGAAATGGAGGGAAAAAGTGACTTTCCAGTCTTCCTTTTACCGTATTTGATATCATTGTTTGCTGATAAGGTGTTTGAATGACAAAAAAACAAAGCTTTTTAACAACACAGATGTGTGTGTGTGTGTGTGTTTGTGTGTGTGTTTGTGTGTGTGGGATGGGGTTTGCTTCATGTTCTTTTTTCAGGTGCCTGAATAATAATGTGATTTAATGAGACATGCTACAACAAGAATATCTGTAGCAAGAGCTCCTTATTCCACTGAATTATCTATTTTCCATCGCCTTCCACTGTAAAAACAACAACAGAATATACTGTGCATCTGTGGTATGCTCTCCCTATTTAACTTCCAACGTATATCACATAAATAATTCACTAAAACACACATCAATATGTCACTAGATCTATATAACTTTCTCCCCAAAATGCCCAAATCGTTTTCCAAGTATGTTTTAATTCACAGCTTGTGAGATGCGATTTCTCTTTTCTGATATTACTAATATTTTATGTAACATTTCTAAATCAGGTCATTACAATATTTGTTATCTGCAAAAATGTCTGAAATCACTTTCTTTTTTCTAAATTCAGCTATGATTGATACACCATAAAGACATTATGAGTATACAGGGATACCTAATATTGCTGTGTACTATATTTTGGGTTACTCAGTGTGTTGAGTGGTTTGCAGTATTTGATACACTTGTTGTCTTTCTACACAATTTTCTTTTAATGTTTGATGATTAAAGGGCGAGTATGATTATGTTACTTTATTGTTCCCATTTTAAAAAATGTATTCTTGCGCTCGCAGAGCAAAACAAGCTTTCAAACATGGGTCCAGGCAAACTGTTCAGAAAATCAGTTGGGGGAAATGTGAAACTAAATAAATTATTAAATTAGAATAGATTACAATATCAAATCAAATTTAGACTTAAAGAAATTAATAAACTGATTAAAAATACATTAAAAAAATACAAATTATCCACGTACAGCACTTTAATGCATTAAAATATGAATGTCAAATAAAACATAAAACATGACTCCCTCACATGAGGGACAGTGATGTTTGGTGTCAGCAGCATATAAAAGTTACCATTTCATCAGCTACAAATCCCATTTTTTCAGAGCAAAAATGGGTCTGGTTTGTAGAAGATTACCATTAAAGCTGAAAAAGAAACAGCCTAGCATACTAAACTGGCCTTAACCCTTTAACTGTGCAACAAAGAAAAACAATTGGATTGCATTTCTTAACTCCTAATGTCGCTATTCAACACACTCAATGCATTTTTTTTTCAACACATCTCATAATTTCTAAAATATAATTCTCTACCAAATGGTTAATATGTCCATTTATGGTAAAAGCACCGGAATTAATACATATATAAATACATAAAATATAAAGTGCAAGACCAATTTATTAAAAAAAAAAAATTAAAATTAAATTATTTTATCATCTTAATTTTTTCATGAAGTATGCCATAAAATACATTCATAAAATAGATTCAGATTCTCATTCAACATGTTTTGTTTTTTTCTTGTTTTTTTTTTTTTTTACAATAAAACCAAAATCAAGTGTAGTAGTGCAACAGGATTAAATTTGTTTGATTTTATTGTAAACCAACAATGCTGTGTGTGTAAACCATTATTTAAAACAGTCAAAACACGGTCAGCCATTTGGTAAGTATGCAGTTAAAGGGTTTTTAGATATTTAGATATAGAAAAAATATATTTTTTCCAAAACAACTTATCTTCCAAGCATGGCCAAGTTGGCATTTAGCTGGAATGTCAGTTTTATTTTATTTTATTTTTTTTGTCTGTACAGCTGTAAAGTGCTCAACCCCCCTGTATGAGAGACACTAGCCTAAATGACCAACTAACTATATATTTGGTTTAATATGCGTGTTTTTATTTTCCTTGTTCGTGAAACCATATTGAAACTCACTGAGTTTTCCAGCATATGAGCGTCCTGCGCCCTGCAGCCGACGACATGCGGGCATCCTCTGAAGGCGAACTCCTCGAGCTCCAGCAGCATCCTCTCCTTCTCATCGCTCTGCGCGTGCACGATCTGCTTTAGGCGAAACTGCACCTGAGCGAAGTGAGATGTTAAGGCGAGGAGCGATGAATTCAGCTGTTCCTGCTCGTCCTCCATCTTCCGCAGCCGGGAGACCATTTCTCCATCGCTGGAGGACACAGAGCCAGCCTGCGCGCCCGTCTTCCAGTGCTCATCCTCCGGGTTGGCCACGGCTCCCACGGGCGCCCAGCGCTCTCCGGCTCCCGCGAAGGCAGCCTCGCTGTCGGAAGTGGACAAATCCTCCGTCGACATGAGACTGACAGTTGAAGTCGACAGCCTCGCTGCCTTTCACCAAAAATAACTTCGACCAACTTAAACTGAGGCGCAGTTTGTTTGTTTTTTGTCAGATATGAATGCGCTACCGCTGCTTTAGCAGGTGCAGCGCCGTGTAATACTTACGTCCTCAGAAAACATTGCAACGTAATCGAAACAACTAAGATCTTGAAACAACATGGATCCAACGAACTTGAGTATCAATAGAGGAGCCCTCTCTATCCGTATGTTCTATGCGTCAACGATTGTGTGGGCAGGATGTTTACGTCAGTGCGTAATTGCGTCAGTTGAACGCACAGTTAAACCGACCGACGTCTCTACAGTTTGTTGAACCTTTTCTGTCCATGTTTACTTTTTCTGTTTGTTTTAATGCAACGCCCTGAGTGTCAGTGGGTTGGACAGCGTGCCAAACACACCCTTTGACTGTTCTGACCCAGCACAGATTTTTATTACTGTCGTGAACATGGCACCACTAACCAGAGAAATTAGATAGATAAGGTGCGTTACGTCATATCCAAATTACCGTAATCACGGGTCGGTTTGTAAACAATTTTTTTTCTGAGGTCTGAATTTTGGTGAAGTACGCTCTTTATCTTTCACTTCTTTATTTATTTTAATCTGTCGAATTACACAATCATATTACATAACTGTAAAATTATATATACAGTCGGTTTTCATTTCATATTAAAGACTAAACTTAAACTTTGTCGTAGTCCCAAAAGTATGGAGGACGAAACCTGCAAAAACAATAAATAAATACGCAAATATATAAATAAATGAGTAAATAAATCCACACATTTATGTATAAATAAAATAATGAAAAATATGAAAATAATAATGTATATAAAATCCACAAATTCCTGCATAAATAAATATATAAATAATTAATAGTACACGCAGGTCAATAATTAAATAATTTACACGAATGTTGCACGAATAAGAAAATGCTAAACTGAAGGTTTATCCCCCCTCCCCCTTTCAAACGTTTATTCTTTCATTCTGTTTAGCTTGTTGATCTGAAGAAATAATAATTTATAATCAATAAATGTTTGAAAAGGGGGAAAAATCTATTATTATTTTATTATTCCCCCAGCATTCGTGTAATTCATATAATTTATTATTTCATTTATGCATGAATTTACGGATTTCCTTATTTATTTGTATATTTAATATATTTTTTATTTTTGCAGGTTTCTATGGAGGATGAAAGCTGCAAAAACAATAAATAAATACGCAAATATATAAATAAATAAATACGCAAATAAATATCTATCTATCTATCTATCTATCTATCTATCTATCTATCTATCTATCTATCTATCTATCTATCTATCTATCTATCTATCTATCTATCTATCTATCTATCTATCTATCTATATACAAATTCCTGTATAAAATAAAACAATAAATAAATACGCAAATAAATAAATAAATATATATATATATATATATATATATATATATATATATATATATATATATATATATATATATATATATATATATATATATATATATATAAATAAATATATAAATCTACAAATTTCTGGATAAACAAATATTTAAATAATTATTAGTGCGGTGTGAAAGGGGAAAAATCTATTTATTTATTGTTTATTTATGCAGGAATTTCTCAATTTTTCACTAAACGTAAACCTAAACCTGTATTTACTTTTCCTCAGCTCAACATGCTAATAAAAGTGTGTCTATCAATCATCAGAAGGTGGTCTTAATGTCATTATTGGTTGATCATTAGAAAAATTTTGCCTTCCATTTTTTGATTGGTTTCTGATGATTGACAGGCAGCCTCTCATTAGCATGTTGAGCTGAGGAAAAGTAAATATTACACATTTAAAAGTAAATTTCATTTGTTTATTTGCATATTTATTTAAATGTTGTTTTATTTATGTTGAACCTTTATACGCTCTCTCTGAGCCAAATAATGAGAAAGAACCATAGACTGTAAACCAAATCTCCTACCACTATGCTGATGACACTCAGATCTACTTAGCCTTACTGCCTAATGACTTCAGGCCCATTGACACCCTCTGCCAAAGCATTAATGAAATGAAAAGTTGGATGTGCCAAAACAGTAAAACAAAAAGAAAACTGAAGTCAGTGAAGTCAGTACCTTGATTTTAAGTGTCAAACTACAACAAATAAGGTCAAGAATCCTGTTAAAAAAAAGTAACTAAATCAGCACACTATTATCTCAAAAACATTGCAATGTTTCTAGTGCAATGTTGCTTTGTTTCCAGTAAGGACTCAGAGAAATTTGTTCATGCTTTTATCACCAGCAGGGTAGATTACTGTAATGGACTCCTCAACAGCTTTCCCAAAAAGACAGTCAGAACTCATTCAGAACGCTGCGGCCAGGATTCTGACCAGAACCAGAAAATCATAGAGTTTTTTTATGTTTATTTTATTCTTATGTAAAGCACTTTGAATTACCATTGTGTATGAAATTTGCTATATCAATAAACTTGCCTTGCAGGAATTAGATTTAGTTATTCATTTATATATTTATTTGCATATTTATTTATTTATCCATCATTTTTGCAGGTTTCATCCTCCATACAAAGCACTTTCATATATTTCAATATAATAATTCTTAACATTACAATATTATATATAATGCATACATTATATTTCCCTATACAACATATTTGTTATAATAAATAAAACAAATAATGGATGACAAATGATTCAATAATTGTAAAATCTAACTGTCTAACAAACCAGGTCATTTGCTCCTTGGAGTATTCCTTCATTTCTATTTTGTAGGTTACTAGGTAAAGAAAGCCTGCAGTAATGTTTCATTTTGGCACAACAAAAGTAGATATTAAGAAGAATGTTTGTTTCCGATATAATAAAAGTAATTGGTGTTTAAAACAATACTGTATCCCACTGACTTTAGTCTGCTAAATGCACAAACATAAACAAAATTAGTAAAAAGTGAACAGGAGATACAAAAGAAAATACACAAGCATTTCTCTTTTTATTTCTCCATTTCAGCTGACAAGGATTCAGATCTGTTGTGGAAAATATCCAGTACAGAAATGCTGAGAAATCTTTAAGTTATCTTTCACCAAGATCAATCAATATAACTATTAAAAGCCATTCAAATCAATGAAGAAAAAAAAGTTACGCACACACACTAGAGTAAAGACCAAGGGAAATTACAAAGAGGATATGGTAGATTTTCATTTAATACATTTCCTTGTCAAGGGTGATCTAGTCATAATCACAAGACTGCGTGATGTCTGAAATAATGTAACCTTTAAACCTGACATTTCCACATGCGAGTTATTATGACAGATCTGCCACTAGAGGTCATCTATGCTTCAATACGTTACATCTTTACACCATTTCAGAATTAAATGAATCCTCAGACAGCGCTAAGCAGTAACGCTGGTCATTTTATGAACACACTTTACAAAAATGACACATACTTCAAAGGTTCAAATGGCTAAAGCGTAGTTAGTATTAACTTTTAGGCAATGGAAACTTACCAAAATCAGTCCTTATGAAACATTTTCTTCTGCAAATAAATTCAACCTTGTGCAATTAATCATCTGATTATCACTGATTAGTACATTGAGGAATGTAAAATGTGGAAAAAACATCAGACACTTGAGCATGTAAGTGTCTGAGTGGGAATAATCTGTGTTGTATTATAGACTTATGGCTCGTTTATTTTTGGAGAAGAACAACTTCCAGTTGACCCAGTTGCTCCAGTCCAAGTCTCCGGCTGAAATACAGGTGCCACCCGGCCCACATTTATACCCCGTGGGACAGCAGTGTTGCATGTCATCACAGCACACCGCCTTCACAGAGAGACAGAATACAAAGGCGAGGATAGAGTTAAGAACAGCCATTTGACTGAGATAGACACGTACAGTTTGCTGCCATTTGAATTAACAGTAAAGTCAATAGAACTGAGATCAGAAGACAAGTGCTCATTTCCATTCATCCAGTCTAAAGATATTCATTCTTTGACGTGGCTCTTTTTTTACTCATTGTCATCTTTAAATGAATTCAATGTCTGTTTAGAATACAGATGGATTTCTCATTTAACCACCACTATAAATTCCACATATAACTGAACACTGTTTTAGGAAAACATTCAAGTGTTCACTTAGAAATGTAATATTTCTGTTGACACAAAACAAGAAGATATTCTGAAGAATGTTTGTTTATGTAATAACAGTAATTGGTGTACTACAATATTAGACCTCACTGACTTTCATTACATGGAGATAAAAACACGTTCAGCAGAGTTCACTGCTTATTTCACTTTTACCTTTGCTTGTAATTTGAGTTCTTTGAGTTAACTGCTCCTTTCAAGTTTTACATTCAGTGACTGCCAACTAGTTTAAAATTACTAAGATAACTTGATAATTACTAAGATAATGTGTGTTTCTCAAGTGATACATGTACACACACACACACACACACACACACACACACACACACGCACACGCACACACACACACACACACGCACACACACACATGTCTGTCGGATCGTCTTCCGGAAAATGTTAGATAATCGTGTTTTGCATTCCGGTATTTATTTTAATTGATCCGACATTAACTTGTGTGTAGTGAATACCTGCTTGTGTCTGTGTGTGTGAGAGAGAGAATGTTAATGAGTGTAAGCGAAGCAAAGGCTGGATTGTGTGTGCGCACATACAGATGACTGTAGTCACCACGCACAAGTCAAAGCAGAAGGCACCAATCAGCTTTCTTATATTTACAATCACTCTCAATGGTTGGTGATTGTTTCACACGCAGTGAGCAGCGGAAATAAATAACGGCATAGTGGCTTACCTAAATATTTGTATTTTCAAAATGGTAAAGAGGCAGTCAGAGGCTGTGGGTTTCTTTTGACCACCCCTTGTCGTTTAAAAGAATATCACAATGGCGAACGCGACAAGTATAAAAGCCTCGTCCGTTTCGCGAGGTGCGCGCGCAGTCAGTGGAGGTGCATGATGCGGTGCCAGGCTAAAGTATAACTCCAGCTTCAATGAAAACAACAGAAAAAACATGCTTGCCTTGGGAAAAAACAAGCTTTGGTGGACATGATCCCTAAATTATGAGAAAATAAAATTTTGGGTGTTTTTACCTAAACATTTAGAGACAGAACAGTAGTTTAAAATAGCCATGTGTCTGCCTTACTAATGTATTTCTAATAGTTAGTATTTATCAAATGCAAAATAACGACGTGAATGTTAGAAATTTAGAGTGCTTTATCCCTTACCTTTGGAGACGGGCAACATCCCCATGTGGTTTGTGAAGTTGGACAGCAGGTCTCACCATCATTACAGCTGAATCCACCACCACACTGAACGTCCTTCACTGTAACACTCGGCTGTGGTTTGTTGCTGCGGATGTGAGTGAGTTGAATTATTTCCACGTACAGCCAAGTGGTCTTTACACAGGAGCGTCTGTGCAGGTCACATTTGTAGCCCTCAGGACAGCAGTGCTTCTGGTCTGGGCAGCAAACAGCCTACGGAATACATGTGGTGAATTAAAAGTATTGAACATGAATAAATATACACATATGACAGGAACAGATTTTTACCTCAGGAAAAGGGCAGCAGCCCGTTTCTCCTTTAGACAAAAGGCAGCAGGTCGAATCTGCAGAGCAACTCGACTGTTCATCGCATTTAACAGCGCCGAGATCCAACCTTGGAGCTGGTGTGCTTTCAGCTGCGATTTTATTGTACCAGGGGATCACCACATCTCCCTTAATACAAGACACACTGCTCATGTTACACTTATAGTGAGCCGGGCAGCAGTGCTCTCCATCTGTGCAACATACAGCCTGAGGAAGAACGGGAAATAGTGTCATTATAAAAACAAACCATTTGACATGAAGCAATAAGCTGATTTAATATTGTATTTGTTTCGATTTGCTAACACAAATGGCACATCATTCAAAAAGACAAGGGAAAGATTTTTAATGCCTTCATAAGAAGTCATTATTCTCACCAAAGCTGCATTTATTTGATCTTATACCAACGGTCAGCCGAATGATAGATTCTGATTGGCTGAAGAACTTTGTAAGGTCTGCCTTGTATTTCCAAATCACAGCACTGAAATATTTCAGCTATTTCACATCAGTACACACAGGAGAAGTTTGGGGACAAAGTCTTGACAAATATCTTGAAATACAACATCTGAACAGTGTCTTTAGGTGTGTTAAGCGTAGTACAAGCAGTATTATTGACTCAAGTCCATTAAAATTAGTAGAAAATAATGTACATGTGGTGTGATGAGGTCCTTTGGAGTAAATAATTTTTCTAATAACTTAACAACTATTATCAAATAGGTTGTTTTAAAAAAGAATAAATATTGTCATGTGTTACAAGATCTTTCAGAAATCGTTGTAATTTGAAGATCTTTGAAGTACAGTTTACATATTTTTGGGAAGGAATGCGTGGGGACCATGATTAAAGAAAAATTGTTAACTCATACCAATGAGGCGCTTTTGTTGGAAAAAAAATAAATGAAAGAGAGAACCCAGTCCAGGAGACTCAAAACAAGCAGAATTCCTTTATTGAGACGTGTTGGTTAATCTGCAGTCATACAGCGCCTTCAAGAAGTCTACAAATCTGCAAGAGCTTCAGGAGTCTCTTACAGGTCTGCAGTCTGCGAGTTTTATCACAAGTCTGATTCAAGTCTAAAACGAGTCTATAATATGTTGTTAGGAGGAGGGGAGTGGCTAGGGGGAGATGGCTAAACAAAGCATATAAATGAAGTAGGTAGGTAGGTGAATATACTTGCCAAGCCACTGACCACACAAGTTTATCAACAAAAGGGTTTCTTTGGCCTGCAAGTATCAAAGACAAAGGCGCAGTCGTTAAGACTCTACCCATAGCATTTGTATCAGTTTGGCTCAGCACGTGCTCAGGAAACAAAAGGATTAAGGTCCCTCATAGCTGTGCTGTTACAGTTTAGAATGAAATGATGTAATAAAAAAAACAAAGAATATATCTTTTCATGGATGGATGGATGGATGGATGGATGGACGGATGGACGGATGGACGGATGGACGGACGGATGGATGGATGAATGGATGGATGGACTGATGCATGGATGGATGGACTGATGCATGGATGAATGGATGCATGGATGAATGGATGCATGGATGAATGGATGAATAGATTTTTATTCAAAACGGATGGATGGATGGATTATACTAGATAAACTAGATTATGTAAATTTATATTACCACACTTTATTTTAAAAGACCTCAGTGTATCACCAGCAGCCACTGGTATTTATTATGTGTGTGTGTGTGTGTGTGTGTGTGTGTGTGTGTGTGTGTGTGTGTGTGTGTTCTAATCAATTGTGGATCCTTTCACAGGCCTGAGGTCAGCTTTGTACACCCTAGTGGCTGTTTAACTATGCGTTTGTATGCTTGAGATATTGAGATATCGTTCAGAAATTTTTCTAGTCCATCTGTCTAACCATGAGGTTAAAACACCAACAGTTGAAGTAATATTTCTGACTTCAACTGTACATGTATGATTAATGATGTTATGTAAGAGTATAAGTGTTGATGTTTTGAGATTGAATGCTGAGTGGCCTACGAACTCATTTGCGAGTGTTGAAGCTGGCTTCTGCTGAAGAAACTGCAAACTATTTTCAGTAAACTTTCTTTTAAATAGAATCTCTGAATCCGACTCTTTTTCATATGACAGACTGGTGATTTTTGGGTTAAACTGTAAATATCTGAAATTTGTAGCTCCGCCTTCTTTTGCAAAGAGGACTGGGAGCAAAATCTCATTTGAATTTAAAGTGAAAGATAATCGTGACCAAAATGGCACAATTATGAATAAAGCCTAAAAGGGGCAGTTTCAGAGTGATAAAACATTATTTGTGTGAGCTGAAACTCCACATAAGGACATCAGAGACTTATTTTATATCTTGTATATCTTGTGAATGAAGCTCTCACATTGTTTAAAATATCTATCTAACCCCAGACATTTAAACAGTTTGTATTTAGTGTCTGTTATCAACTGGGTCATGACTGTGCATGTCTGCTACAGGCACAAGGAAGTACCTGTAAATAAACTTGCAAAAAAATGCAAAGTCATGATGGAAAAAAACAGAACAACCGGTTCCATTGAACAGCAACAACCTGCAGAACATGTTTTTCCTAGAATTTAGGAATGATTAGCACTAATAAACATCCATTTTTTATGCAACAGAGTCAGACTCACATTAGGCAGTGGACAACAGCCCCATTTGTTGGTTTTTGCAATAAGACAGCAAGTGGTGTATTCTGGACAGGATGTTTGAGCATCACATGGAACCCTGTTATCGTATTTCCCCACTGTCACTTTCACTTCCTCATGCTTTTTCTGTTCCTCTTTAGCGGAGGCTGGGATAAGGACAGACATTGGCACAGATGTGCCGTTGCTTTTACAGGTTAATGTTACAAAGTCACAAGAGGTGCCTTGAGGACAGCAGTGGAATCCGTCCCCACAACACACAGCCTGCAGGCAGAACAGGCTGACTTTTAGTAACTGTTTTATGATAACATGTGCATCATTTGAATGTAAAAAAAAAATTGTCTAAAATGTGCTTTTTATGGGTATTTGTGTTTTGTTCCTTTTGCAAAACAATATGATTACAATTACTTTCATTTTAGTTTCCACCATTCAGAAGTTTAGGATCAATTAAATTAAGTTCAATTCAATTCAATTCAATGGACTATATGCACAGCTAGTGTTTTTCAGCCAATGATACACTTCCGGTAAAAGCTTCATGTGACTATTTTCAATTTCATAAGGCTCCTTTTACAGCATCGATGTTGTAATATAATTACAATACATTTAGTTAAATAGACTTAAGCATCCATTTAGACATTAAAGCGTAAAAAGAGACAAAGACTGTTTAAACGCAGGCGCGACATTAGCAGCAGGCTAGAGCAGAAATTCCATTGAAAATACTGGGGTGATCCCCTTCCAACCACCTTTATTCAATGAACCAGAGAGATGATGTCTTTACCTTTTAAAAATTAGATACTCTTTAAGAGGATTGAGTAAACAATTCTTTAAGATATGGCACCCCTTTATTAAATATGTTGACCATATTAAGCAACACCCTACAAATATATATGTATATATAATTTAATTAATTAATTTTATTTATTTAATTTAAATGTACTTATTTTTGTTTTGCTTTATTTATATTTTTTGTTGTTATTATTATTATCAGTAATATTGCTATGTTTCTCCAAATACTTGTAATTTTAGACTGAAGTGATCGACAGCTTTGTTTTGTTCTATTCTAGGTAAGGGTTATAGTGTTTGTAAATGAATAGATTTATAAATGAATAAAAAAATATTCAAAAGAAAATACTAGAGTAAAAATTAATTTCCATATTTTAAAGAGTCGTGGAAAAATTAAATTTAATGCAGTGCTTCTTGTTTGGTCTGATGCCCACTTGAAGATTTTTTTAAGAAATCAGATCTTAAACACTGAGATTTTGTATGGGATGACAATTAACCAGAAGCCCTGGGACTGGCTGACAAATTAAAAGTCTGTGTGCATATACCCCGTTCAATTCAATTTAATTTAATTTATTTCATTTGAACTTAATTTAATTCAGCAGGGAAAAGCATTTAAAAAGTTACATTTAAATGCTGCTTTTTAAATGCTTTCATTCATTAAAAAATAAAAAAATGTATCACTGTTTATTGACAAATACTGCAAAAGAAAAGTTCTCAACACTGCTAAAAATAATACTGGTTCTTGACCACCAAATCATCATATTTGAATGATTTCTGAAGGATCATGTGACACTGAAGACTAGAGTAAATTTAGCTTTGACATCACAGGAATAAACTGCACTTTAATATGCCCAGTATACAAATAAACCAAGTATCGTTTCTACTGTACATGTGTTATTTTCTAATGATTTAATAGACCCGAGTCAATAATACTGCTTGTACTATGTTTACCACACCTAAAGACACTGTTCAGATGTTGTATTTCAAGATATTTGTCAAGACTTTGTCCCCAAACATCTCCAGTGTGTACTAATTTGATATTAACGGCACTTTAATACGTATACAAATAAACCAAGTATCATTTCTACTGTACTATAATCAAATAAATGCAGCCTTGATGGGCAGTAGACCTGCTAAAAGAACATCACTGTGAAAGAGGTATGGAGGGATGTCACTATTAGTGATAAAATTCAAAGTTGAAAACGGAGTATGTATTTCCTCATTTGGATACGCACGCAAGATTAGATTAAAAATATGAAAAACTTGGGACTTGTGGAGCTGCGCATCGATGAATTTGCTCTTCAGTGTTTGGTCTTTCAGCAGTGAATAATAAACCATACTGAACTGAACTGAACTAAACTTCAACTCTGAACACTAGACGAACACAGATTCAATTTACTTCTATGTGAAGCTGCTTTGACACAATCCACATTGTAAAAGCGCTATAGAAATAAACATGAGTTGAAAAATACCGTACCTGAGAGAAAGGACAGCAGCCCCATTCTCCAGCAATGTTCTTACAGCAAGTACTGGATTCAGGACAACCGTGAGTAGCGTTGCAATTCACTTTCCCAGATGGCCTCTGACCTGCTCTAAGATGGACAGGCACCTTCTTCACCCAGGGCACAGAGCCTGAAGGGTCATCACAGGACTCCGCAGCTATATTACATTTCTTACCATGAGGACAGCAGTGGGTGAAGTCTTCACAACACACAGCCTGCAGAGAAAATCAACACACACCTCTAACTTCAAATCCTTACCCAGAGTTGTGTTTTGGGTGTTGTATGAGACGAAGCTACTTGTTAATGTGTGATTTACCTCAGGCAGAGGACAGCAGGCCCATCCTCCATCTTTAGTCTTACAGCACGTGGTTTCATCAGGACAGGCTGTAGTGTCGTTACATGGAACATCTGTAGACACTGAAGAGGCTAGAAATGATACAAACAGTATAAGAACCAATTAAATAATTTATATTATACCAAGCCTGCACAATATATTGTTTTAGCATCGATATTGCAATCTGTGCATCTGCAATAGTCACATAGTCTGGATCACAGTTTAGAACACATAAGATTTGTGAGTCAATGCAGAGTTTAACCATACTACAGTGAACGTTTATCATTTGCACGTGTATTTTTAAGTCCTGTGACTGGACGAGAACTTCAAGAGACTTTAAAATAGGGATGGGCAAACTTGGTCCTGGAGGGCCGGTGTCTTGCAGAGTTTTGATTCAACACTAATCAAACACACCTGAACATGCTAGTTAGTGTCTTCAAGATCGCTAGAAAGCTATAGGCAGGTATGTTTGATTTGGCTTGGACCTAAACTCTGTAGGACACCAGCCCTCCAGGACCAAGTTTGCCCATCCTTAGTTTAAAACATTTGGGCACAAATAATTGTACTGTTTATAATATTAATAAAGATACTTTTAATTTGATGAATAATACAGTGAAGACTATACAGTGCTATTTTACATTTGATTATTAAATATCTGTACCTGAATACTGATAGACTCCCAAAAAATCCCCAAGTACTGTTTATTTCACTTTTACCTTTGCTTGTAATTTGGTTTATTATTCTATTTTATTATTCACTTTCCTACAAAATCATCCCAATCTATCTAAATTGATTAATTCTTTCCAAACAAATCTATTCAGGTTATCTGGTGAAACTGTATTCATATCACAATATATAACGCAGAAAAACTAAATATTACAATGTCAGATTTTTCCAATATCTACCATTTTTTTACAGTGTTTCAATGCACTGTTTTCATGGTGTTGAAGTACCTTTTGTAGCAGCCACTTTCTGTTTTCTGATTGGATGGACGGGCACCTTCTCCACCCAGGGCACAGAGCCTGAAGGGTCATCACAGGACCCCGCAGCTACGTCACATTTCTTACCATGAGGACAGCAGTGGATGAAGTCTTCACAACACACAGCCTGCAGAGAAAATCAACATACACCTCTATCTTCACCCAAACATAACTCAGATTTAGGATTCATAGTACGGGATGGAATCTGAATGGATCTACTTGTTAATGTGTGATTTACCTCAGGCAGAGGACAGCAGGCCCATCCTCCATCTTTAGTCTTACAGCATGTGGTTTCATCAGGACAGGCCGCAGTGTCATTACAGGGAACATCTGTAGACACTGAAGAGACTGCAAATGATAGAAACAGTTTCTGAATACACTGATGATAAGATTCCACTAAAATTATATCTTTCTACTGAAAATGACAGAACAAATTCAAAACCCTTGTATTATATTGGATTTCTCTGAACAATTCTTATGTAGCTTGTAGCTCATACTACAGCTTACACTCCCAGGTGAGTAGAAACTCCATCCCCAATTGCTTCACCACACGGACTACTTATACAATCTTTGAGCAAAGTTAGGGAGGATATGGAGCAGGTCTTGCTGGTTTCACCTTACTAGCCCATCCTGACCTGGTTCCTTGAACGCAACATCCTTGCAAAAGCTCCTCCTCAGAGGATTCTAGTGAGAAAGAACAACAAACCATGGCCAAATCCTGAAGGTACAACTCTCTCTTTTCTCCAAGAAAGTTTGGTTCTGAGGAGATCACTACCAACTTATATGTCAAAGTCACTTCTATTGCCATCGTCATTGGGGAAGCATGACCTGATTACCTCCTATAATGCCCATTTCAGGTCTCTCTGCTGTCCCAGTAGCTGACTTTCATGTTATTCTGAACTCCTGGCCTGGATATGTGCCCAAGGTTCCCTCCACTCCCTTGAGGATCAGGTGGTAATTCTGCAAGCACTGTCCTCAGAAGAGGCAAACCCAGCCTTGGTGTGTTGTGTCTCATTCACACACTGTGCACATTTTGTGGACCACAACACAAGCTTTAGAATGTCTGAGCAGCAGTTTGTCTGCTTCATAGGTCAGCAGAAGAAACAGGCTTCTCCAAAAAAAGATTGTCACGGCTAGATCAGGGGTGCCCAAACTCGGTCTTGGAAGGTCGCGTCCTGCATAGTTTAGCTCAGACTTCCTTCAACATACCTGCCTGGAAGTTTCTAGTATGCCTAGAAAGAGCTTGATTAGCTTGTTCAGGTGTGTCTAATTGCGGTTGGAACTCTGCAAGGCACCCCTTGCATTAGATAGTGGATGTCATCACCTTGGTGTACCAACCTCAAGGTGAGGTTTTACTTCACACAAAGTGTTGCATTTTCCTGGATGTGAGTGCACAGAGCCTCTCTGACAGAGACCTCTAGAGCTGTGGTCTGGGTGACACCTAATGCATTCATGAAATTCAACAGTCTCTGAATTCAGCTGGTTTCATCATGTATACTTGGTAATAACACGTAATTTGGGAAGCACTGCCTCAGAGTCTCACTTGCAATGCCATTCTTCTTCACCAGAGGATATGATTGCCATTTCGTGCTCTTCTAGAAGTTCAAAAAGCAGATTTTTAATGTTTCTCTGGCACCCTCAGTGGAGAGGTTGACATCAGCCCCAGTACTTGTGTTAGCATGCCCTATTGGTCAGTCCGTGTACTTGGCTAAGTGTTCCATTTGTTGTAACGCCCTAACCAGTAATCCTATGTGTAACAATTGTTTCCCTGCTATTAAACAGTTGTCTTTCACTTGACAATGTTTCCTTTGTCTTGCCTATAGTATCCTACCCCTAGGGGCCAACCTATAGAGGTTTCCATTTGTAGCACTTCTTCACTAGGGTCAGTCCCATATGTGTATGCCCACATTTTCTTATTAAAATTAAAGTAGATAGTTCCGGTACTTGATTCTGACTGGTTGAATCATGTTCTAAACTGTTTTAAATTACTCACTCATACATTTTCTTTTCGGCTTAGTCCCTTTATTAATCAGGGGTTGCCACAACGGAATGGACCACCAACTTTCTTGCTGTCAGACGATTGTGCTACCCGCTGCGCCACTGTGACACCCTTTAAATTACTCAATAGCCAATAAAACATACAGGGCAAATTGATTGAAGGAACTAAAGTTTTTAAAGTACCTTGTGTAACCGCCGCTTTCTGTTTTTTGATTGGACGAACGGGCACCTTCTCCACCCAGGGCACAGAGCCTGAAGGGTCATCACAGGACGCCGCAGCTAAATTACATTTCTTGCCATGAGGACAGCAGTGGACGAAGTCTTCACAACACACAGCCTGCAGAGAAAAATCAACACACACCTCTAACTTCACCCAAAACACAACTCTGGGTCAGGATTTGTTACGATGTAAAGATTGACGCTGTGTTCCAGACACCCTCTGAGATGGGAATTTCAGCAGTGAAACATACCACTTCCATCCTAAATGCATTAACTCCAGTCAATGGTGTGTCACATTTTCACCAGATGTGAAGATTTCATAACATTTGAAAAAACCCACCTTCTCCGACACGCACGCACGCACGCACGCACGCACGCACGCACGCACGCACACACGCACAATTGAAATTGACCTGTAGAAATCTCAAAATTCAGCCCAGGTACATGCGATGTGTTTGTAACCTATGTATTCTCTTTCTTTACTTTATCCTAATTTGTACACTTGTATATACGCCCCTTTTCAAGACACTAGACAAACTAAAAATGCCTTAATTATGTTTTATGTACCTCTAAAAGTGTCATGTCTGGTATTATTCTGTTTCATACATAATCCTACAGCTCATGATCTACGAGGCATGATCATAACTTATACGGCTTACATTCTTTAATGTTCTGAGTTAATGTCCCTTCATCTCTTCAGGGCGAATCCTCCTCATGCATAGGAGTGTGCCAGAGACAAAGAAAATCTCCCTCTCAAAACTTTTCCAAGAAATCATTGGTCAATCAGTAGAAAATGGGTGTGACTTGAACAATAGTTAAAACGCATCTACTCCCCAAAATCAGCGCAGAAAGGTCCCGGCAGAAGGTCTTCGCAGACCGCGTTTCTGTACCCACGTGACTCGCCTGAGTCCACATTTCTTATTTTACTGCAATTTAAACTCAGTTTAAAGTTTGTGTCTCGCATATCCTCCAATCTGCGTCGCAAGCTCCACACATCGAGAAAAGACTTCATCTTCCAAACAATCAGAGAAACTTGCGCGACAAGAGAAAGGCCGAACCAAATTCTGGTATTTAGTCATGCGTTTAAGGCAGTGTCCCTTTATCAAAAAGGTGTTTTTTTATAGTCTTGCTGGTTCTTAATAGTTGTGTGGAACTGAGTATGATTTGCCATTCTTTTACCTAAATTCTTTTACTTCCTCATTTTCTTTCTTTTCTTTTGTTTTTGTTGTTATGTTTTGTACCTTTGTTTGTTATATGTTAGACTAGTCAAGAAATTACGCTATAACCACGTTGGATCGTCTTTGTTTTGCCTCACAGAAAAAGCCACTTTAACGACAGAGCCTTGCTACAAGCTGATTAAGTTTACTAAACTATTCATCTACTTCACAAGTAGTAGTTATAAATCCCTTTCTAAATAAATAAATAAATAAATAAATAATTACAGAGTCTGCTCAGACGAGAGAGTGAAGTCACTGTTATATTTATTTAGTTAAATTAACTATAAAGTTAATTCTGAATATCTATAATTAATAATAACTTGTCATTATAGATGATTAATATTCATAGACTGAGCTAATTTCGCTACACATTTCATGTTGTTGTGCCAATCATGGCTAAAACTGAAATAACAGAAAATGCTAGCTTTCCTCTTTATACAGCTGACAAAAAACCAAACAGATCAAAAATACCATTATATAGGGGTTCTCCCACCCGGCCACACTTTACACTCTCAATTTGCAGACTTTGTAGCCTTCTTAACCCTTCTGGCTAGGCGGTTTATTCTTCTGAACTGGAAGAGCCTTTACCCTTCTTCTCATACTGTACTTATTGGATAAGAAAAAACATTTATTTTATGAAATTAGAGAAAATCAAGTACTCTCTTCACAGACCTAGCACTATTTTCATTAAACTGTGGGAACTCCTTCGCAAGCATGTCCAAACTTTTCAGCTTGACTCTATACCTTCTGATTGAGTCTCCACCCCCAACTCCCAGCTTGGTACTGGATAGCAGTTCTAGTCAGCACATTGTAGACCTGCATTTTTTTGTATGTAAGATTGCACTAGTGTATCTTTTATTTATTTATTTATTTATTTTCTTATTTATTTATTTATTTATTTATTTAGTTTGTTTGCTCAAAATACTCTTCAGTGTTTTTGCTTAATGTTTCATGTATATGTTGTCCTTTTTTAGTATTTTTATAATGTATACAATATAACTATATTTATATATAATGTATAATGTTTACAATGTGTAAATAAAATTTTGCTGTACAAGATAAAGATGTAATGACGAAGCTACTTGTTAATGTGTGATTTACCTCAGGCAGAGGACAGCAGGCCCATCCTCCATCTTTAGTCTTACAGCATGTGGTTTCATCAGGACAGGCCGCAGTGTCGTTACAGGGAACATCTGTAGACACTGAAGAGACTAGAAATGATACAAACAGTATAAGAACCAATAGAAAGTAGTTTTATACAGTAAACTGAATTGTACCTTGTGTAGCAGCCACTTTCTGTTTTCTGATTGGACGGACGGGAACCTTCTCCACCCAGGGCACAGAGCCTGAAGGGTCATCACAGGACCCCGCAGCTACGTCACATTTCTTACCATGAGGACAGCAGTGGATGAAGTCTTCACAACACACAGCCTGCAGAGAAAATCAACATACACCTCTATCTTCACCCAAACATTACTCAGATTAACGATTTATTGAACGGGATGGAAATGTTAAACTTAATCTACTTGTTAATGTGTGATTTACCTCCGGCAGAGGACAGCAGGCCCATCCTCCATCTTTAGTCTTACAGCATGTGGTTTCATCAGGACAGGCCGCAGTGTCGTTACAGGGAACATCTGTAGACACTGAAGAGGCTAGAAATGATACAAACAGTATAAGAACCAATTAAATAATTTATATTATACCAAGCCTCATAAAACATGTACATTGTGTAAATCTACAATTTTCCACACACCCCCTTGTTGTTCGGCAGGCAGCGTAGTCATTTGGTCGGTGGCAGTAGTAGTGCTTGTAGTGCCTGTAGGGCTAGTTGTAGTGCGTTGAGTTTCAGGCTTTTTTTCTGCAGATTTCAAAGGAGAGAGGTAAAATGCTGAATTATGTTGCTGTAAGTTAGATGAAAAAGACACTTAATGTCTTAAAATAAACCCTACGTTTGTGATCTTCCCAGTCAGCCCTAAGGCGAGCAGGGAATTTGTCCCACATGGGCAGCTCCTGGTTGGTGGAAGATACGCATTTCAAGGCCTTGATGTCACACACAGTGTCCTCTGGGCAGCAGTGGACTTTGTCATCACAGCATACAGCCTACAGAAAATATCCATTATCGAGAAAATAAAGCAGCTGAAATACTAGTTGTGTCCAAAAGTAATGCCCAAGCAGAAAATGTGCACATTATATAGCATTAATGACTCTACAGATTGAATTAAACCATCAAAATATGAGTACCTCTGTATCAGAAATGATTTAAAGATGTTTTTTTAATATTATATTTTTTATTTGGACCTTAAAGCAACACAAAGCAATACAAAAAGCAACGACAAATATACAGATAGAAAAGTAAAGCAAACAAAACAAAAGACAAAAGATTCTAAAGCCATCATTACATCAGTTCCTCCCGTATTATACATGGGTTAACAATGTTACACATATATATCTAAGCTAGGGGGCACAGGCAATATGGTGATCTTGCAGACGATGACAGGGTTATACATATAACTGTTATGCTTGGCATTTGACAGATAATAAAAAAGGGTTTCCAGGTGGCTTGGAAGCCAGCAATGTTATCAGATAGATTGTGTCTCTTTAAATGTAAAGCGCTAGAAAATTCTGAAAGCCAGGACTTAAAAAGTGGTTTTGATGGCCTTTTCTATAGACAAAAAATACTTTTCTTAAGCTAACACCCTTCCATATTGGACATCTTTTTTAATTTGGTGACTCAATGACTTTAATTTGATGATGAAAGCTAATAGTTAATAATATTAATAATATATTAATAATATTTCCTTGATTATCAGCCATTCTCCAGCACATTCCTTAGTTGGATGTTTTCTTCCATGATCACAAATCAAACAATTATCACAAACAAACGTTTATACTCTCCAAACACAAAGACACCAAAATGCCTAGACATGTAAATGTACAAAGAAAGTGAAAGTTTGATTTATGATTATTATTCTGTCCAGTTACGTTTGGACCCTTAACAAGTGGGAGGCACAAATGTAAACTGTTCAACTCCTACACTGTTCAACAGATTTGGATGTAAATACCGTCAAATTAAAGCTGACATTCTGCAGTTAAAGCACATCTTGTTCATTTAATTTCAAATCCATTGTGTTGGTGCATAGAGCAAAAATTGTAGAATTGTGTCAATGTCCAAATATTTATGGACCTAACTGTACATCAATATGTCTAAATTAAACTGAGGAGCATTTAGACAGACTGTCTAAAGATGAATTAACGGAGGTGGCAACACATTATGAAATTGGAATTAGAGCTTAAAAAAATCCTTTTAAAAAAACAGTTATAGGACTGATAGTAGCTTTAACAGATTTGAGTGTATTTACAACTAGCTCTGAGAAAGCTGCTGTGGTTCAAGATCCCGTAGAACAGGTTAGACCTCAAATAAATTTCCCTTCTTTTATTTATGAGCAGCAGTAAGATTTGTGACTGTAAGACGTAAGATGAAATCAAGCAAGGAGTTGAACAGTTAATTAGAGAAGGAGATCCTAGCAAATTGATTGCCATATCTGTTGTCTGATTGAAAAAGTGGCAGTATTTAATATCTGAATATAAATAAACATTAGGCCATTATATCATGAAGCCATCATTTGTTTAGCTGGGCATCTCCAAGCCAGATGGTAAGTACTGTTGCTGGACTACCGCAAGTTATAATATAACGTTACAAGTTAATTTAATGTCACAAAACCTGATTTGTCCGTTCACTATGAACACAGGATTGTATAAACACGATTAGTTAGAGTACCTTTGTTAGTAAATTTGACCTAATATTGGCAGCTGTCTTTGACATTTTGCGCTCAAGAGATTTCGGAATTGATCACGCCATTTGGTCTATATTCTTACTCTGTGATAAATTTCAGTTTTGGAAATGCACTAGTGTCCTGACATTTTGTTCTACTACCTCAGATTATGTAAGCAAAACTGCATTTAAATGGCTATGAGTTGGGCGATACTACAGTCTCATATCCCACCAATCCACATCAAAAGTTTTACTGATAGCATGATAGGTAGCATATTATCTGATAGGTAGCATATTTCATCATTAAAATGTCCAACCTATTTTTTGAATGGGAGGCAAAATTGACAGAACACCAGCAACTTTCCAAAGCCTTAGTCTCAGTGGTTCCAGTCCTGGCTGGGCCAGTTGGCATTTCTGTGTGGAGTTTGCATGTTCTCTGTTTGTTTGGGTTTCCTCTGGGTGGTCCATGTGCTTTAGGTGAATTGGATGAACTAAATTCACCGTCGTGTACGAGTGTGTGCATGAATGCATGAATGTATGGGTGTTTCCCAGAACTGGGTTGCAGCTGGAAGGGCATCCCCTGCGTAAAGCATATGCATTCCACTGTGGCGACCCCTGATACATAAGGGACTAAGCCAAAGAAATATGAATGAATGAAATGTAGGAGTTCCTGCTCAAGTGTTTTCTCGATAGTGGCTTCTTTATTCGTCTACAAAAATCATGTCACCACACATATTACTGTATTAAAACTGTGTCAGTACCTTTGGCATGGGGCAGCACCCCCATTGGCCATCTTCAGCCAGACAACATGTAGTGTCTTCAGGACACTCCGTTGTCCCGTTTCCACAAAGAACAGTCTGAACTTTTACTAAAAACAACCACACATCGAAATTACTCCAGTTAGTCATACTAAAGTAAAACTTCTTTAAAGCTGATGTTTTTATCAATATCAATCAATATCTCTAGTAGGGCTGCACGGCATCGGAAAAATCTAACATCGCGATCTATTTTTATTCTGCGATATATATTGCGACATGACTACAATTTCACAAGATGACTTAAATAACTATTTGGAAAGAATTCATCATTTTAATTTGATTGGGATGATTCTGTAGGGGAGTGCATAAAATATATGAAACAATCTACAAGTATAGAGAAATTCAATATAAAAAGGTACAAATTATATAAAGCAGTGTTTTATTGTTTTCTGATGTATTCAGGTATACAGTAATTGAACTATCACATATAAAATAATACTGCAAAGTCTTAGTTTTGTAAATAATTCTATTGACCTTATTCTTCAATGCGGAAGTGCGCTTATTTTTGCGATTGATTTAGAACTTCCGATTTAGCTGCCTATAGGAGAAATGACTTGGAATACTTAAAGGCAGAAAACGATCAAACTACTTGCTCTACAAACAAGTGTTTGGATGATTATGCAGCCAAAGCAGAATAATATAATGAGAAATTATCTGTTTGTAACATCAAGCAGCAGAACGAGCTGTTGTTAACGTCTAAAAATGAACGGAAGTGAATGAGATCGGAAGTCTTGAGTCAAAAAGATTCAACTGGCTGTGCCCGCTCATACACGAAGAATAAGGTGAATAAGATTATTCGTTATTATATTTTCAAAGTTACAATTTCTTATGCCTGAATGCTTTTAAAACCCTCGCACAGTCACAGGCCTCTTTTAATTGAACAGTTAGACATTAAAAGTTTTGAAATCAGTTATTTACAGCTAACCTTATTGCATATGCACTTAAAAGATCTTCCCTATGGCAGGAGAAATGAATCATGCACTGTTGTATGCTAGGATTTACAGTAGTTAACAGGTTTTTGTGCCAATATTTAAACCAGAAGTGACATTCTTTAGGCCTGTGTTAGTACATTACACACACCTTATCATCTTCTACGCTTGTGTGCAACCTAATTTGCATTTATTTCAAATATTCATTTAATTTCAAATCCATTGTGTTGGTGTATAGAGCCAAAAATTTTAGAATTGTGTCGATGTCCAAATATTTATGGACCTAACTGTACATCAATATGTCTAAATTAAACTGAGGAGCATTTAGACAGACTGTCTAAAGATGAATTAACGGAGGTGGCAACACATTATGAAATTGAACTTAGAGCTTTAGAAAATCCTTTTAAAAAAACAGTTATAGGACTGATAGTAGCTTTAACAGATTTGAGTGTATTTACAACTAGCTCTGAGAAAGCTGCTGTGGTTCAAGATCTCGTAGAACAGGTTAGACCTCAAATAAATTTCCCTTCTTTTATTTATGAGCAGCAGTGAGATTTGTGACTGTAAGACGAAATCAAGCAAGGAGTTGAACAGTTAATTAGAGAAGGAGATCCTAGCAAATTGATTGCCATATCTGTTGTCTGATTGAAAAAGTGGCAGTATTTAATATCTGAATATAAATACACATTAGGCCATGATATCATGAAGCCATCATTTGTTTAGCTGGGCATCTCCAAGCCAGATGGTAAGTACTGTTGCTGGACTACCGCAAGTTATAATATAACGTTACAAGTTAATTTAATGTCACAAAACCTGATTTGTCCGTTCACTATGAACACAGGATTGCATAAACACGATTAGTTAGAGTACCTTTGTTAGTAAATTTGACCTAATATTGGCAGCTGTCTTTGAAATTTTGTGCTCAAGAGATTTCGGAATTGATCACGTCATTTGGTCTATATTCTTACTCTGTGATAAATTTCAGTTTTGGAAATGCACCAGTGTCCTGACATTTTGTTCTACTCCCTCAGATTATGTAAGCAAAACTGTATTTAAATGGTTATGAGTTGGGCTATACTACAGTCTCATATCCCACCAATCCACATCAAAAGTTTTACTGATAGCATGATAGGTAGCATATTATCTGATAGGTAGCATATTTCATCATTAAAATGTCCAACCTATTTTTTGAATGGGAGGTAGGAAAATATGATCGGATAGGACAAATTGACAGAACACCAGCAACTTTCCAAAGCCTTAGTCTCAGTGGTTCCATCCTGGCTGGGCCAGTTGGCATTTCTGTGTGGAGTTTGCATGTTCTCTGTTTGTTTGGGTTTCCTCTGGGTGGTCCGTGCGCTTTAGGTGAATTAGATGAACTAAATTCACCATCGTGTACGAGTGTGTGCATGAATGCATGAATGTATGGGTGTTTCCCAGAACTGGGTTGCAGCTGGAAGGGCATCCCCTGCGTAAAGCATATGCATTCCACTGTGGCGACCCCCGATACATAAGGGACTAAGCCAAAGAAATATGAATGAATGAAATGTAGGAGTTCCTGCTCAAGTGTTTTATCCATAGTGGCTTCTTTATTCATCTACAAAAATCATGTCACCACATATATTACTGTATTAAAACTGTGTCAGTACCTTTGGCATGGGGCAGCACAGGCCTCAAAAAACACTTGCAAAATGATAAATAATAATCCAGACTCAACATTGCCTATTCTCGTGATGTGACTATTGCGAATGATCACATTGCGATATCGATGCTGAAACGATATATTGTGCAGCCCTAATCTCTAGCCCCCCTTTACTCTGTTCCATACCTTTTCGTTTGACACACAAGCTGCTGTCAGTACTGCATTCATAATCATTTGGGCAGCAGTGTTTCCCATCCGAACATGCAAGGCCCTGAAAATTACAATGATAAGCTATATATTCATACAGAAAAAAATATAGAATTGAAAATAATACACCTCCATTCATACACATGAAAATATGAGTGAACTGAATTGCAAGCTCTTCTTTACATAAAGATATGCAACCAACAGAAGACCAAAAATCATAGCAAAACCTCTTAATTTATTAATAATTGAAAAAAGAAATGCAAAAACTTCAAGGGTCAGATTTACTAACAGCTTGCTCCAGCATAAAAAAACTGCTGTCAGCATTTATTAATGACATTAAATGGATAGTCCATCCAAAATGAAAATTCTGTCATCGTTTACTCACCCTTGCTACAAACCTTTATGAGTTTCGTTCTTTTGTTAAACACAAAAGAAGATATTTTGAAAAATGTTGGAAACCATTGACTTTCATAGCATGTTTACAGATTTTCAGCTTCCTTCAAAATAACTTCTTTTGTGTTCAACAGAATAAAGAAACTCACTAAGGTTTGGAACCACTTGAGGGAGGATAAATAGTCAGTAAATGTTCATTTTTGCGTGAACTAGCTCTTTTAATTGAACAGTTAGACATTAAAAGTTTTGAAATCAGTTTTTACAGCTAACCTTATTGCATATGCACTTAAAAGATCTTCCCTATGGCAGGAGAAATGAATCATGCACTGTTGTATGCTAGGATTTACAGTAGTTAACAGGTTTTTGTGCCAATATTTAAACCAGAAGTGACATTCTTTAGGCCTGTGTTAGTACATTACACACACCTTATCATCTTCTACGCTTGTGTGCAACCTAATTTGCACTGTTCTTGGTAGATTAATCTCTTATGGAAATGAGCTGCTGCGTCTCATCTGAGGTCTTTTATTTGCACAATGCGAGTAGATCTCCTTTTAAATATTTTAATATGATTGAGACTAGTTTAAAGGGACCCCAAAATGAAAATGACCTCCGTCATGTGGTTTTAAACCTTTATGGGTTTCCTTCTTTTGTTGAACACAAAATAATATAATTTGAAAAATGCTGTTTGTGCACACCCATCGTCTACCATAGTAATAAAATAAAATATAATGGAAGTCAATGGGTGCCAGATACTATAATTTTACCATTAAAATATCTTCTTCTGTGTTCAACTGAAAAAAATTAACTAAATAAAACAAAATGAAGGGCAGGTAAATTCTGGCAGAATTTTCATTTTTGGTTGGACTATGCTATTAAGAGATTGTGCTTTTTCACCATCAATTTGTGGCCATTCAGTACACCATTTACAATAGCAGTAGCTTGTGTTTTGCGCTTATATTCCTGTAATAGTGTCACTTACCTGTGCTACTGGACAGCAACCGTATGATGTAGACATCAGCAGACAGGAGAACTCAGCAGGACAGGAGGAGCCGTCAGGGCAGCTGATGTCGCTTTCACTTGCCGGCATTGAGAAGATCATTCTGAATGACTGAGAAACGGGTTATTATTAGTGCATGACCATCAGCTATGAGTACTATCACTTACACTCTTGATATAATGTCTCACTTTGGGAAGGTCTGGCTTTTTAGCTTGTGTCCTGTCCGCAAATGGCTGTGTATGTGTTGCATTTGTACATGTTAAGTCCTTAACACTGCACAACATGCCTTCAGGACAGCAGTGCAGATGGTCCTCGCAACACTCTCCCTGCAAACACACACACAGGCATGTTTTAAGTACATTATGATGACTTCTCAAAGCCATAAGAGCTTATATATTGTAAAAAAAGACGTGTTCTGTCACTTAGTATCTAAATACATCCCTAGATATTTTCAATATTTACAACTTTGATGTGATTTATAAACTGTCTTCCTTGTGTAACAATTTCAACTTTTACTTTAATATATTTGATCCTCACTCCATTGACCTTATTCTTCATGTACAAGTGGGAGCAGCCATTGGATTTTTTTTGTCTCAAGACTTCTGGTCTCATTCACTTTCATTGATTTTTAGACATTAGCAACAGCTCAATATGCTGCTTGATGTTGCAAACTGATATATTCTTATTATATTATTTTACTTTGTATGTATAGTCGATGTACACACTTGTTTTTAGAGCAATTTACCTAATTTAGATAATTATGCACATAGTTAATTTACATAATTTGAAGACAACATGTTTACTTGCTTTTTTAAAGTCAACCAATTACCTAATCGCTTTTATTAAATAATATTTGTTATGGGTTGTCACGTTTAATGTTATTGGACAGTGGAGATTATAGGAAAGTGTAGGGATCAGGGAGAGGGGAAGGATCGACATAGGACCTCGAGCTGGGAATTGAGATTGAACAACGCAGTGCTACTGTACGCGTTGACACACTAACCACTAGGTTTTTGGAGCCGAACACCTAATAACTTTTAACAGTGCACTGCATGTTTGTTTATATAAAAAAGGTTTTGTCCAGTTATTTTATCCAGTTAGTAACATTTTTAATCAGTTTTTTTAACTAGTTAATAGTTGATTGTCATGATATTTACTACAAAAGCAAGGGGTGGTTCAAAGCTATTTTTTGTGGCAAAAACTCTATGAATCAACTGATTCAGATACTTATACAAAACAGTTTTTTTTAACAACCTGTAATTTCTATTCCTCTGACAATCTGAGGTTTACAAACTCAATTTATAATCTAAATCAATGGTCTCAAACTCAACTCCTGGAGGGCCACAGCTCTGCATAGTTTAGCTCCAACCATCTCCAACTCACCCCTGCTTAGTCTATAGTAGTCTTGAAAACCTTGATCAGTTGGATCAGCTGTGTTTGATTAAAGTTCCTCCTCTAAGAATTGAGTTTGAGACCTAGGGTCTATATCAGAGATGCTCAAACCAGGGCCCGTGGGCCAATGTTGTCCCAGGGTAACCTTTGATTTGCCCCCCATGACATCTGAAAATGGTTTAGAGATTGTCATTTCAAATTGAATGTACATTTACATTTAGTCATTTGGCAGACGCTTTTATCCAAAGCGACTTACAAATGAGGGCAGAATGTACAAATTTGTACACAAATGTAACCTTATATTTGTTTGTTTCATTGCTACAAAAAAAGTTATCTGAAATTGAATGTTTCAATGTAAATGGTGTAAATTAATCAGATTTAGTTTAAATTGTACATACGGTGGATAGAGGAAAATGCAAAGACTTTGGTGAGCGAATCAAGGGAGAGGCAGATTCTTCTTGACTGGTGTATTCAGCGTTGAACTCCAATGTGTTATAAACATGATTGTTTGTTTTATTCCAATATGTAATCATTAATAAAGTTATACTGCATTAATTAATACGATTCAATGTAATGCTTTCTATGTATTTTAAAATATTATGAAATGAATTAGGAAATTACCCATGGCAACTTTAATGTAAAATAGTTTGGCATATTTATCTTTGGCCCACAGCTGTCAATGATATTTGGTTTTTGGCCCTTCATACGAAAAAGTTTGGGCACCACTGATCTATATCATTAAACAAAAACAACAATTAAAAAATACTAATATATATAATTTATTATGGATATATTATTACAAACTAGATTGGTGGATATTAAAAGCAGTAACTCTAGAAAACTCACGAGTGCTCAGCAATTGTCTGAAATATAAACATCTGGTGATTAAAAAAATGCACACAAATACAAGTGATTAAGTGTATTACTATGTTTGGTCAAATAAGATGCATTACTCTTTACATTTATAAAAAAAAAGTGATTATTATTTATCTATAATGCCTATGGCTTTACGCAACTCTCCAGTTTCCGCTGCTGCTTTTGAATCTTCCGAGGATGAAGGGAAAATTTGAATGTGTTGAAACAGCTTATCGAAAAACATACACCCAGCAGAATGTCACATGAGTTAGACAGAGCAATAAACTCTAGTGAGATACAAGTTCCTCTATGCAAAACCATCGGCATGTATCTACTGATCAAACATAATAGGAACACTGAATAATCTTGGAGGGAAGTTCGTTGTGTTTGTCAAAACCAAATGTGATACTCACGGTTTTAAAGGTAAATAGAGAATTACTGACAGAGAATTTATTCAGAACTATAGAAATACAATGCATGAAAACTTTCTCTTGCCCTATGTCTTAACTAAACCACAGAATACAACAAGTGTAACATTTACTTGTGTAAGCATTCTGGCCAGTTCTCAATCTATCAAAAAAAAAAAATAATAATCTGTAAATACTTAATTTAAGTACTGGATCCAATAAAAGTTCATTAAAAAGTAATTTCTTTCTTCAGCTGAACACAAAAGAAAATATTTCAAAGGATATTAGAAAGCAGCAGGCATTGATTTCCATAGTCATAGTCCACTTCCAGTCCATTTATTTATGGAAGTCAATGTTTTGAGTTCAACAGAATAAAGAAATTCATAAAAAGTTCAAATGTTGAGGGAATTTGTTTTATTTTTGGGTGAACTTCCCCCTTTAACCCATCAGCATTCCTAAGCACTCAGCATAGCATGGGCCAACTGGTTAATCGAGTCCTGGTCATCTGATTAGCTTAATTTCTTTGAGCTCTTTGAATTGCAAAGTCATTTAATAGTGAAGTGGTTTGCATGTTCATACTATTGGAGTGCCTTATCATAGCATTATAAAATGAGCTGACAGTGTGGATGTGTAAGGAGTGCTAGTAAAGACTATCTGACTGAACGTAATAAAAAAAGACAGACCATTTCATCTTCTGTGTAACTGCCTTTTTAGTTCTTCTGATCTACTTCCTACCACCTAACTGCCTATTATGTATCAGTTTCTCACGTGATGGAAAGGGCAGCAGCTGAAGCCACCAGTGGGATCCTGGCAGCAGGACTGGCCTGCTTCACACACTTCATTATTGGGGCACTGCGAGCAAATAACCAGGGTCACCACAGCGAGGCCGACTGTCAGTCTCAACATCTGGATGAAAAGAAAGAGAGTTGAAATATGTCAGAAAAATGTGCAAACACAATGATTAATGCAGTGAAAAGTGAAAAAATAATCTTGCAATCGTAACAGTGCAAGTATAAAGTATTAAGTCTTGTATCATTTCCTCTTTCACATCATGAAATTGGAGGCAGATGATGTCCAAAAAACTAAGCTGACCTCTGAAACAATGACTGAAACTAACATTATAATTGTGTCACACAAAAAGTCAGCAAATAAAATCAGGTTATAAAGTTTATCAGTAGCTTGTTGCCTTATTTCTGAGCAGCAGTTGGAAGTATGGAATTTTATTTTCATTCTTAACAAATGGAAATACCCCTATGTTCGCCAAACCACATTTTACAAATAAAACTTTGTGATATTTGTTTATTCTTTTAAAAAACAGGAACTAATTACTTTTAGGGGATATTCTACCAGAAATGTATATTTTCACTTATAAAAAATGTGACAGGGCCTAACTTAAGCTTGTCGTCCTCCAATAAATCAAACAAAAACAAGCTTAAAATCATACAATTAATGATAGAACACATCCTTGATCACTGTCAGCTTCTCCTTCATCAAATGATGTCATGTCCGAGTCATACACTGTAAAACCCAACAGTCAACTTCATCAAATGAAATGTGTAGTTAACTCAAAGTTGACAAAGTTAATTCTACTTATTTGAGAAGAGTTTTGAACTCAGTGTTGAAGGTAAAAAGATAATTAAACACCTCATTACTTCAATTTAAATGGAGTAAGTTCACAGTACTTATATAGATTAGTTTTTTTTAACTCAAATGGTGTGTAGTAATCGGTTTCCTCAAATGGTTTGAGTTGCCTTAACTTATTGGGTTTTACAGTACTCAGTTGGTTTGAGTCCTCTTCATTTATTGGGTTTTACTGTGCTCAAATTGCTTCGTTTATTCAAATGGATTAAGTTCACAGTACTCATTAGGATAAGTTTTTCAGCTTAAATGGTTTGTTGCAATCGGATTCCTCAAATGATTTGAGTTACCTTAACTTTTTGGGTTTTAGAGTGTAGCCTTAAAAGTGTATCGCATGCATTTAATGTTAAATTTATTGCAAATGTGACTGACAGAAACACGGGGACAATTGTAAATTTGTTTGTATTACTGTATATATTTGTAGTATTAATTTGTAGAATTGTTTTCTAATTTCATGTTTTTAATCAATTGATGTGAATGATAACAACTTAAACTTGGTATTTCTGAAGTACTTTTTTTTTCTAAACAACAGTTTTTAGCATAACAAAACTATTAAAGCTGTAGGTTTAATTGGGCTAAAGATAAGGAAAATGACAGTGTTTGTAAACATTTGTAAAGTATTTTTAATAAAGAATGAACAATCTGAAGCAAAAGAATGGCATATTCCTTTACAGAACAACTCACAGAAATCAACCATCAGTCCATTTTAGACATTTTTGGGATGAAATACTTTTTATTCACTGTATTTATGTTTATTTCAGGGACAGATAATGTATGTTTCTGGTAGAACGTCCCTTTGATATTACTCTGTCAAATTAATCTCAAAAACATCATGTCAGGCACATCAACAACCTCTTCTGGAGTGAATTTAAGAGAGGAATGTGTTTTAATTCGACTTACTTTTTGAACAGGTGGATTTGTGACCAGCGGAAAGTAAATGATCAGTCCGTGGATCCTTATGGTCCAAGTTACCGATCTGTGTGAGCAGAGAATATAAATCAATTTGACTTAATTAAAACACCTCAGTTATTTTGCAACATGAGCATAAAATGCTACTAAACTATAAATTAATAGTACAACAACTACAAAACCTGAAGCTAAATTCTAGTTTTGACAAAGAGTTTGTCAGATTAATTCCCAATTCATTGAAGGAAATAAATCTCGTACAGCAACAAATGACGCGTGATGATGGAAAATGATCCACAAAGAGGAAAACACGTTTGGGCAAAACTTTTACAACGCAGTCTGAAAAAAGCTGAAGTAGCCTACTTTAAAGACGAATAAGAAAATATATTTAAGTCTTACCTTGTCTCCTCGCTGCCTCCCCACACTGTGCTTGAATTAATTAGATTGCTCTTAAATGTAAAATCCTTCAAAGCTCCGCCTTATATTAGAGGTTTGCCCTTGGTTGCTGTAGCTGTCAATCATTAACAGATGCGCGTCATGTGTTTTAATGTTTGCATATGCGCATGATGGCAATATCACGCAGGATAAAAAAATAGCCTTAAAAAGCAGTATGATAAATATGATTCACATTTATCTCTGAGTAAAAGAGTAATCTAAATAAATAATGTAAAGTTATGGATTACAATCATACTAGCATAGGACTCGTACGTATTAATATGCATAATACATAAATGCACACGTACTTAACATGAAAAAAACGGATGCCTAGTTTTCTTACGCAACCTTTTGGATATTCTTGAGTGTAAATTTTCCTTAGAAACAAATATGTTATTTAAGTAGATAGACATATATAAAAAGCAGATGAACATATTAATGCATGCATGTAAATAAAACTATCTTGCTTGGTGCGCCCAGACCTACCTGAAACGAAAGCGAAACCGCATTGACTCCTCGGTTTGCTTCATCACGGTACGTGTTGGTCTCATTTGCTTTACTTAAAATGATGTTCAACATCATTAATCATGACACGAAACAACTATAGTTGATGTGAATTTAACGGAAAGTCACTTATGTCAGACAAGTTACTGTTAGACTGAATTGTTATTAACAAGGTAATGCCGTGTAGACTAGGTTATGTCACAAGTGAAAGTGTAGCCTATTGTCAACATTGTTCTCGCCATTTAAAAAAAAAAGACCAATAGCTTGTTTATGATAAAATACATAGCTAAATATTTAATCTTCGATGTTATTTATCCCCACATCAACTCATTGTTTGATTTCTTGTGTCAAACTTTGTGAAGTTAATACTAAAGCTTAACTTTAGTTTTAACTTTAGGATGAACTTTTTTAAACTTTGATTATCTGTTCAGTGAGAAACAAATGTTTAAGATTTGCTGAAAACAGCATTTTAAAGGTTTCCCAGATTGTAAACATGTCTAAGGAAACAATGCTTTCTGTTTGCTCACAGGTGTTTACATCAATAAAAATGGCTACTGAGGTAAAGGAAGTGCTTCGCCAAAGAGTTTATTATTATTATTAGATTCTATATTCAGTGTCATAACCGTTTTATGTCAACTCAGGATTTCTGCGACCTAATGGACTGTGAGTCTTTGGGAGCCCAGGACAATGTACAGATGGAGTTGAACAAATGCAAGGTGTGTGAATGACTTCTGGACAGCTGTCAATTATATCACAAACCCTAAATCATTGTGTTTTGCTATTTGTCTACAGAAGCAGTATAAAGTGTTACTGAATGACCAAAAACTACTGAGAGAGGGCATTGAGAACAACAAAGACTTTGCCAAGAAATTTAGAGAGCGAGTTGAGGAGAAGAAAGAGTTAAATGAGGATGAAAACAAGAAGCGTAGTAAAAGAATTCAGTCTGACAAGGTCTGTGTAATTAAATATAGAAATTTTTTATACAATCCTTTATCTACTCTATCCATCCATCCATCCATCCATCCATCCATCCATCCATCCATCCATCCATCTATCTATCTATCTATCTATCTATCTATCTATCTATCTATCTATCTATCTATCTATCTATCTATCTAAATGGTATCTTCTTTGTGCAGGAGAAATGCAGGGATATAGAGAGTCAGAATACTAAGCTACGGATGAAGATCCTGAAAATCAAAGAGGAGTTGCAAAGCCTGGACAATAAAAACAGCAGCCTGAAAAAGCAAACTGAGGTTTCAAAATATTCACACATATCATAGTTGCTGAACTAAACAGACTGTGTGACTTTATATTATACTAACAGCACAATACATGCTCATAGAGAGCATATGTCTTCTATATGGTCTCCTTTATTCTTATAAATTTGAAAAATAAAAGAAAATAATGATAAAATGACATATAAACTGAAGCATTAACGACTCTCTGACTCCACAGATCTCTACAGCAGTGCCCGAGAGGAAGGTTGTATTTGAAGGAAAGACAAAAAATGGTGCACATGCTACAAGTTTTGATGTGAAATCCCATATAGTTTATCCGATGGAAGGTGGAACGGCCCTGATCACCTTTGAGGAGGAGGATGGTATGTAATAGTTTGAACTTGTGTCATCATCACAGTAGAAAACAATAGCTTTGTGCAAATTCAGAGCCTATCCTTTGTACTTGAACAGAGCTTTTACAATGGGGTGATATAACTTACGAAGAACAGCTCTGACAACTTTAGTATGTCTGAATTCACAGTATTCAAAAATCAGTATAGGTGAGAAGTAACGGGATGACCTACATTTCCATTGAGATTTTCAAGACCACAAAATCAGTTATTCCAGTTAATCCAGTTAATCAGATATATCCATCCTGAAAGCCGAATAAAAGCTTTTCATTGATGTATGGTTTGCTAAGATAGGACATTTATAGGCTGATAAAACAATTTTAAGAGAACAAAAAAATTTTATATTGAGAAAAATCATCTTTAAAGTTGCATCGGTACGATGCATCGGTTGGAAAAAGAACGATGTAGTGACAAGTGTTTCCCAAAACCCATTGTTTCTCTGTCGCAGATCCATCGTTTGAACCATGTTAGTTATAACGTAAAACGCCCATAATGATGCTATAAACGGGATTGAGTAACTACTTCTTTAGTGAAGAACCCCATAATTTCTTTGTGCAAATTATATTGTTTTACCAGCATTTAAAATAAAATCCAATATTAGTTTTGATAAAAACATGCACTCGTTTTCCATTTGAAATATGTAGATGGCACATATTGGGCCAATGCTTCCTTTACAAATATTATTGAAAACATTACATATTTTATTCTAAAACATAAAATCACTTACAAAAGCCAACACGTATTCTAATTTCATATATTAATCATATAAATAAATAATGAGGCTATTTATTAAGAAATGAAATTTAATATTTATTATTTATTAGGAAATGAATAATAAATCATGCTATAACAATAATGATGATGATGATGATTATTATTATTATTATTATTATTATTATGTAGGATAATGTTTATTTATTTTTTGAAAAGTCTACTTTTGCAAGTCTACTCATGCAAACCACTGCAGAAATGTTCTAACCTACAGGCCCATGTCATATACAGTACAGATACTTAATAAATAATCTACTATAAATTAAAAGCATTTATGTATACTATGTTTTTTGTTTTCACAAGCTTTGGAGACGTAATATAAATTCCGCTTTTAAATAATAGCTCACCTATAGCTTTCGTCATGAGGCTGTGTTCAAAATGACATCAATGTTCTCAAAGTGCACAGCGAAGGGAGCACAATTGTAAACATAAAGATCGCTAAAACTGAACTGTAAAAATACCTTGAAAGCAAATTACACCTAAGAGAGATGACCTTATTGCTTTTTTTATAATTCCAAGTTTAAAGGTTAGAATGTTCTAAATGAATAGGGCACAGGGGGGATAAGTGGAATAAAACACAGCCAGGAACTATGTTTCTAACTACAGCTCCAGGCGTGTAGTTGCAAGTGCACAAGTTTGCGACACAGTTTGCCAATGTTCGTTGGAACGATGGATTTGGGAAACGGCAAATTAATGAACTATGTTTGTAACGACGGAACTTGCGACCTTAGTTGGCTAACGATGGTTTTCGAAAACACACCCTAGATTAAGTTCTTAGTAATGCATATTATGAAACGAAATGTAAGTTTTTTTCCAACACATTTTTAACAATAGTTTTAATAACTAATTTCTCAATTTAAAAGGTTTTAAAACTGGGTTAATTAGGAGGCAAGTTCAGTTGATTAGGCAAATCATTGGCAGCGTTCATTTTGAAAGCAAATTTTGATTTAGTTTTAGTCATTTGACTAACATTCCATTTCAGTTTTATTCATATCTTAGTCTTCTGAATCATTTTTGTTTTATTCTAGTTTTAATCGACTACACTTCACAAGATTTTAGTCGACTAAATCTACTCTAGATTTAGTTAACTAAAATACATTTGGTTCAAAATATTGTATACATTAATTTATACAGAATATTCTAACTTAAAATTAAATAAAACAGAGTAATTAATAGAGGGAATATAGCTTTTCCATTGAAGACCAAAACTTTGATATGCATTGTTTATTTATATCATAAGTAATATGTAAAATTCTGTGTCAGCAATCAATCCACATGTAAGAACAGTAGCCTACTGAACATGCAGGATTTGCAATTATTTACCTTCTTTTATTGTGGTAAACTACTAATGTTTTTGACCAGTCTGTTTCAAGCCATTAAATCTTTGAAAGAGCTTAAAATAGTTAAAGACCACTTTGTAATGTCAGTCTAGGCTACCAAGCCTAACTTTTGTAGTTGGTATTAGTAGAGTAATGACAGAAGACAGGCCAATGATAATGTGTTATCCTGTAAAATGTGCACTCAGTGCCATGGCTGTGTTAACTCACATAGAGGAATACTAAAGCAAAGATGTATGTCATGTCATGTCATGCATCACACACCAAGATTAATTCTGATTGGATATTTTCTAAAAAAAAAAACAGACCTCAATCACATTCTCGTCTCATTTTTATCAGTATATTTTTATTATAGTTTTTGTCATCATCATTTAATTTTTATTTAGTTTTCGTTTCTTTTGGTTGGTAGAAATTTGCTCGTCACAAAATTATGACGAATATTTTTTATCAACAAAATTAACACTGATCATTGGACAACAGTGGTTTGCTCTGTAGGCAATCGAAAAGAAAAAAAAAGTCTTAAGGGGGCTAATAATATTGACCTAAAGTAAATTTAAAAAACAGAAAAACATTTAAAACTGCTTTTATTTCATCTAAACTAAAAGAAATAAGGCTTTCTTTCTGAAAAATAATATTGTAACACTTTAATTTACGTCAATAATTTGTGCTATTAACTACTTGCTTATTACCTGCTTCTTATTAAGATATAAACTGTTCATTACTAGTTATAAAATGTGATCTTAATTTGCATCCTCAATTCTACCAAAAACCTTAACTCAACTTATACCTTACTAACAATTAATAAACAGTTAATTAGTATTTTATTAAGCTAGTAGTGTTAGTTAATGGTTTGTTAATACAGTGAATTGTGACCTAAAGTATCACCAAATAGGAACTACTGTATTACTATAGGAAATACTGTTAAAATGTACTTGCTCCATTAAACATCACTTACTATTAAAACAAAGAATAAAACCTTCACAGGAATATATATAAACCTAACTCTCTTCTGTTACTCCATGTTCAGTGGCCCAGAACATCTTGAGCCAGCAGAAGCATGTGGTGGCGCTCGGGGAATGTGCCATCACTGTACAGGCTAAACCCATTCAGTTCCTGGTACCCGGCTATGTTGAGGTAATGGAGACAAGCCGACCTTCGTTTTCTTCCTGAACTTTATATTTTGGATTGCATTGTGTTTCAGTGGGCTAGCATGATGTGAAATATTACGTTCTCCCCTCTTTTAGATGGAAACTCAGGTTTGCTCACACAGAATCTTAGTCTCCAACTTACCGATGGAAGAACCAGAAGAGCGAATACTAGACAAACTGGACATCCACTTCTCTAGGAAGAGGAATGGAGGCGGTGAGGTGGAGGAAACAGACATGCTGCACGACTCCAAGACTGTGGTCATCACATTCGTAGAGGATAACGGTACGTTCACCACATCCATTAAGGCATAACCACAGCTGCATAAGTTGTGCATGTTCTCTCCGTATTCGTGTGGGTTTCCTCTGGGTGCTCTGGTTTCTCCCACAGTCCAAAATCAAAATCCCATAATGCAATTCATAACTGTAAATAAACGAAAAACACCTGTGAAACACAAAACACAGAAACTGTTAATTACAGATATTTTACAGTGTAGGGATAGACGTTAATATAATACAATTTAATGGGTAATTTAATAAATAATATGACTAATATTGTGTATAATTACTATTGTTACATTACCATGATGGTTGGGTTTAGGGTTGAGTAGGGATAGACATTAATAAAATACAATTAATGTATAATTTAATAAATAATAGTATTAATTCTCATTAACTTCCTACCTTTTAGTAACAACCCTTCAGGCTGACACATATCAACTTACAGGTGCAACAGAACAGATCCTGACGCTTCTTTCCTCTTTTATCTGCAGTTGCCAAACCTCTCACTGACAAACAGGAACATGAGGTAGACTTTGGTAAAAGGAAGTACAAGGTGAAGGTCACTCCATTCCTCAATGGCAAGATTTCGGAGATGAAGGTAAGAAGCAGAGCATGTCACCATCATTTAAACTGTTGATAACACTTTATTTTGATGGTCCATTTGAGTATTAGTAGACTGTTTACTTAATATCTGAGGAAGAAGCAGTATCAACAAATATTAACTAACTATAAGATACTTTGAAAGTACATGTCAACTTATACTAACCATAACCTAACAGTCTCCTTCTAATCTATTGAGAATAAGTTGACATGTAGATGCAATGTAACAAACGGAACATCAAAATAAATTGTGACCAAACTGTTAAGTCACTCCTATTGTGCTACGCTGTACAAATATATCCGGAAATTCACAGTTTTCCATATTTTGTCATTAAAGTTTTTTCCCATTTCTTTATGGTTTTCAATTGCAACTATGGGACGTATGAGTGCCTCAAACAGCTTTTGAAGTTGAAAAGTTTGAAAAAGTGACTTTTATTGACATTTATAATAGTGATATATTGGCTGGGCTGGCTTTAAAAAAAAACTGGTAATAAACTGGCAGTATTTTGTCTGTTATTTTACAGGCTCAATTCTCTATGTATTATTTCTTATGAAATATATTGTCTAAAACTACAAAAATATCAATAAAAGTCACTTTGTTAAACTACACAGTTGAATTTTTTTACATCAAAAGTCAACAGAGCAGTGAACTAGGTCCCATAATGCAATTCATAACTGTAAATAATAGTAAAAAAAGCATGTGAACTGTGAAAAATGGAACCTGTAAATGGGCTAAATGCACACAGACTTTTAATTTTCAGCCAGGCAGCCAATGGGCTTCTGGTGAACTGTCTTTCCATTAAAAACTGTCACATTTAAGATCTGATTCTTTGAAAATCAGCGATCTTCACTGCCTGTTAGATATGCGATATGAAGTGGGTCTCAGATCAGACAAGACGCACTGCATTAAAGTCCATTTCCCCCACTGCCATGTCTTTAGAATATGACAGTTTATTTTACTCCAGTATTTTCAATGAAATTTCTGCGCTAGCCTGTTGCTACTGACAAGTGCTAGTGATTACAACTTCTTTCATATCGTTTTACGCTTGAACAACTAAATGAATGCTTAAGTCTATTTAACTGAATGTTTTGTAATTACATTACAACATTGATGCTGTAAAAACACCCATGTGAAACAGAAAATAGTCACATTAAGCTTTCATTGGAAGTTTATCGTTGGCTTTAAAACTCTAGCTGTGCATAGAGCCCATCAACAGATATTTTTTACAGTGTATTGTTAAAGCCTGCAATTTTGTTCTGGAATTCTACTATAATAAAATATTCTTCATGAAATTATTTTGTATTTTCACGTACTATACATTGCAAAATCTAAGGTCAGAAATCACTTTAAATGTCTCATAATATACACTGTAGCATCGCCTCTTTTCTCATCGTCTAAAAAAAAGGTTAGTTTTGGGGAAGGTTTACCCAAAAACAAACATTTTCCAGTTTACAACCTTGATTTGTTGTTTCGCAAGACAAAAAAAAAAATTATTTAAAAAATCTTAATGTTTTCATGAATAAATAAAGGTCTCTTACATCTCGAATGCCAAAATTATCATTCTAAACTGTTTATATTTTTAGGGTAAATTTCTCTTTAAGGTTTAATTCTGTTCAGATTTCTTTTTTCTGAGAGTCTGCTGTGCTCTTGACTGGTCAGATGGCGCAGATGTTATAATACTGGTCCACATTAGCACTAGGGTTATTCTGTGCAGCCCTTTAAGGACATTTGCACCTTTTCTGACGTTTCGAAC